>NC_089873.1:182947500-183266250 GCF_040182565.1 Anser cygnoides
TTGAAGCTTTTTCCTCTTTCCTCCTTTATGGAAAAGTGCACAGGGCAAAACCTGTCCCTTGTCCGATCTCTTGGTGCTGGCTGCATGACATTATTCTTTTGTTCACCAAATACTTCCAAATTGTGAGTGAAGTTGCTAAGACATCCCAGAGGTCCCTCCCCTTCAGGGAACTCTGCTGTGTCTCCACTCCAACTTTATTCCTCTCTCTTTCTACCTACGCTGGTCTTGCCAGATGACCTAATAAATTCATATCTCTGTCTCCTCCTTTCAGAAGCTGCTGCTCACCGTGTTCCCAGTGGCTACCCTGCCTCTAATTTTGAGCAGTATATTCTGATGACCCTTCCAAAAACTCCTGAGCAAACCGCACGGTCCCCACTCCCTAGAATACGGTAACAGCATCTTGAGGTGGGTTCTCCCCAGCCAGAAAATGAAAATATTTTCTTCTTTACCCTTCAGGACAAGCCAAACATGACAAACTTCTGTGTGCTGTGCTCCGAGGGAGCGGCCCAAACTGTCCTCTTTGAAAAAATCACATCTCAAATGTTTGTTTTTTTTTGTAGCCAGTCACTTAACTATATTTCCAGAAAAGTGCCTCAGAAGATGAAAGAAAAGACACCAGGAAACCGTAGTACCTTTAAGAGCGGTGCTTTGTTTCCTGTCCAAGGTTAATTTCTGGATTCTCTGAAACTACAGATGAATGACAAGAAATACAGAATATTGAGAGAGTGTAATAATCTTGTGTAAACCTCTCACACCCACACACTCTCCCTTTTCTGGGCTTGGCTGAGTCATACAAGTCACCTTCAGGGAAAAAGGACTTTAAAAAAGAACCCCTCGGCAGCCAGCCTCCTGGGGACAGAGGGAAGGTGCTGCTTTGATCTCGCCTTGCTAGCACGACCAAAACAGCCCTGACAGGTACAGATGTCGAGTGAGGGAAAGAAAGCCTCACTCAGTAGCTGATCCCTCTAACTCGGATATATTTGCTTTAACACAGCAGGCAGGGCTTCGGTGGCTTCAGTAGGATTAAAGGGTGACTCAAGTGTAAAGGTTCAGGGGAGTGTGGAGACCATCTGCTGTGTACCTTTTTGTGCCAGCTGTCTTATTCTTTCTTTACTCTTTTTGGCAAGATCTGCAAGCAAGTTCCCATATGATAAATGCAAATACATGTTACTGAATAACTGTTAAAGATTGTTTTCATCGAGAAGGAACAAGGCATCACTTTGATCGTGATGCACCACTTCCTTTTAGCTCCTACCCAACAGTTTTACATTAAAATCCCAGGGATAATAATTCCAGACAATGTGGGTACGAACACAGAAGATTCTGGCACTGGGATTACCAAACCAACCCTGAAAATACCAGATCCGGGCCCAGAAACAGGGTAGCTGCACCAGCAATGTAGCTTCCAAAAATAAGGGCAAGATACCTTAGAGGTAAAACCACACAGCTGCGGGTGCTCTGCTGCTGGGACTCAAGTTTGTGTCTCCTCATGTCATTATACTGGTCCATACACACGTATCCAGCAAGGCAGGCCTAAGGCAGCGATTTTGAACATTATGCGCAGCCCAAACATGCCCTCAGGTCTACCCAAACCACTTGGCAAGCTCTCTTCCTCTGAGTTGAAAATTCTGGTAAATCCAGAATGTGTGTGCCCTCTGGTCTTCAGGAAAATATCAGGACATGTCCAGGTAACAGCTAGCAGTAATCAATTACACAGACCAGCATTTAATTACATTGTGAGAGATTCAGGGGAAACTACCATCACGAATACTATATTTACTGAAGTCTCTTCAAAGTCTGTTTTCTCTAGCAACCATAATGAACTTTGCTGGGTAGAAAAGACAGACTTTCTTTTTCTTTTGCAGGAGAACACAGCTTTCAATTAAGAGAGTATCATTGTCATACAGATTTTGACATGAAAAAGACAAATTGCTTTCCATGTTCATTTCTTAGTAACATCTTCCATCCACGTCTGTGTTTCCCTGCAATAATGGAGATAATTGAATTCCTTCTGTGTGAGCCGGGTAAACTGAAACCGTGGATCTGAGCATGTTTTCTCTATGTGGTCTGAAGTGCTGGCTGAGAGCACCCTGTCAGGAAGGATGGGGTGGGATGGGGTGGGGTGGGGTGGGGTGGGATGGGATGGGATGGGATGGGATGGGATGGGATGGGATGGGATGGGATGGGATGGGATGGGATGGGATAGGATGGGATGGGATGGGATGGGTGGGTGTCTTGCTGCACTTTGCCCACTGGGCTGAAAAACCAATTCCAGTGAATTCAGTATCCAGTAATTTGGTGGCATCGAGATGTCAGCGCTGATTTCCCACTTTAAGCTTGACGATTCCTTATCAACACTACTGTCAGTAGTTACTGGCCAGCACATCTCACAGGCAAATTCACAAGAAAATGTCCATTATTGTGTCAACATTCCTGTCTTACCAATTTCCAGTATCTGACTTAGGTGGCTAAATTAGACAACCAGCCTTCTAGGCTCCCTCAGCAGTCAGTGAAAAGGCGAAAACCATTCATGAGGACAATTCAGAGTAAGAAACTAGTACTGGGGCCTGTTCACCTCCATTAATTGTACACGAAGCCTAAGCTGTTGTCCACATGTCCACACTGCACAGGATCACAAAATGACTGAGGCTGTCAGGGAGCTCTGGAGGCCCCCGTCCCCAAGCCCTGCTCCAGCAGTGCCCCCCAGCGCAGGGTGCCCAGGACCCCGTCCAGGCGCCTTGTGCCGCTCTCCCAGGAGGAGACCCCACAGCCTCTCTGGGCAGCCTGGGCCAGTGCTCAGCCGCCCGCCCAGCACACAAGTGCTGCCTGGTGCTCAGAGGGAGCCTCCTGCCTGCCCCTCGGTGCCCACTGCCCCTGGCCTGGCGCTGGGCACCCCTGAAAAGAGCCTGGCTGCGGCCTCTTTGCCCCCTGCCTGCGGGGATTCACAGCCCTGGGTGAGATCCCCCTGAGCCTCCTCTTCTCCAGGCTGAGCAGTCCCAGCTCTCCCGGCCTCTGCTCACAGGAGAGGTGCTCCAGGCCCTTCCTCACCTGGGTGGCTCTTTGCAGGGCTCTCTCCAGCATGTCCATGTCTCTCTTGTACTGGGGGCCCAGAATTGGACCCAGCACTCCAAGTGTGGCCTCACTGGTGCTGAGCAGAGTGGAAGGATCACCTCTCTTGACCTGCTGGTGATGCTTTCCCTAATGCAGCCCAGGATACCATCAGCCTTATTTGCAGCAAGGGCACGTTGCCGTCTCATGTTCAGCTTGGTGTCCACCAGTGTCCATTTGGGTTCTGTAACTCTATCCTCTCTGCTTTCAATTTCTTACCTGAAAGTCTCTGCAACTGGAATACAAACTGACTGCTCTAAACTACCGGGGATGAAAATAATTTTAAAGAGTTGAGGCTATTTTATAGCTAAAGCCAAAACTGCTGTCAATATTGATGCTTCTGTTCACTTCTTGAGCAGCTCTCCTGCAGACTAGCAAAGCACAAGGTCGGAAAAATCTCCAAACCTTTCTCTCTGCAGTAAGACAGGAGAATCACCAGGGAGTCTTGACCACGCTCTGTGCAATCCACGTGGTGCAGCTGAGCTTAGCTTGCACTCCTGCATTGCTCATAACTTGCCTTTATCTCCCGTTTATACTCAAACCAGACTGCTTTAATTAAATTTTAGATAGAACAAGGAAAAGACAAATTAGAAAAATCGGAGTTTATAGTAAAACATATGAATTAGCTAGTGGACAATAATATTTAATTAACCAGTTGCTAAATCTTAGGAATACCATCTTGCCTGTTAATTACTATGCTTCAGCCAAATAGCTCTGTCAAGTGTATTTATCACTAAGAGAACTTGGACTGTAAAATCAATATGTGGGGAGACTATGAGTGGAAGCAGTCCTTCAGAAAGTGTAGAAGGGGCATTGAATCTTGATTTTTGTTTTCTGCTGGGATAAATTTTCCTCTATAAGAGCTGTGAAAGAAAAAGAAAAATATCACTGTCCTATTTTAGAAATTCATGGGAACCAAAACTACTATTTTACCTATGATTGTTTCTGTCAGCAAAAAATTGCTGGGAGGACTGTATAACTATATTCACACTAGAGCAACTGGAGACTAGCTATTTCATCTGTAAAAGAGAAAATAGTTCTCTGTTTAGGATATAGTTTTCTGTGGCGGTTACATACTATTTTCCAGATACTCTCTTTAAAAGACAAATGGAGAAAACAGTAATAATTTACATATAAAGTAAGATGAATAAAGTATGGTGGATTTAATTCAGGCTGGGAGTATACCAGAGATTAAAAGCAAATAAGAAAAAAAAAAAAAAAGAACACTAATGGTTTTACAAAACACAAGTAATAGAAATCAAAGCAACACAGTTAAAGTTAAAACGAGGACATGCATTTAAAATATTCTCTGCTGGCCTCCCAGCAAACATGATGAAGGAAACAAAATTTCAGTTGCAACTTAATTTGCCACAACCAACCATGTCAATACATCACTGACCACAAGAGAAGAGAACATTTTCCTTTCAATTACGTGGTCATCTCAAATGACTTTGGTCTTCATTAAATCTCTAGGAGAAGATACACTTGACAAGTTTGCATTAAATAGCACTCTACAAATCAGTATTATTATTTATCATTACTCCATTACTTCTTATTCTTCATATACTTCTGCTGCTTACACTTTTATAAGATTGACTAAATCCAGGGTAAGAGTTTTTACAAATGCAAATTTCTGAAGACCAAGAGATCATGAAATAGTACTAACATAAAAAAGTACTGGCAGGTGGGCCAAAAACCGCTGTACTTCCATCCAGTGTAATGCATGCAAATGTTTGCAAATAGTCTAAGTACAAGGCCGTCTCTACGTTTGAGTATACCACTGGTGCAAAGCTTGTGGTGAAAGAGGAAACCATGAAACCAGTCAATGCAGCCCTGTAACAGTTCCTTGCAAGGTGAACATCTTTTCCTGGGTAGGACATTTGGATATTGCACTCTGGTCACTTCTGGATACCATACCACAGTCTCAGAGCTGTGGGTAGGCACTGCAGCTCTGAGAAGTTTTGAGCTATGCCAAGAACCAGACAGAGACTAATGTCAGGACAAGGGAATGAAAGGAATTCCCTTTTGGAGGACTCTCGACTTTCCATTTGCAGTCAGAATGCAACCCATCAGCCTCTTCTAGACTTTTATCTTCCAGGCAGATGAAATGTGCCCAGGAAGTGCCCATTCCTCTCCACTGACTACAGAAGAAACCTGGAGTAGCTGGCTGGTAGATGGAACGTAGCATTGCTAAAGGGAGACCTATCAAAATGTCCACAAAGACATGACCTTCACAGGCTTGCAGCCATTCCTATTCATTATTCAAAGGAACTACCCACTGTATGCCCGGCTGAGGAGCTACTTTAGTGTTTATAGTTTTGTTGTGTCTTTTTTTTTTTTAGGTGGAGAATCTACAAGAAACAGAACTTTTTCAGGAACAAGTGGGAGGATAAGTATATGTTTAAAATAGTAACAAATGAGGAAATGACTCTCATATGTCATGCTAACTGTGAACTCACTCATTCAAGAATTCTAAAAAAAAAAGTCACTTCTCTTCCTAACAATGAAAATAGTCTCAAAAGCACTTTGAAATACCAAATCCAGGTATAACAAAGACAAAGAAGCATGGAGTTAGCTCACATACTCAAGTTAAATTGATCAGAACTTACTTAACCCTATTGCACTATAGGAAGTAATTAATCTAGAAACTTCAAAAACAAACATAGAGTATCATTTCTATTAGTTTTATGTATCTTTTCACAGAATTCTAACAGAAGATAAAATAAATAATGGCTTTTATATTTTTGAAGACCAAACAAAGTACAAAAATAAAACCACTAGCAAAGTGTAGAGACATAGAAATGCTGTGAGCAGCTGCATTACATCATCTCAGAATATTGTCTGAGGGTGACAGGCTGGAGCCATAAATAATATGTTTCAAAACCTTCTGTGGCAAATGACTTCAAGAAGTTGGCTGCCAAGTGAAGACAATATTACAGCTGAAAGACAATATAGCAGAGATGGAAATTATCACTATATAACCAGATATTAAGCTGAAAGCCAGATTAAATCATTTCTTCTCTGAAATTTTTTTTTCCTTATAGCAAGGAACACCTAATATATGAAAACAAAAATCTTTTGGTCTCCTATGATATTCAGAAGTGTTTATATGCTCTGAAGAAGAGACAGAAGAGCACCAGATGCAGGCAGGCTTTGTGGTCCCTGTGTGAAAGCCTTCACAGGGTCCAGTTATGTATCTGTTGCCATTTCAACTTTAATTCATCTGACTGCTGACCATCTGACTGCTCTTCTACAAATCAGATACTTGGTCCAAGTCCCCTGTCAGTGAGAAAAGTCAGTGAGAAAACAGGTTTTTCTTAGGTGTATCTCATCTTGATGCAACTGCATTCACGTAGCAAATGCTGGGATAAAAGCAGGCAGCACCCCATAACAAATATCATGTTAGCATGTGGGCAAGAGACCCAAAAAATGTTTAATTACGTCTATGCTCTTCTCAGAAATTACAGATGTAATTTCATGTACGCCTAAGTATGTATCATTGAGGTAGAGGCTGGACAGTCCTGCTCCAGGGGTCTGAAGATTAGCGGCATCTTTACTAATAAATTGCTGCTGGAGCAGTGCACACATCTACTGGGAAATGAAGATTGTCTTATGGCTAATAAGCTGGTTCAGCACTTTTTGGAAAAATGGTACTCTGTATTGAAGTGACACTGCTTGGAAATGAGAGGGAACCCAATGCTTACAAACCGGGTAAGAAGCTTTTTCTTTTGAGCGTAAAACAAGGCATCTTATTCAGCAATCAGAGTAACAGGAGTAAACAGATAGGACCCAAGGAAAAAGCGTGAAGATGTGTCAGGAAAGGTTCAGACTGGATATGAGGAAAAGGTTCTGCACCCAGAGGGTGGTCGGGCACTGGGACAGGCTTCCCAGGCCAGTGGTCATGGCACTGAGCCTGTTGGAGTTCAAGAAGTGTTTGGACAATGCTCTCAGACACATGGTCTGATTTTTGAGTGGTCCTTTGTGGGGCCAGGAGCTGGACTAGAAGATCCTTGTGGGTCCCTTCCAATGCAGAACATTCTACGGTTCTGTGATTCTATGGCTCTATGAACACAAATACATATGTGCATATATGTATTTGCATATATACATATGCAAATCATGATATAGCCAGACACCTCAAGGAAACAGTCAACCAGATAGTAACAAGGAGATGAGATAAATTTAAGAATTTAAATCAATGGCACTACCAGGAAAATCTAGCTCAAGTATTTCATAAAGGACCCATAGACAATGGGGTGGTGCCATCCAACAGGGCTTTGCTGCGTCGGTGCCAGAAGAAGGGTCATACGCTGTGGGAAGTCTGAGCAGGGCAATGCTGTTAAAGTCTCATGCCTCGGCACTGGAGACTAGGAGGTCTGTGCAATGTCTTTTGCAACCACTATAAGGCCTCTTGGCACAATCGTGCAAATAAGAACCAGATCCTTTGATTTCAAAATTGGTATTTTTCAAACATAACAAAGACCCTCTGTGGGAATGACTAAGTTCACGGTAGCTGTGCTGTGGTAGGCACAAGCTATTTTGAGTTATTGACTGCATAAAACCATAGGAATATATCTATATTTTTTAATAGATGCTACTCTCCAAGTAGCATAATGGTTCAGGAGAGTTCATTTTAAAGTTGCACATGAAAAATAAATTCTCTCTAAGAGTGAGATTTAACTATGGAGAGTACTGAGAGAGAGAGTGAAAAATAAGTAAGACTCCTGTGGTTTAACTGTGGGACTATAGCTACAACCCTGTAATTAATCTACCTAATAAACTAAAAGATAACATCCCATATACTTTTACCAGCCAGAGAAACAGTTTTACTGGTGTACAAAAGCGTTTTTCTGCCCCACAGACCTCAGCTTTCATGATTCAAGCTTTGTGGTGCAGCCCAAAATACATGTGTGTTAACATAGTGATGGCAGCTACAGGTAGTCTGGTGCAGAGGATCAAGGAGAAGAGGAGGCTTTCCTCTCTGAACAGGAATCTTCCAAGTACTTCAGTACACAAAACATAGCTTTCATATTTCTTCATCCTTTTAAGCAGATCAGTAATTAGTATCTGTGAAAGACTGATCACACTTAATATTTTACTGCTTAAAAAAATGGCTGAAGCAACTTTGAGTTTATCGAGGTGATGTTGAGTAAAACGACAGCAGACTTTCTCATATTTTGGAGAATTAATTGCATTTTTCGGCTTTCTGCACTGACTGTTTGATGCTCTCCGCTAATGGCTTATCAGGGTGTGTTCACTTGCTGCTGTCCCTTCTGTCAGCGTCACATCCACTGTCCATC
The DNA here is from genome assembly GCF_040182565.1 of Anser cygnoides. Classification (NCBI taxonomy): domain Eukaryota; kingdom Metazoa; phylum Chordata; class Aves; order Anseriformes; family Anatidae; genus Anser; species Anser cygnoides. The sequence continues at coordinate 182,955,909 of NC_089873.1, forward strand.
TTCCCAAGTCAGAGTGGACAGGAAGGTGAGTCAGGGAGCATCATTAACTAGCAGCTTGCTCACTCACAATAAGCACCACGGCAAAAACACAGGAGCGTTTTATAGCCCTGAAATGTACAGGGATTCTGATAATAAATTAGGGACTGTTGTTTCAATTTGGCTTTTGTTACCCATGGTAAGCAGAATTTTGCTTACAGTATTTCAGGGAAAAGAAAACCATCTCCTCCAAACACAAAATTCAAATTAAACAAGATAGTAGCTAGATCAGCAGGAAAATGATTTCCTCTTACTTCTGATGTTCCTTCATGAGAAAAAATGAAAAAAAAAATAGGGCAGCACAGTCTGACACATATGAAAATGGGTGTTAAATTCAGAATAGAGTAGACCAGCAGTTACCAAACAGTGGTTCATCTAGTCTGACACTGCTGCTGATAGTACTTGGATTGAGATCTAAAGCTAAAAATCCTGTAATGGACAATCCTTAATAGCATACCTCCAGGGGAAGTGTCTTCCTGACCCGAAATAGGAAGTGGCTGACTTTCATCCTGGAACATGAAGTTTTATAACCTCTTGCATGTTATTGTCTGTTTGTGGTAGCAGCAGATTTATTATTTTTTTAATTATTTGACTTCTCCTAAACCTTTTGCCTGAATAATGAGTTCTGAAAGTCTGTGTGCTTTTTGGAAAGAAACATCTCATCAGTTTTAAGTGTACTGCCATATTAACCTCTCCAGGAACTCCCTTGAGCTCATGGCTTTGGAGAATCTAAGGAAAATTTTGCTTATACCTACTGTATCATCCCTTGTGTGTTTCTTCACATCATCTAGTAACCTGGCCTTTTGTCTCTGCCTCATATAGAATACTTTTGTTGCTTCCTCTAAACATTTTTCCGCTGTATTCTTATGTCAGACAGGATCAGGGTTCAATGCAGTGACTCTATCTATATCACTTTCCAACAAGGTTTTCTAAAATGCTTCTGGACACAGTCGTCCCATCAACTAACATAAGATTCTTTGGCAGACTGTCTGTAGGCAACAAAAATATGCCTGGGAAAGTGAAAAAGGCGCTTGTCAGACTATATTGTGGGTACTCAGTTTAACAGCCCACAAGTCTAGTCTTGCAGGTATTTGGGGACTACCCCTGTGGTATGTGTAAATCTATCCCAAGAGAGGCACTGATTGATTCTGCAACCACATAGTATCACAATATCGTCCACGTTAGCCTTTGGCATTCCAGGTGTAGCCCCACATCTTTTTGACATGCACCATGCATTAAAAGCCCCTGCAGCTTGAAATGTCAAAACACCTGATACTGGAATGAAGGTAAATTCCTCAGCTATTGCACCTTAAAATTCTCTAACAGGAATATGATTTTTTTTTCATCCACCTAAAGAAAACATCTTTAGTGAAGCTAGCACCTCTGAACACAAGACCTAACATCCCAAGCAAACTATGATTTGTAGGAGGTTGTGAGGCTAGACGAGTCTGATTACTTCTCATAAAAATCCTTGAAGGAATAGGATGTCATCACCAAAAATATAAACATGCACTAAACAATTAGAACAGAACTTCAGATAGGCAAAATAATCTCATCCTGTGTGCTGAGACAGATCTGTCTAGACTGCTTTCCTTATCTTGCAGCCAAACTGTTCTCCCTGTAGCAGTCAGTTATACCTTTCAGTTTGCTTTCTTTCCAGACACACAAAAATATCCCAGGAGGAGCTCTGGAAAAGCACATGTTCTGTTGGGCAAAAGCTATTGGAACTTTGTCACCAGATAAAGACCATTTCTTTCAAGCACCTTGGGTCTGAGTGATTAATGAACATGCTGTTGTGCCAGCAGCAAAAAGAAATTAAAAAAAAATAATCTTAAGTTGAAGAGTGAATCAACTAAAAGTCCCAAAGGAGCTGAATCCCTACAGATACACAGAAGGCATCAAGAAGAGATTTATATATCACATACTTCTGTATCTTCAGTCAGCAAGTGCCAGCTGAAAGAAAGATGGTAAAAGACCTTTATCTCTGACTCTAGCCTACTTGGGTAGACTGTCTCTACCCATTTTCATTTAATGTCAGAAAGAAGAAAAAACATAGAACAGGAAAAAAAAAACAACAAACAAAAAAAAAAAACATGAGGAGAGCTGCACTGCATTGAAAGTAAAATAAAGGAATGGCATCTAAACCAAAGGTACAACAAGGATACAAAAAGGGAAAATTCAGTGATAGATCTGAGACTGAAGAGCCAATTCTGCAATATCTTGGAGGAAAAGAGGAACAAGACTCAGCCATGTCTTTGATGACAGGCCACACTGTGACTAGAATCTGGAATAGAAAAAAAAAGTGTATTTCATGCCATGTACCAGAAAACCCCAAATTAACATTTCACCAGACAGATAAAATTCTGCAAATACACGCAAGTATTGTTTGCACAATCCAGGGTGAGACAGTGGCGAATCTTCTCACCGTGACACTGAGCTGAGGACAGTGCGTCACGCTGACTATGTTGATTCTGTCCCCAGACCCTTCTCAACTGCCAGGGCCTTTGGAGTGGTGCTCATCTACCCTGGAACAGACAAGTGATTCCTACCAGACCAAACACCATGCAGAAGAAATATTATTCTCTCTTTTCATGCGGTCAGCAATGTTTCAAGCTGTGTAATCTTCCCTTCCAAGGGGAGGTCCTTCCAAAAAAAAAAAAAAAAAAAGACAAAACGCAAGACTAATCGTTTGGAAGGTCAGTGTACGAGAAATGTTCTTGAGTTATGATCTCTGAACGTACTCTTTGCTTGGATTCAAAGAGCTCAAGCTGAAAAATATCAAATAGAAGTTCAGACTACTTATTTTTGTTTCTTTTCATTCTTATTGTTATTACCTTATAGGGAACATTTGTCAGTTGTATATTTGCTTGTAAGAATATGTAAACTTTTACAGTCAATATTCTTCCGGGCTGAAAAGAGGTATCTGCAGTAGTATTCCGAATCAGCCACACACAAGGTTTAACTACCGTCTCTGCTTGAAGTGCCTGGAAAGATCACAGGTTACTTTGGAGAAAATTAAAGCAGAATTAAACAGTTTACAGTGTTAAAACAGAATCAGCCAGAACCACAGAAATGCTTCAAGGAGAACAAAAGGATTTGACTTCATTGAGCAATTTTTCCTGCCAAGAATCTAAGACCTTAACAGGTATTTATGTTTTCTACTCGTCTCACATATACTAATGTTCATCACCAACTATATCAACACACAGAACCGTATGAAACCCTGTCTGGGGCCTTTGATTTCAAGTGGGTAGTTTTTCCTTACAGACTAACACAAAGTAATTTAATTTATTGCATATTCTTTGTTAAAAACATTGTGCACAGAGAAAATATTAAAGCAGACAGATGAAAGCAGGCATAGTGGGGCAGACCAAAGCCCAGCATCCTGTCTCCAGCAATGGCCAGAAGCAATGCAATGGGCAACTGCACAGTGAGACTTCTCCCCAATATTTTCCCAGCCCCTAGCAATTTGTGGCTCCGAGACTCCCTCAGCCAGAGGTGGTGTCTTTGTTTTTAATAGTCCTTCATGGCGTAGGCTATTCCTCATCTTCATCCTGCTATGTTCCAAACTTTTCTGCAACAAATGCAGTTGCATAAACCAAGTGGCCAGCTAAGTGTTTTAGCTTGCTCAAGAGCTGTGTGTGCGTTAGCCAGTACCATTCCTACCAGAGGAGCAGAGACCACGCAAAAGCAGAACATGTATTCTCCGGGGGCTGAAGCAAACTCACTTACAACACAGACGATTAAGAAGGAGGAAACTACAATTCCAACAACAATAAGGCCAGCTTCTACTGCTCGTAGCGCTGAGCTGCCTTTGCTATTTCCTGCCACAGGAACCAATTGCCAGTTGCTTGACACTGTTAACATTTCTGAGACACCTCATCAGCCATGGCTTGAGCTTTTTCCTGCACATAACTTCAGAAAACAAGACTGTTCTTTGTGCTCATCCTGGTCTGAAGATTTTCAATGGCTCCATTATTCTGAAGCTGTTGAAGTACACTCGATTTCCACCATTGCAGAGTTTGGAGGTGCAAACAGTGTTTGTCTAAACACACGGATGATGCTTTCACACCGTCTGGATACTTCATTTGGAAGAAAAAGACCTGAAAAAAATACGAGAGGAACCAGCTTTCTCCTAGCCACCATGAAGCAGTTAAATTCTTCCAGAAAACCACAGAGAATGTTGGCGACATGCTAAATATTCAGCCTTCTCGGAAAAAAAAAAAAAAAAGAAAGAAAAAAAAGAAAAGAAAAAAAAAAAAGAAAACAGGAAAATCTGAATGAAGAGACTAATTAGTATTCCACGAGCACACTGAACTCAGGCTGTTATCTTGCCAGACAAGGACTTGCACTGCGAGGCCTTTTTACTGAACAAGTTTGAAATACACCCTTATGTGAAAAGGTTGATGAAAACTTTCTTCAACTTCTTTGTCTGCAAGCACAACATGGGCCTGGTATTTCAAAAGGCTGGAAAAAAAGAGTCACAGCAAAAACTCCAAAGCCAGCATTTCAGAATGAGATAATGGAAATCTTGTGTGTCTCAAAACTCCTCGAGTCAGAGGCAGAGCTGCTTAAATCAGAAAGGTAACCTCCTTGCTACTGGACTAGATCAAAAAGTCCTAAATACGGTCAACCCATCCTAAATGCTGCCAGGTATAGCTGTTTCACCGAAAGAAAAGCAATCTTCCTGACAGTCCATGCTTGGCTCTCAGTGGTCCATCTGGTCAGGTGAAAACTACAGTTTATCCTGAGAGCAAATCTACTAGAAAAAATTAAACTCAGGCATGAAATTCCTTGAATATTCAAGAAGGAAAAAGCTCCTATATAAATAAAGACTAGTAACCTAGGCACTACAAATTTAGCACACGAATTGTGTAAGTCTTTCTGCTTTCATCCAGTTGATTTTTTGATGCTTAACTTTTAATCATGATCTGAAAAGGAAGGCCAGAAAATAAGTTCAAATCCACTCCAAGAAGAGTGGAAGCACAAATTCAAAGTATGCTTCTGGTGAACATTTTCATTACAACCAGGACTGCCTGATTATTCAGCTTTATCTATCGCAAACCATCTGTTAGATTACTAAGAGATCACTAAAGGCAGTTCAGAAATATCTCAGTGCACAAAGCCAAAACAAACATCAGCGGTTTTTGAAAGTGATGAAGCCAATAAATAGCACTTTGTTGGTGCCTACAACCACTGCTTTAAGTATAGTTTCAAGGATTTCTGTAATATGAAATGAAAGCTTCAATTCACGATGGGAAAATCACAGTTCAACTCGTGGCCCATCTCAATATGTTTATGCAGAAACAACTAATGACTTACAAGAATCAACTTCAAGAATCCCAAGGTGAGTATCTCTGGAGTATTTCACCATTTGTGTGCAGGGTTTTTGTCTAGAGTTTAAAAAGTAATATTATAACTAGTAGTTCTGTGCCGTATATATTCCTCTATTTTAACAAAGTGAGGTAGATGAACTCAAGGTCTAAACCATGTAGTTCCTCTTCCTGTGCTTGTAATCCCTGACTTCATTTTGCTTTTCCAGTTGGCAAATACACCCAATGAAATGCCACGCAATTAAACCAGTCTGTCAGCTGGGCTCCAGCTAATGTTTTTGAAGTCTCAATCTTGGCACAAATTTTGAAAATTTTTTGAATAATTAATTCTTTCTCATGGAGTTTGGTTTGTTTTTGCACCTGAACATCTTAAGGAAGCAATCTGCCATGCTTGTTCTTGTTGAACAACACACTATTTTGTAAGTAATCCTGTTAAAATCAGTGGCTCCTCTTCCAGAAAAGGAGATGAATCAGTAATGGGGAAATGGCATATTCCACCCACCCTCTGAATTAAACAAACTGCAGTTTCCTCAAAATTCTTGATACTGTGTTAGAGCTACTTCTGTAATACCAAAATTGAATGGTTGAATTTTCTTGTCTATGACTGGATTAGCATTTTTATCCATCTAATCCTCCCATTCATTTTGGTACCATAATTCTAACATTTCAGCTGGTTTAATCCTGTCAGAGAATGATTGTTTTAATCATCTTTGTCATGAAAAGCAGGTAAAGAAGCCAAAGATGTGTGGATTTGTGTCTTTTTCCTATTTTGATAAAAGTCAGAAAAACAGTTACAGACATGATAAACATTTTATTATATGCCATTGCTCAATGTGTTTTCATTCTACTAGTTTGCCAAATTATGTAAAAACCCAGCTGATCATATCAATTAAATCTCAGGCTCCTTTTTTTTTTTTTTTCTTTCCCCACAAACATGTATTTTATGAATCATGCCTAGCATTAAACATCAATATTTTATTTCCATACATCATTGCAACGTTAAAGAGGGATTTTTACAGTTCAACTCCTTTCAGACAAATCAGAGACCAACAAATAATTCATACTGATCGGCAGCCTCTTTGGAAGAGACCTGGTCAAATAGGATGACTATTATGCAGCTCAGGTGAAGATACAGGATACCCGAAAAGACACAAAGTGGTAATTCAATGTTGTAATAATTACATTTCCTGCTTTTTTTTTTTTTAAAAAACCAACACATCAAAATTAAACTTCATTCTCCTCATACAGCTGCTCAGAACTTACAGTTCATTTATTTTGGTGGAGCTACATTCATGTATTAGTTACCCATGTTTGAAAATAAACACTGACTGTACTTCTTTATTAGTTCTGCATTACATACATGCTACTTGTCTGGTAGAAGACAGCAGAGCTACTGACCTCATGCTTTTCACAGTCTGTAATCCAAACTGCCATCTTCGTGGTCCATGAGACAGTGGTAAATGTTCTCAGTACGGTTTTCAACTGAAGTTTGGATGGTAAACCTGTTGATTTCCATTTTTCAACTACCACCTTCGCAGGCTGGAGGATCTCCATTTGGCAACAGCAGAGCTGCCATGACCAAAGCCGGTCCCAGTTCTTGTTCCTGGCGTAGGTACTGCAGGTCACCTGAGGTGTAAAGACAGGTCTCCCACTAGGGACTGGGGTGCTGTGTTGAGGAGACATGGTAACCTCTCCATCCTCAGCCACAATATTTTAACTTCAGAATTTGAGGTGTTTCCCATTCCCTGCAATAATGGAGGGAATTGGAAAACTGGTTCAAGTGACTTAGATTTTAAAATTAGCATGAGTTGCCCAATCCTGATCGCAAACAATGAATTGTTACTTATTTTTCTGAGTTAACACAGCTATGAAAATGTGAAATGATTACACCAATTCTTCAGAATTCCCTAAAGATAGTACTGTTGTTTGACTGAAGAAATGACAGCCACAGAAGGGGGTCATTACTATAAAAACAAGAATATATCTTAAGGGATTACATTGCAAAATGTTTCTCTGATGGATTTGCCTTCTCCCCTCTCCTCTTCTGGGTTTTAATATCAATTTCAGAAATGTTCATCATTACCACTTGGATGTCTATCTGGTACTATACTATAAAGAAACTAGGGCTCCGTGGCTTCCTCTGGGAAGTTCTGCATTGGATGAAAGCAAGGGAGTTTGGTCAATCATCTGGAAGTAGTTGAGATCTGTATATGCAATTTAGACTAGTAAATAATTCCAATCTAATTTAGTTTTGATTTAGAAAAATCCATTTATTCACATAAGTCCATAAAAAGAGATAAGGAGGTCCCTATATTAGTTCCCCCATTCCTTCCGCCTACTTTTAATATTATTTGGAAAGATTTTCAGGTGACTTTAATTGTTCTTCCAGCAGAAAATGGAATTTTATATACAGGTATTTAAATATCCATGACCTAAAAAGGAAGGAAGCAGACTGTGTTATGCAATGCAAACTTACACACCATCTGGACCAGTGTCTGGATAGAGAGAAGAGCCCAAAACACTCTCAGCTTTTCCCTTTCCCTGCTGTAAATTCCCTTTCCTCCATACACCCGAAAAATTGCACAGATTACTTAATTTCACCTGCAAGGGAGGTGAGGCAGCAGCATCCCAGGGAAGCCAGGGGAAGAAGTGAGGGATGCTTTGTCCCAGGGTGCTCAGGCAGTGGTGCACGTGCAGTTGGTGATGCATTGCCCCCATTCAAAACCGTGTGGCACGAAGCCAGGACCTGTGGCTGCGTTGGGCAATGCTCAGGACCACGATGCTGCTGTTCCTGGCTCCCCCACCACTGATGAGCAATGCCAGACGATCGGTGCCTGCCTACGAGTGGTCCACCGAAACCGCTGGCTAATTTCGGGAAACCTGCGTTGAAACCAGGGTAAGATCGGAAATGGAGTGATCTCCCAGCAGCTACAATTGGCAAAGATCTCCAGTTCTGTGCAGCTGGACAACGCTACCCGCAAACGCTGTGCAGTGGCATTTGTTCAGCCCTGACTCATAGACAGACGAATGCCACCGGATGAATCACCAGCAGCGCTTTCTGCAGCACCTAACGAGGTAGCTCATCCAAACGCTGATCAGGCTCGAGTCTCTCTAGTTTCGGAGATTCGACGAGGCACAGCCTCGGCTGCTGTTTCACCGGTGAAATTATGGGTTTTGGAAGAGGGGCCTGCAGCGAGCAACCAGGATTTTGCTCACAGCAGCAAACTTCAGCTGGCGCACCCTTGGGCTATCTTCTGTGTGCTGTTAAGCTATAAAAGCCATTAAGCTATAAAATTTCAGCACTGATGAAATGCAAGAGAAATAACAACTTATTAACTTAATAACAGAGAACTTTAAGGCAAATTAACAAAACCACTTTATAAAGCATCTCATTCTGTTCAGTCCACTGCTGCAGAAGGTCATTAAGCCCAACACTGTAGGAAAATCATTTCGATCCATAACGGTTGAAAAGACAAACATTAAGCGAAAGATAATCACTAATTAGCATTCAGGACATTGGCTGAGCATTGCAGGTGTTGAGGGAAGGTGGGTCCTCCCTACAAAGTGAGTGGAAAAAATGTGTTTTTTCCTGGCAGAGGGGGTGGTGGGTATGGGGTGTATTTGGGCAGAGATACCTGTCCTTCCCCCCCCCCCCCCCCCCAAGAAGGAAAGGCTGAGACTGAACCTGAATAACTAGTGACAGGACTAGAGGGAATGGCCTCAAGTTGTGCCAGGGGAGGTTCAGGTTGGAAATGAGGAGACATTTCTTCTCAGAAAGAGCAGTCAGGCACTGGGACGGGTTGCCCAGGGAGGTGGTGGAGTCACCGTCCCTGGGGGTGTTCACGGAAAGGTTGGACGTGGTGCTTGGGGATGTGGTTTAGCGGGTGACACTGGTGGTAGGGGGATGGTTGGACCAGATGATCTTGAAGGTCTTTCCCAACCTTAACGGCTGTGTGCATGCGGGCCCAGCTCAGGGCTGACCCCAGACCCCACCCCCGCCCCACACCTCCACCCTCAGGCCCCGCCCCTACAACGGCCCCGCCCCTCCCCGTCCCCACCCTAGCGGCCCCGCCGCCCCCCGCGCAGGCGCAATGCGCGCCGGAGCCAAGTGCCCCCTCGCGGCCCCTCCCCGCCCTCCACCAAGATGGCGGCCGCGCTCCGCCGGGCGAGGCGGCGGCGAGCGCTGAGCCCGCGGGGCGGCGGCGGCGGCGGCGGCACCACCCCCGGCGGCGGCACCGGCGGCGGCGGCGGGAGGCGCTGACAGGTGCGGGGACGGCGGGCAAGGGCGGCTGCGGGCGAGCCGCAGGTACCCCGGAGTGGGCGGGCGAAGGGGTGGGGGAAGCCAACCGGCTGAGCGGCGCCGCCCCTGCCCGAGCTGCGCCATCGGGAGCTGCCCTCCGCCGCCGGCGGACAGCGAGCCGTTAGCCGGGGCAGCCGGCGGGGCCATGGCGGTGAGTGGCTGCGCCCCTCGGGGGCGAAACTTTCCGCCTGCCTTCTTCCCCCCCCCCTTCCCCCGGGGGGGGACCGGGGGCAGGCGGGGAGGGAGGCGGCGGCGGCTCCTGGGAGCGCCGTGCTGGGGGTGCCGGGCGTGCCTTTTTCTGCCCCCGAAATGTGCGCGTTGCCCTCGCCGGGACGGCTCCCTGCACCCCCCCCCCCCCCCGCCCCCGGCTCCCTCCCCGAGGTTGGTGCGAAGCCCCGCGGAAACTTTGCGTCGCTTCCCGGCAGCTGGGGAGCGAAAGCAAAATCGAAACTTTGCGGCGGGCTCGGGCAGCGCGGAGCCGAGGGGAGAAACGGGGAAAAACAGCGGGGGGGGGGGGGGGAGCCGGTCCTGCTGCGGGGGGCATCCTGTGGGGAGCCTTAGGAAACTGCGTAACTTTGTCAAATTATTTTTATTAGGCGATTTGTTAGCTGCCTGGAACAGCAGGTGTTAGTCCCGAGCATCTCACGTCACCAAGTAATTCCTGCAAAACCACCTTTCCTTTCACAATTTAACTCTATTTAATTGAATACGTAGCTGGCCCTACGTTTCATAAATAGTCACGAAGGCTCGTGAATTTCTTGCCGTGGAGCGTTTGGTAGCTTTGGTCTCAGCAGCACCGGAACCTGCAGCTTCTAAGCTTCCAGCTGGAAAGAAGCTGTTTTGTTGTTATGGCAATGGGCAACTTTGGCTTAGTGCAGCCTGGGTGTACAGAAGTGTGTCTGTAGCCGTGATGTGAATCTGCATGCATGGGTGCGTTTATATTCCGTGTCGTGAAGTAGCGTGAATCACAGCCACTCAGCAGTCCTCAAAATTCACAAACTGTAATCAACGAAATTTGTTTTTCCGTGTTTCTTTTTAAGGAAATAGACTTAAACGATTGTGAAGTTCGACCACGTGACGAAAGGAGAAGTAGTGAGCTTTCAGGTGGGGAGAAGGCTGGGCACGCTGGAGCTAGCTGAGTATGTATGGTGCTCAAGGTTGCAAATTGGAGAGGGTTCTTAATAGCTGGCGTTCCTACTGAGTGTTGGGGGAGTGGGAACGGTGCAAATCGAGTTTGGAAAGAATCGGTTACGTGAGGACCATCAGGTGCCGATTTTGGCTGATGAAGCCTCAGTTGAGAGAGACAGTTCTGTCCTCGGAAAGGCCAGCACTCAGCAGTGGGTTGCTCAGGTCACTTGGTCAGGATGAGAGCGTTCTGCTTCGAGCAGGCTCCTGGACTGACTACTCTAGGTGATAATATTAACCAGAATCGGCTGAGTGCCTCAGGTTTTTCAAAGCGGGTGAAGACCTGAGGCTTTTTTGCTGTATGACAAACTCTAGGTGTAAGAGTTGCTTGAGGCTCAGGTCATTACGTACAATGCTGAAGTTACCAGATTTCAATCTTAGTGGCGTTTCTACCATTTTCAGACTTGGAGTTTCCACTACTTTGTGGACTTAACTCAAAGGCTTTTTATTTTTATAGGTAATAATGTAATGGAGCTGCAGAAACTTGAGTTATGATTCAGACTAATAACTCATTTGCTTTGGGCTGTGAGTTCTGTGGATCTTGATGCTTTTGTTTGTTATTCTTTGCCTTGTGGCCATTTAATTTAGCTTGAATTTGGACCTACATCAGCTAACTCAGTGTTATGATGATGATTGTTCTGGCTCAGGATACCTAATGGAGATCCTTCCTAATTGTTATTGCAACTTTAACTACTTCACCGAACGTGCTGCTTCAGTGTTCTGTCTTAGCACTTATTGGGAAGTAAAACCCTTCAGGCCTGACTTCAGGAGAGGTACAATTTTTCAGCTCGGTCGATACTTTTTCCTAAATGGTTATACCATCTAAATGCTCTTAGGCAGCTAGCTCATTTAACTTGCTGGCAGGTCAGTTCTGAAATAGTGTGTGCTATTGTAGATCTGTTGGTCTTGAGAAGTATTGAGTGCTTGGAGGTATGAGGTGCTGGTGTTGTGCTTGTCTATTGATACCTCTGTCAAAGTGGTGAATCCTATAATCTAACCCCATTCCCCCACCCCACTGTGGGTGGGTGCAACTGGCAATACAGCCTGCTCATTCCCCAGCAGACGGGTACTGGAGAGGACAGTTTTTGTGATGCTGCAGGCCTGCTTCCTAGGCAGCGTTGTCTGCAGCCAGTGATGTTTGGTGGTGGTGCCTTGCAGAACCCGAGGAATTCTCATCTTCCCTCCAGCATCTCTGTACCTTTTATTGACCTCCAGCCTCTAATTGTTACGAGATTTCTAGTTCAATCTCTGCTAAAATGTCTACAGGTAAAGTGTCATGTTTCATTGGTGTATTTCCGTGATCTAAAATACAAATCGGATTTTCTCAGTTATATCTGTCAATAACACCTCTATATTTTATCATCCATTTCTTTAAGACTATTGACTTGGGGAAATTCCCAGGCAATTTGTAGCAAGATTCAACTCATGTGCAGTTTGTGGTGCAGGAGCTGAATTGAGCCTTTGCTTTTCCTATAAGACCATATCTAGTAAAAATAGATTTGACTCAGACTGTCAACTCCTTAGCTTAGCTAAAAGATAGTGCTTGTATCTCAGGGAAGTGATAATAGTTTGGAATGCGTACACTGCTGCTTTTTCTGTACAGTAAACACAAACAATGTTTGTTTTGCTTGTGGGGCCAATGTTTCCTGAGCTGCAGAGATGAGCATTTTTGCTTGTGTTTTGCCATTATACAGTAAACTTTGGGCTTCCTTAATGCCCGTGTTCACTGGATGTCAGTACAGAAACACTATTAACATTTTCCTTGTCTATCTGTAAAGTTTCCTGGTTTTGTTTATGTTCGGTAGTATGTTGGATTGTCATCCTGGGGGGCTGTATTTTGTAGGGCTGACAGGGTAGAAGGATGCTTAGAAAGTGCCCGTAACACCTAATAGCGCCACATGTTTCTGGCAGGTTGTCATCTTTAATTGTTCCAGTCAATCTACATTTAGTTTCAGGTTGGACAAATATTTTTGAAGTCTGACCCACGCCCCCAAGATCTGGTCCTGTTCCAGCTGTGCTTCCTTCGTGTACTCCTGAGCCTGTAACCAGTGAAAAGCTGAAGACTTTTTTGATAAGCTGTCATAGATGGCTTTAACAAAATGTAAATGGAAATAGAATTTGCTATGACATTTTGTCAATAATGAAATATTATTTGTAGCTAGTGTTTTCATGCTGGATGACTGTAAAGGATTGTGTTATTACTTTTCACGGATATATTGGTATAGAATGTTTTTCTGTTTACTGTTACAGAACTTCAGGGATGGAATATCCATGTGCTTTCCAAACCCTCTACTAAAATTTTAATGGCACATTCCTTGGCAGTGTCTTCACAGTGCCTCTCAAATGGAGTCAGAATGGACATACTTCACCCTTTTTATGTTTGTGGTCCCCAAGAAACTTTTGTCTTTATGGGGTGCCTGGGCCCTATAATTGTACTGTTCCACAGTCAGAACATCACCAAAGTTAACATCGGTACTCTGTCTTTCAGTTTGGTATCTTCTGTGCCAAGCACAGTCCCAGCAGGAGCTGGGGCAGTAGTTAAACAGGAGTGCAGGATATGTTAATATTTTTACCCTGCCCCAGCTCAGCTTTGCTTCCAGAACTGCTCTGAAGCATTTAGGACAAAATTAAAAGAGTTGCAAACCATCGTTTATAGGTAATGGAAAAATATTCAACTTGATTACTTAATTACTTTAGGCATAAAGAACTGTCAAAACATCTTCAAGTTTTCAATCCCAGTTTAACCAGTAAACATCATTCTTAGAGGCCTTTAGGAAGAGAGAAGACAGGCACTTTCTAAGATGTGATAAATCTCTTCTGCTTTCCAGAAACACTAAAACAAGTCCTTCTACTTCCTGGCAGCATATGGGCTTCTATAATATAGTGTCAAAAAAAACCCCAACTGTTTCACAGCTGTGAAAAATCACAAAACTGAGCTGATACACTCCATGATTGCAAATAACTACGTATCGAAGTCTGGGAAAGGCTGTCTGCGGGGCAAGTGACAAGGTCCAGAAGGATTTATGCTGTGAATAGTAACTTGATTCAGTAACTGGGGGAAAAGGAGTACGTGGCACAAGAATGCTAACTTTACCTTCTGCATGATAGTTCTTTTTGAATGCGCTTTGATTTTTATCCATTGGTTGCACTTAGAACTGTGAAGCTCAATTCTTAATGCTGTTTGATCGTGAATAACTCCAGAGGAAAATGAACTTCACAGATCCAGAACTTCTATTACATCTACTGTAAAGTAAAACAAACAAATTTATCATTTACGTATGTAAATACTTCTGTGTAAATGCTGTCGAGTTTTCCCAAAGTGCAAATCCAGTGTCTGTGGTAATTAAAGCCCAAGCTGTACTTAGTATAAGATCCTACAAGCATGGGCTACTGCCAAGCTCCTATTTTCCTCTAGTTGATGTAGTATACTCAGTACTGTATCTTACTCCACTGATTACAAAATAAATCCCTCTTCTCCAGCTTGCAGGCTGTAATGTTTTGTTGTTCAGCGTTTGTTGTTCTTTTAACTGGAGAAACTGCATCCTCTAGGTGATCTGACAGAAGGAAACTGAGACATAAGCCACAAAAACATCAGGAGATGAGCTTTGTTTTGGGGCAGGCAGGCACCTTGTAGATGGTGGCAGTGAATCAAGTTGTAATGCATGTGCAAAAAGTTTGCCTGTAGCTGAAAACTAATCTGTAAGCAAAAACTGAATGTCTGTACCAGCATAAGGCAACCCAAAGCAAAACCAGGTGACTTGCAATGTCTTGGCAATGAGAGAGGGCTGGGGTGCTAACAATTCACGAATATTTTAGTGTGTCTATCCGTAGACTGTTTGGGGACTTCCTGCACTAGCAGTAAATATAAGCTACAAGAGTTACCCAATCCTGTAGAATCTATTAAAAAGTAAACAGAGAAGACCATGCTTTCAGAGCACTCTCTCTCCACCCGCTTAGTCTAGTGTGAAGACATGGAAACAAAGTCCTGAGAAATGAGGACTGAAAGAAGCTGCAGAAGTGGGTAGTGACAGCTGACAGTGTTTAGTCCTAGATGCGGCCGGAATAATGTCTAGTTTTGTGGGTTTATTTTTGTTAATGGATTGTCAGCCATTCAGTGTTGCAACTCCACGTGTACAGTAGGAAGCCGAGGACAGTTTTGTCCTCTGACTGGTTGGGCAATCAAACTGGTTGGTCCCATGGGGTTTTGGGGGGCTAAACTTTCCTCGGAGGGTGAGGTGGAGCTTGGGAGCAGGGAGTGCTGGCATCATCTGAGAAACAAGCACCAGTACATGCTCCTGTTTTGATGGTCTTCCCCTTCTGTAGTTGTGGAGACTCCTCCATTGGAGAACTTTTCATGAATTGCATGTTTAATTGTCAAGAGTCACATTCAGCTGGAGCACCCTGCTTCAGTTTTGTGGCATCCAAGTAGCTGTCTCAGCACTGTTGTGGCTGAGTTTAATACTGGGGAAGTGAAGCACCTGCCGGGATGGCTGCCCGTGGACTTTCTCATATCATAGTCAGTAGCTTCACAAGTGCTACGCATTGATGCTGCAAGAAGCACTTCCTCTCTGCCCGCTTATTCCTGTGCTTGGCAGTCATTTGCATGTATGTGTAGTGAAATGGATCAGGCAACTGGTCTACCTTAGAATGGAGCAACTTTTTGAAGAGTAACAAACTGGAGGATAGCTTTAATTCGCTGTACTCTTGGCCAGTTGCTTGTAGTGGTGCAAGTGGGAGTTGCTAGTGTTATTGAGCAGAACTGACTTAGAGCAGTTTGTCCTCATAAAAGAACATCTTTCAGATGTGCTTGTCAAGGCTCAACACCTTTTTTTGGTGTATTCTTACTCTTGAGAAGTAGTTTCCACATGCCTGTCTTGGCTTGTCATGCTCTGTGTTATTATCCTGTTCCTTACGGAAGCAGAGACCTGCAGGTTTTCCAAAAAAAATCAGTGCATGGTTATTTTAAATTATTAGAGTTGTGGCCTCTGATCCTATGTCATCTTGTGTTTGGATAGCATAGTTTTCATTTTTTCAGAACAAGCAGGAAAAAGCTGTTTCGTAAGAGTTCTTTAAAAACTGCTGCTTGTTGTTCTTGAATTGTGCCCTCGTTGTAGCTCCGAGACTGGCAGCTGTCTCTGCAATAAATTTGTCTCGCTGACCAGTCACCTCACCTTAATAAAAGGAAATGCATGATTTTAGTTTGCCTTAAAAGAACTATATGAAAACTTACTTAAAAACTTGGCCTCGCTGCTCATGGCTACCAGAAAAAGGGAGTCGATAACAAATGAGGAAGTAGGTTGGTTCTTGGCATCGAACGCGCTTGTTTTCTTAAAAAATAAGCATGTACTTAACCATTACTTTTGCCTTCATTTCTGTTTAACTGGGAAAGGCCAAGATGTTTTTGAACCCGTATGATCTTCAGAAAATAAACCGAAGGAAATCCAGTCCTGGCAGAATCTTAGGAGAACCTAATTTAGCTGGTTTAGAAGTAAAACTAAGAGAGTTCAAAGAAGTTTTTGAGAAGAGTAGTGTAAAAGTAATAAAACAGCCACGTAGTTTAGACCAGTGTACCATAAATAAAGTTGAACTACATTCGATTTCTTTGAACTGTGTAGTATATTTTCTGCACAACTTACAATCTCGTTTCTTTTTGAGAATCCTTCCCAAGAATATCTGAAAGGCAGCTGATCCTGCAAGACAGAGGAGGCCATGCTCCAGCTCACAAGCGAGGTGCAACAGGGAATCTGGTAAAGACTAGGGACAAGTCAGCCCTCTGGTGCTGGCAATTCACTCGTTGATTTAAAATGCATGCTGTCAAATTAGCTTTGAGTATAGGGAACAGCTTAATTCCCTGTTTTGTGATACAGCTGTAGTTATCACTTCCCAGAAGTTACACAACCAGTTTCAGTTTTTTTCTTTCAAGAAAGGAGGGACAAATTGTTGGAAAGTACTGAATTCTCCTGCAGTAACTTCATGTCATATGTAGTTCATCCAGATATAGGCTGTGGATGGTTTAATAAGAATCTAATAATTGTAACATTTAAACCCAGAATGTGGTGCTTTTGGGTAGTCTTCACTGCATTGCTCTTGATAAACACGCTCAAGTATTTCGTAATCTAAGTGCCAGACTAGGTGAGAAGTGGTAAGTGTCCACGAACATCTTGTCCCTTTCCAGGTGACTGATTTATCAGTGTCTAGTTCTTCTCTATGTAGTCCTCACCTTCAAAAGTTTAGTTTTCTACATTAGCTGCTAATAAGAGCTGAGCCTGTTTGGCTCAGGTTCAAAAACCGCTAGCTCATAAATAGAAATGCATTAAACTTGAACAGCTGGAGTGTTTCCAAGTATCTACCGTGCGTTCTCATATAGGTTATAGAACACATGACATGAATGCATGAACTGCACCTGAAGCTGCTCCTAAATCATTGCAGTTCACAACCTGGAGCATGACGGTAACCTGAAGTAGGTGTTGATTTATTATAATATATTTAACTCCTGCAGCGCTAAGGTTTATACCTGTTCTGCGTGGCTTTGTCATTCGTGCTTTGATGAGAACAGGCAGTAACTGTTGGGAGGGAGTTGGAGCCAGTGGCTGTTTTGGCTATTCAAGTAAAACTGGCATTTGCTCACAAATCAGTATTTTCACCGTAATTGTATTGTGTTCATTGTACAACTTTGTGTTTGCCTTCCAGCAACAACAGTATGAACAGAGATGTGTATTTGATTTCTGGCATTTCTTTGGGAATTGCCTTTAGTGAATATGTGGCGCCACTTGTGAGCTATGGGTGGAGTATTCCCATAGATTCTTTTTTTTTCCTTTGGGGTATTCCATTGCTTATTAAAACCCTTCGCAATGTATTTTCATTTTCAACTGTTCTGATTTGCAGTTTCCAGTGATTGTCAGTTTGACGTTGTTGATTCACTTTACAAAACTACACTTTTTATAATTGTTATGTATCTGCCTGTTTGCAGCTGTAGTATTTTAAACACCAAGACTGAAGGGAATAGCCGTTCAGTTTCACATCACTTAAAAGGAGGTAGACATGTTTCACAAAATGTTTTTCTTCTGACAATTTCACTATAATTTGACCAAAAAAACCCCACAACTCTCTCTGTTCTGTTACAAAATGTTTTACCAATTTTTCCAGAAATTGCTTTTCTAGAACAGGAAAAAATGAAAAGCGAAGTACATATTTTTAAATAAATTGAGTATTAATTAAATTATCAATTCAAAACTGGGAAGAAAAAAGTATATCCTGGTATACCACAATTGCCATGTCTGGAGACATGTGACTAGAAAATATTGCAAATCTACCGGGCAGAAGAAATTAAAACAATTCTGCTAGCTTCTGTTTCTTAAAAACAAACTATTCAGTTTGTTTCATAACTTTAATAGCTCAGGTGCAACTTTATGGATCATTGGGTAATTTTATTCTAATATGTTTCTATACCAGCAACATCCCCGCATCTGAGCTTTATCCAGCAGTGCATTAAGTGGCATGACTAACATCTGTCACTTACGCTTTGTTCTTTCCTCTTCACCCCAGGGAGGTATTGGTGTACTTTGTTTTCAGAATTTCCCCCATTTTAGCATGTTTGTACATCTTAGGCTCTTGTATTTGTTAACCCTATCTGATGACTTCTGAAATGGTTTGCTGATTGGAAAGATTGGAAGGATAGCAATTCTTACAAGTTTCAAACTGGCAGGCAGGTGATATCTTTTAAGGACTGTAGGAAATGATAAAGAATGAACATATCTCCCAGTAGGCATTAAAGAATGGATATGGTGAGTACTTCCAAATGCATAAAGCACTGGAAGAGTTTAAATAGTAGCTTGCATCTTCTTTAAAAGAACAGTCACTCGGATGTGAGGCTCTAACCTAAATAACAGGGCTTTATTACTTCAGCTCTTTTCCAGGATATTTATTTTTAAAGTGCCCTGCTGTCTTCATGTTGGAGAAGGCAAGATCGCCGCGTTTCTTTCACTGGGGCTGGGGGAAGTTTTTATGGCCTTTATGGTTCTGGAAGTTCAGTCCTTGGTCTCTGACAAAGCCTAGCAAGCGTTGTCTCCTGTGCAGAGCAGATTTTCCTCCTTACTGGAAGTTCTTCGTGCCTGTGGCTCCTGGGGGAGCGTAGCTGCAGAAGAACCCAGGTGAGGAAGGAATGCACACCTGCTCTGCCGAAGCCCACTGGGAAAACACACCTCGTGGCAACCTCGAATTGGCAGCTGTAACGTGAAACAGGCTGAAGCACGTATGAAACTGCTCCGACAACAAAGTCTTGGAATGGCCCTGGTTTTGTCGATTCTTATTTAAAATCAGCATGTGATTTGGAAATGTTTAGTGTTGATTTCATCGAGCCTGTTCCTTCTGCTGCACCTTTCTGTGTTAGGCACTTCAGTCTTTTCCCTGCTCACCTTCTGTCCTCATGCCCTGTAGGATCATGGCCCTTGTGTGCAGTCCTCTGCAATAATAACTGTATCTGTTGGTCAATAGATTTGACAGAATTAGGATGTCAAAGAGCATAAAGTTGCTGTGATTGTTGTGGCAGCAAGCAGGTAGGTAGAGAAGAACAACTCTGTAATCACAAAAGAGGAAAATTGAAGCAACGCAAATTTCTCCATCAGTAGGCACCAGAGAAACCACTGGAGGGTGGCTCTTTGGTTCTGATCTATCGAAAACCATGTAACTTCAGCATTGCATGCCATACTTTGATTGACTTATACTTTGGTGTTTATAGAAAAATAGGACTCTAGAAAGGGCCTTTGGAGACTGTGTACTTCAGCTTCTCATCAGGACCTTGTGTGGTCAGGTTTTGACTTGCTACAGCAATGGTCTCTAAGCTTCTTGACTGCACCCCTGTCAAGATTTTTTTGAACATGCACCCTGAATGGGTGTTCTAGTTATTCATAAATTATATACGTGTACTGCTGTACTAATATGTATATTATAAAAACAATTAGAATGAGATAAAGATGAAAAAACACTATTTAAATATCTTTTTATTAATGGTACAAAAACTACTTTCTTGTGCACCCCCTGGGATGTGTACACCCTATTTCATCTGCAAGATGAATATTATATAGATCTATGTGTAGATTATAGATATATACAGATAGATTATATACAGACAGATATAGATTATAGATATATACAGATTATATAGATCTGCAAGATTAATATTTTGCTCCATCTCAGGACAACCTGTGCCAGCACTACACAGGTCTCCCTCTGACTGTGCCTTTTACCTTACGGCCAGATACAATTTCCAGTGCTGCAGTTCTCCATCACTTCTTTGACTTCTGTCATGCACCTCCAGGAAGAGCTTGATTTGGGCTTTGAGTAACCACCCTTCAGGTAGTGGAATCCAGCAGGTAGTTGACCCCTTGTCTTCTCTAGTTCTTGTCACTTCTCCTGGTCTGTCATGTGCTTTTTCTACCGAGGAGGTAATTGGGAAAAGCACAGCTGGACATGGTATTCCAAATGCCACCTTGTAAGTGCTGAGTGGTTGGGAACCATCACCTACCTCGCTCAGCCCACCAGCAGTGCTTCTGCTATTGCAGCCCGGCGTGCCGTGAGGATGCGTGCTGCTGACTCATGTTCTTTTACCTTGGTGATCCAGCTGATTGAATGCTGATGTGCTTTCAGAGGCTGTTGTTAAGATCAGCCGCTAGACTCTTGGAGATGGAAATGCTGATCTTTTTCAAGAGCAGAGGAAACGCGCTGCCTGGTGATTTCAACCTTGCAATATTCCTTAACCATTAATGAATGAGTGAGTAATAAGCAGAGTTGTGTTCATCTTCAGAACATAAAAGTAATGCCACAGAAACATTAATGGACCAAATCTGAAGGTATCTAAGGACTGAGTTAAATTGTGATTACAGTTCAGGAAGGCATACTTTGCCTGCTGAACTATTGAGTGGAACTTAAGTCTTTGAGCCTTAATGTTATTTTGGCTTGTTAGTGCAATCGGTTCCATAATGGTTCCTCAGGTATCACCCCAGAGCCTCTAAACAAGTCATATACAGTAAGTATAGATGCCTTCCATTGTTTCAGCTCTGGTAGCCTTCAGAAAAATCTCCTTCACAGTCTTCAAATTTGTAAGACAGGGAAAATGCTAATAGTTCAATTTGGGGTAGCAGGGAACAGTTTGAAGTCTTGTACAAAGCATTAACCTACCCAGCTTGGTTGAAAACTCAGACCTTGCATCTTCCTTGAATCCTAGAACAGCCTCAGCACGGATTTTGCAAGAACAGTGTCAGCTGAATTAGCAATCCTGTGTTACACTTTGAATGTGTACTACTAATTCAGTATATTCAGTACCAAGACAAAAAAGGAGATAGCTATTCATGCAGCAGTTGTTGCTGTGCATGAGTCAGTATAGATTTCTAA
The DNA here is from genome assembly GCF_040182565.1 of Anser cygnoides. Taxonomy (NCBI): domain Eukaryota; kingdom Metazoa; phylum Chordata; class Aves; order Anseriformes; family Anatidae; genus Anser; species Anser cygnoides. The sequence goes on from NC_089873.1 coordinate 182,977,152, forward strand.
ATAGCTGTGCCTTTAATGCACTGCTGACAGAAAATTGCCTCAGCTTTTTCTATGCGTAGCATTGGTATTACCTACCTGTTCATCTAAGGTGTCACCTTCCTGGTCTGGTCTCTTTTTAATATGCCCTCAAGAATGGTGCAGTTAGTTGGCCTTAAGTCCTTGGTGCAGTTAGTTGGCCTTAAGTCCTTAGACTTATCTCACTTCATTATTTTACCCCTTCCCTACTATTCGTTAGTGGTGCAGGAAACCTTGACTAGACCAGTGAACTGTTTGTAGTGGCTCTGCAGACTGTCGGATGCAGCCTTCCCTTGTTGTCTGAATGCAGGCTGCTTTGCTTGTGTCTTCTTCGAGACCTCATTGCTAAATGAGGTTAACCTGTTGATATAACTCATGTTAATAGCCTTTTGGGGAGCTTTTGTTTTTCTAGCTGCTTACTTTTAATTATCCTGTCCTTCTTAGAATCGACCCTTCACAGGATTGAGTTATTTTTTTTAGAAAGAATAGCTTTACCTTTATGTATTAAAACCTTTTGTTGTGTCTAGCTTTTTCATGTATTCATGCCATTTTAGTGTAGTAAAATGACTTAGTCTCTTATCACTGTTACGGTTTGTTATTTCCAGACTTCCTTCTGACTCTTTCCTAAGAGCTGACTTAAAGACACATTCTACAATGACAAGCCAAGAACGAATACCTTCCCTTCCTATCAGAAACTCACCCGCTCTATAATTCTGCATTTACCAATAATATTCGAGGGCTGTCATTCCAGTTTTAATCCATGTACTGATTTTGTTCAAGAAAAATGCATAAATGCCAGAAAAGGTCTGATTGTTATAGCAGTGCTCTTATCAGTCCCTTTGTCAGCCACACTTCACCAGAAGATTCTCATCAAGTTAATTGGATAAGATTTATTTCATCAATCATACTTATCTTTTAATTCTTTACAAATAACATCCAGTCTTGACTGTGAACTTGTTTGGTCTTGGATCACTATTGGCTAACATGAGTATATTGTCCCATTTGCCCTCTTACAGTAGAGTATTTAATGGAAGGCTTCTGGTTTTCTTCCAGACCTCTGAGACTTTCCCAAGACTAGAGTTATCTGGAAGTCTGTTTCAAAGATCTAGTTAGATATCTCTCTTCTTCCAGAAGTTGTGAATGCCAGCTAGCTGGTTCTGCTGATTTAAAAGCTCTGATTTGATACCTTTACATCAAATGTGATATAATTGCTTTTGGATCTGAGATATGCTTGTTGAGCATTTCTGCTTATTTTGACGCTAACCTTTTGTTTCTTTTATGACGTCTCCTTCCTCTGCTACACAATACTCCTTTTTCAAATTTCTGTCTGTTCTTATTTGTCCTCATAGCAAAAGAAAAAAACACCTGCAAGTGGTGGGCACACCACACCTGACTGACTGACAAGGTTATGCACACTGACTTGTACAGATTGCTGCCTCTTGACCACTGGTGGGGAGAAGGTTTTTAATGGTACGTGTAGCATGGGCCCACACTGGTGTTGGGTTTGTCTGTAGTCTTCAAGGCTAGTTCAGAGGCGTTGCAGAGAAAACATATTGTATTGTCAGGAAAGCATTGATTTACTTCTCTTTCTAGATGGATTACACAGCCTGACAGGTAGTACTTTTATTATTGTTGTAGAGGGTGTCAGGAATAACACTACCTGGTACCTCCTGTCAGGGCTTATCAATGAGCAGCAGTGCTTCATCTCCAGAATAAATCAAACGCTTGGATCCAGACATGGAACTTACCCATGTCCCAGGTAAAGCACTGAAGTCTGCGCTACCATCCTAAGCGCTCCGTGCCTGTAGGAACTTGTTTTATATGAATCAAATTGTTGAGCACCCGTGAGGACATCAATCAATGAATCTGAGAACAAATATTATATGTCCAGAAGTGGTCATTAGTTGTCATATCTGAGTTGATCTCGGTTAATTCTCATTGATGTCCAATTTGATAGATATGTTTTGATTTTTGCTCAATAAATGGTGCTAGCACTGAGTGTATAATAAGTTATGAAATCAGTCAAAAAATCATTGTGCATGTGATGAAGGAGGTCAGTGCTCTCTTATTTAAGAGGCATTTGCAAGGTAGTTTGGGAAAATGAACTTTATTCTATTTAGACCTGGGGAAATTCAAGCTTGGATAAGTCTAGAAGCATGTTCTCTTAGTTTGGAGTACTTTAATTACTTTTGTCTGTGACACTATGGATAGGTATTTCCATGTATTTTGCACTCCTGTAAGATTAAGAGATGGCACAAGAGCAAGCCTGTTTATAGCTATAATCATGGGAGAAGGGATGCCTTGATTCTAATCCTGCTTCTAGGCTGTCTGTTCACTTTACATTAAATGGTCATTGGATAATATCCTGGGAAGCGTACCATCGAACTTGCCAGCTTGAAAGATGATCCAAATAACTTTCATCAGCCTTCTGCCACCTGCAGAAGTGGCGGGGACTGACTGTAGCCTGGAGGATTTTTTGATGAGTGGCAAAGCCTTTAAAGTAAGGTAGGAATATAAAACTGTCCTCATTGCTTGGGAGACTAATTAGTCTTGCTAAGCAGCTATAAATGACTTGATATAAATGGTGATGAATTCTTAAGTAATCACAGTTTCAAAGTCTTTTAACCTATAGTTTTTTTTCTAACTTTAATCTTTGCAGAGTATATCAGGAAAGTAAATAAAATATAAAAAAAAAAAATCAGAATGCTTTTTTTTCCCAGGTTCACAACTTCATAGTAGGACAACCTTCAGCATGGGAACAGCTTAATGGCACTGTGTGCACATAGCTGTATGACAAGTTTATAGTGCTTTGTTAATGCATTTTCCAGAAAACGCAAACTCTGATTTGCATCAGTATTCTTGTACTGACAGCACAGTATCACAGATTTCAGCCCATGGCAAGTGTATAACATCATCTGCCTTAGAGGAGCAAACATGTAAAAGCAGTAAAAAGGCTGGGGTAGAGACAGTTTTAGAGACGCCTTCTGTGTAGTAAGCTGTAAGAGCAGCTCTTCAATCAAATAACATCTCTAGAACTTAGTGCTGAAGTCATTATGCTGGTATTATCCCTTGAATTTTATCGGGTATCTCTTCATTTAAAGTAAGTTACATACTGTAAATAGCAAGCATCTGTGTTTATGAACAGATGGTATATTTGTGTTGGAAATTTAGAAGTGTTCGTGGGGAGTTTCATTAGGCAGATAATCTCAAGGCAGAACTTTGAAAGCCAGCAACATAACTGACTGTTTAACTTTAAAATTGTACCTACCTATTTTCACCAGAGAACTGTAGATACTTGCTAAGGGAGGCAGTTCTACTCTAGAAATAGTATAAGCTTTTTCTCAGCTTAATCATTATGTATATGTTTGATGTTAAACACTGTTTTCGGATGCAAAATGTAACTAACATGGGAATTCTGAATGTATCATTCACCTCTAGTGAAGTCTTCCCATCTGTCTTTGTTTTGTTGAGAAATTTTGGTTTCTTAATTCTTGTTGATCTAATTCTTTTTTTTTTTTTCTTTCAATAGCTAGCTGTACAGCATCCGGTTGGGGCAGAGTTAAGACCAGTACACTAAATCAGTGTAATCTGATTTAGTTTTTTGAAAGTTTTTTTAACTTTAAAATGAAGTAGAATTTCAGAAGCAGTTTATTAGATTTTTCACACAGGAAGTATGTATGATTAAATTGTAACTTTTAGCTTTTCTGGTCTTAATTCTTCATACCACACCAATACATAATATACTATGGCTGGTTAATGTCACGGATACTAACAGAAAGCAAAATTCAGCTGGGTGTTTCTCTGTTACTTGACACTCATCAGAGTTGAAGTGATCACTGCTTTCATTGACCTCTTGTTTGTGTTTGTTTTTTCTTGCAAGTTTTAGCTACTGGTAAAGCTGTTAAAGGGTTGCCCACTGTTTATCAAAACAACATTGCTTTAATTCCAGGGTTAATTTATTTTTTTTAAGTACAGATAGTAAGATTGTGCAGAAACTTTTTAATTCATTTTTCTCACTTGGACATATCAGTTGTCCCTAAAAGAAGTGTCTTGTTTGATGTAATACTAGAAAAAGTAGGTTGGTGATTTAAAAAATAGTAGCGCTGCTGTCCCTGTTCTTAGATCTGTTTATACCACTTTCACATAAACAAGAACACTATATATTGAAGTTCTAAGGCAACTGCTTTGTTTTCATATCTTTCCAACAAGCATTTTGTAACCAGTGACGGTCAAACTTCGACAAAAATCTTCCTTTATAGTCAAAGTTTAAAAAAAAAGTTTCTTGACTCAAAAGGCTTTGATGGCTCTTCTAAGGTCTAGCCACTAGAGGGGGTCTAAACCTACCCTCTGTAAGCACAGTTTATCATAGTTCATGAAACATCTTCCAGTTTGCATAATTGCTGGAATATTGTGGCAAGGTACTTTTTAAAGGTGTGTGTAACTTTAATTTAAAACAAAAAAGGACTATTTTTGAAGGGTAACAATTCAGAAATACGTATATAGTATAACCATTTGAATAACTTTTTCTTTGCAGGTGATCTTGTGAATTTGTGAACCATCAATGATGGCAGAACACCCACCATTACTGGATACCACTTCGATTATAAGTAGTGAAATCCCTCTTCTAACTTCCCCTATTGTTAGCGGTGATGGAGCACAACAGGTAAGAAAACTTCAGTATCTTTTTTCCTTCTTCCGACAGTGTCATTGACATATTGACACTGTAAAAGGTAGCCTCCTATTTTTGTGCAACTCTGGTCATACATGTATTTTAGAGGTTGAGGTGAAGATAGAGCTTGTGCAGAGAAGAGATTTGTTAGGAGCATGAAGCAGAAAACCTGTCTTCTGAAAGAACATTTTCATAGAAAGATGGGACTAGACAGCTGCCAAGCAGTCCAGCAATGCCTGAGTCTTAATTTAGAAGCTATATATTTACATTGCCACGTGACCTTGTTGAGCTTAATAAGCCTCCCCTTATGATAGAGCTTATTAGCTCAGACACATATGCTAACAACTTTGGCCTCTAGACTGACTTTCTTCCTTACAACTGAGTATTTTGAATGCTGGGACTTGCTTTTGTTTGTTAGTGTCTGCCTGGACACTTCTTATATTTTGATAGGCAGAAACGGTCAAGCTGATGGCTAAGAAAAAAAATTACAAATGTGGTTTTGGAAGACTTGAGAAGTGTCAGCTCCAGAGGGAGATAAAATTAAAAAAAAAAAAAGTGTTAGCAAAAACATATATCTTCTATATCTTTAACTTGAGAATATTTTAGGCCCAAGAGAAGCATGATTCTGGAACAGCTTCCAGGGGGAGAAAAGGGATAAAACAAACAAACAAAACCTAAGTGTCTTGGAGTATCTGAACAGATTGAGATCACTGCCTGTTATAGCAGGAGACTGCATTTGATGATACAGGAAAGGCTCTTAGTCTGCTGTTCCTGTGTTTGATCTTTATGCAGAAGAAGACATTATGAGGGGAATTGTTTTGTAGGGTAAAAATACAGAAGAGATCTAAAATGAGACTGGAGCAGGGATTGCAGCAGTTCCCAAAATTGTTTTTGGGCCGTGGTAAGATCTTTACATTGTAGAAGCTTATTTACAGAGAAAGCTGGTAAGTCCCATTTAATAAAGGCACAGACAGAAAACTCCAGAACGAAGGGAAGAGACAATACTCAGTCTTGCTTTCTCTCCCAATTCCGCTTTCAGATACTGAATTTTAGAAGTAGTAATCTGTAGCATGTAAGGAAAGAACTGTTACTGTTTTCTTGCATGATCTGCCTTGAAAAGTTCAATTTTAAAGCCTTGCAAACAAGAGAATAAAGCATGCCTACATAAAGTTAAGCACTCCACAACCATTTCTTTTCTTTACCCATATGTAAATAGTCTTTATACTACTATTCAAAACTTCTCATAGATGTATAGCAGATTACTTGAGGCTGGAAGCAAACTCTGGAGCTCATGTAGTCAAACTTCCCCTTACCCAAAGCAGGGTCGACTCAAACAGGTCATGCAGGACCATGCCCAGTTGGGTTTTACACATCCATGAGCATAAGGGACTCCACAGCCTTTCTGGCAGTTAGTGAGGGCGGTTGAATACTGGGGAACAGTGGCATAATTTCTTACATTTCAGTGGAAGTTCTTATTTTGGTTTGTGCTCACTCTTTTGTCCTTTCACTGGGCACTGTTGAGAAGACTGTTTTGTTTATTCCCACCTTTCAGGTATTCATACACGTCATAGAATGGCTCAGGATGGAAGGAACCTTAAAGATCATCTAATTCCAACCCCCCTGCCATAGACAGGGATGCCACCCACTAGATCAGGTTGGCCAAAGGCCACATCCAGCCTGGCCTTGAGCACTTCCAGGGATGGGGCTTCCACAACTTGGCAACCTGTTCCAGTGCTTCACTACCCTTACAGTGAAGAATTTCCTCCTAATGTCTAGTCTAAATCTGTCCTCTTTTAGTTTAAGAGGATAGATTTAGAAGTTAGATTTCACTGTTGAGAAGACTTTTGTTTATTACCCCTCTCAGGTATTCATACATACTAATAACAAGATCCTCCCTTGAGCCTCCTCTTCTCCAGGCTGAACAATCCTAGCGCTCTCAGCCTCTTCTCACATGTCAAATGCTCCAGTCCTTTCATCATCTAGCCCTTTGCTGGACTCTCCAATACCTCCATGTCTCTCTCGTACTGGGGAGCCACGGACTGGGCCTAGTACCATGTCTGACTGGGGAAGGATCACCTTCCTTGACCTGTTGGCAGTGCTCTACCTTATGCAGCACAGGAAGCTGTTGGCATCATTTGCCATGAGGGTGCATTGCTGGTTCACATTCAACCTGTCCATTGGGAACCTCAGGTCCTTTTCTGTAAAGCTACTTTCCAGTCAGTAAGCTGATGGTGTGTACTGTTGCATGGGATTGTCCTTCTCCAGGGGCAGGACTTTGCATTTCCCACAGTTGAACTTCAGGATGCCTGCTGGTCCATTTCTTCTGCTTGTCAAGGTCTCTCTGGATGTCAGTGCAGCCATCTGGTGCATCAACCATTCCTCCTGACTTTGTACTATTTGCAAACTTGCTGATGGTGTACTCTGTCCCGTCATCCAGGTCTTCATTGAAGATAGTAAGCAGTATCTGCCTCGGTACCAGCTGCTGAAGTAGACAACTAACGAAAGGCCCGCTGCTGGACTTTGCACTGCTGCTCTACAACCCTTTGAGGCTGGCAGTGCAGCCAGTTCTCAGTCCACCTCACTGCCTGTTTAATCTGTAATTCATCAGCTTTCGTATAAGGATGTTATATGAGACAGTGTCAAAAACCATGCTGAAGTCATGATAAACAGTATCTACTGCTCTCCCTTCATCCACAAGGCTAGTAATTTCATGGTAGAAGACTATACAGAATTGTCAGGCTTGACTTCCCCTTTGTGAGTCGATGCTGGCTACCCCCAATCACCTTTTTTTAATCCATGATGTGTTTAGAAATGGCTTCTAGGAAGACTTGCTCTCTCATCTTTTCATCTTTCCAGGGATTAAAGTGATGTTGACCAGCCCCTGTAGCTCCCTGGATCCTGCTCCTTGCCCCCCCTTTTTTTTTTTTTTTGAAGATTGCAGTGACATTTGTTTCTTCCAGTCCTTGGGAACCTCCCCTAATCACCATGACCTTTCAAAGATAATAGTGGCTGAGGTGCTTGTTCTGCCTTCTCCAAAAATAACGTTAGGAAGCTGTGCTGTCGGACTTCCTCTGTAATGGGGTAGAATTTCGAGTCATATGTGCCTAAATGTTCTTTTGGGGATAGTTTTTCATTAAAATGCTGCTGCTTTTTCTCCTACTAAGCAAGATTAAAACTGAAAAACAAGCAAAGAATTTTTTCAAAGAATGAAGTTGTGGGGCTTTCTGTTAATCTTAAAGGAAAAATGTACATGCTGTAGGTGGTTTTTGTTTTTTAAAAAGTTGTTCATTAAGAATACTGTCTAAAGTGGAACTGATAGTGCTAGTGTTTTGGGTTTCCTTGTTTTTTAAAAGATTTTCAGAAAGTATTGGGCAGACTTTCTATGATCAATAGTCATTTTTGTCTTTTCATAACCAACAGTTACACCACAGTGTTGCCTTCTGTCTTTGTTCCACAATGACTAGTGAAAGTTATGACTCGTTTTCTGTCCTTCCTTTGCATCTGATACATGACTCATGAAGAATTTGCAGATGCACTTATTCAGTGGCAGGAAACTTTACTGGAAACCCTTTTTACATCTGGTGATGTAAAAGTCATCACTAAGTAGAAAATGGTTTCTGTATCTAAAACACAGGCAATCCAGAATTAAAGGTACTGCTTCCTCTGTCAAGGTTGACCAGTTAAGACTTACTTCAGAGGAATCGCAGCCAGACCACTATGTAATTACAAGCATCTTATAATACATGCATAACAATGTTATGATACTCTAGTGAAAGCAGTATGTATTCAAGTACAAAACACTGTAACTCTGAGTTTTGAAAAATATTTCAACCTAGATACTAGTTTGGTTTTTTTGTTGTTTTTACAACTCTGAGGTTACAAGAAGTGTGAAGGCTGTAGTCTTCACAATGGAGTTGCTCATCTTTTTGAAACTGTCTCTTACTTCCTTAGCTATAATACAGATATTCTATAGGTGTTACTTGCTTAAACTACAAAAGCTGCATCTATCTCCAGTTCCTTTTGTAACAACATTGTCATGTTGGATTGCGTAACCTACAACATGACCTACACTGCTGGTGGAACTTAAATGAGCCCCCACAATTAAAATTCAGAGCTGTACTTTGTGTATATAAATGTTTTTGTTTTCGTGGGTTGGACTAATTTTTCTAATTAGTAGCAGTCATTCCTGGCTGAAAAAGTAATGAAAGCCTACTAGAAAAATACTAATTTTAATATTTTTGTTTATATGTTGGTATTTCCTATGTTAAATGTTGGCTGTATCTTAAAACTTGTAACTTCTTGTTCAGCTGTGAAAAGGTGAACCCCCACTGTCTTTGCATCATATGTAAAGTTAAATCTTACAGTAGTTAATTATGCAGTATATGCAACTTAAAACACAGTAGAATTGTAGAATCTTGAGGTTGGAAAAGACCTTCAAGATCACCAAGTCCAACCATCAACCTGACCTACTGAGTGCCATCATGAAACCATGTCCCTTAGTACCACGTCCACACATCTGAACAGCTCCAGGGATGGAGACTCTAATGCTTCCCTGGGCAGCCCTTTCCAAAGCTTGACCAGCCCTTCCATGAAGAAATTCTTCTTAACATCCAATCTAGACTTCCCCTTGCACACGTTGAGGCTGATTCCTCCCATTTGTCACCTAAGAAAGGAGACCAACAACCTTCTTTCAAGTAGTTGGTAGGGAGCAATGGGTTCTCCCCTCAGCCTCCTCTTCTCCAGATTAAATAACCACACTTCCCTCAGCCACTTCTTGTAACTCTTGTTTTCTAGTCCCTTCACCGGCTCTGAACGCATTCCAGCAACACAATATTGTTCTTGTGAGGGACCCAAAACTGAACAGAGACAATGTGCTGTCCCACCAGTGCTCCGTACAAGGGGACAGTCACTTCCCTCATCCTGCAGGCCACACTACTGATGCAGGTCAAGGTGCCATTGGCCCTCTTGGCCACCTGAGCACACAGCTGGCTCATCTTCAGCCAGCTGTCAACCAACACCCCGAGGTCCTTTTCTGGCGGGCAGCTTTCCAGCCACCCTTCCCCAAGCCTGTACCACCATGTGGGGTTGTTATGACCCGAGTGCAGGACCCGGCACTGAATGGTGTTGAATGTCATGCGACTGGATGCAGTAGTAACTATAACCGAGTTACCAAAAAGACACAGGCTGCTAGGTACTTTTCTAGAACAGTTCATATCTTCAAGATCTATTTCAAATACTTAAGTTTAAACTGCTAGCAGAACTTTGAAATAGCAGTACAAATATTTGAACACGTTAAGATGAAAGGTCATATGCTTCAAATAGTAGAAAGTGTTTGATCAGGTTGAAGCTGTAACTTTCCACCACGTTTTAAAACAAAACAATTCACGAAGTTGGAGTAGTGTGCATGTACTGGCAGAAAACGTGGGGAGTTTAATTTGGATATTGCAGCTTCTGTGTTGACATTTGCATGCTATTCTGTGCTGCTGTGGGAGACCGCCTCTTTTTGTGTCCCACAGAAACTGCTATTAGTTTCATAGGACAAAACTGGGGAAAAGGAAGAGCGGAGACTGAGCCCATTAGCTCCTTCCTCTCTATTACACATTGATTTTTGTCCCTTCTCACCACTGTGTTTAACATGTAATGCACTCCTTAAATCTTGGTGCTCACCACTGTGTTTAACATGTAATGCACTCCTTAAACCTTGGTGATGAGTAAGTATGGGGAAGACCCATAAGGAGTTGAGAAAATCCAAGTGACACTGAGAAAGCACGGTGTGAGGACAGAAGTGCTTAGGGATTTTTCATGTAAGGGTAACTACTGCAGTGAGGTTTCCTGCGTATTGAGGTTGGACAGGAAAGATACAGGCAGTCCTGGTTCATTGGGGGAGGTAAATTAATTACAGAGGAGAACAGGGAGAAAAGAGTTCAAACTTTCTTTAACAGATGTTGTTTTCTTAATATTAGATTGAAGTTAAATTGTTCTGGAAAGTTTCTATTGCACCCAGTGCACTTCCAAGGCAAAGCAGTAAATTGCTGACACAAGTTTGCAGCAACCCTGGAGTTCTGGGCCTTCTTTGCATCTTCCCACTAAAACTAATAGTTGCAGTGAGACATCCCTGTATAAATTTGATGTCCTTTATTACCAAAACCACAGATAGTTAACAGGTAATGGGCTACGCAGGGTGCTGTTCCCTTTTCTTTGGGGAATGGGACACGAAGTGCCTCACCTTCAGTCAGCTTTATTTCTCAGCAAGACATAGTCATAAAGTAGTACTTCCAGCCTGTGAAGCTGGCCACTTACCTTCCAAACTTTATTCAGGTGTTTAGATGCTTAGTGGGATTTCTAAAAATCCCGCTGTGTTTGTGTGTGATATATATGGTGTGCGTGTATATACACAGCATGCGAGTTTAAGTGCAAATTCTTTGAACTGAAATAGGTATTTAGCATTAAATCTACAAGTTACTTCTGAAATGATTTTCTTCAAACGTTAAGACTTTTGATCTTGAAGTTACATTAACCTTTTAATGCAGTCTTCAGCAGAGTAATAGACAGCTATAAAAACAAGTAATTCTAAGAATCCTCTTTTTTTGGCCTTTTAATTACTTGTTTGCATATGTGGAGTTACAGAAGAAATGTAACGAAGATCTGAACTAGGTTACTAAATGCTTTTCTTCAGTTTTAGGTCTGATGCTTCTGTTTCTGAAAAGCATATGGTACATTATCAAGTTCCAGCTTGCTTTGTTTTTGCCTTGCTGCTGAAAATCAAGCCTAGAACTGCATATGTTTCATGATCTTTTTCCTCTATAAGAAAAAATCTGTGTTAAAAGTTGTTTAACAACATACAATGTTATAACTGTTTTCACAGCTTTCCATATTGTTCTGTTTTCCTTTCCTTTATCTTTGTTTTGATTTCACAGAGAATATGCGTGGCTGCTTCTGTCTTTTTTTTTTTTTTACATCCCCTTTGTCTCCATTGAATTGGCAGATAAGTCTAACTTAGAGGGGGTTCATTAAAGCTTGTTTTAGTTGACAATTATTCTTCCATCCTTCAGTGACTTCATAGCATTGAAATGTAACAGAATTATGTTCACTGAAATCATTGGAACTCTTCTGCATATAATGCTGCAGCTCCAGCATATGGAAGCTGATTATCAGGCTTCCTTTTTTTTCCAGTGTTGATTAGTACTTTTGTGTAGCAGTCATCACTGGAAAATACATAATCAAACTTGTATGGGACATTCCATATACAAAAAAGTATTTTCCATAGAAGTTGTTGCTGGTTATGATTTAAAAAAAAAAAAAAAAAAAAAAAGGCCGTGAGGATGTAAGTTTTGATGCCTCAAGGTTACTATATCCTTGCTGTGTCTGAGTTGCTCGTATTCTTTTGGTCAGGAAGAGAGAAGTTTTGTCTCAGTTAAGCATAGACTTCTTGTTGTCTTTGAGAACAGATTTTTCTCTTGTGTATTTAAGCTGCATCTTTGATTGCAAATGCACTAAAATTTTGCTTTACATTTCCAAGAAGAGGCTGTCATTCTCAGGAGCAAGTGAGAGGATTCAAAACTCTTTTGGGTTTAGTTATGTATGAATACTGTGCTGCTCTTGGGTAGCAAGCAAAAAGTAGCATTTGATTTACTATACAATTTAAATTTGCTTCCAAATATATTTATTTTAGTATTTACTGAAAAAAAGAAAGTAGGAACAGGAGTGAAGGCTATGTAGTCCAAGTCTTCCTACTTGTGTTCAGCATGAAAATTCATGGAATGAAATAACCTCATAAAACTTCTTTGAATAGTCCTCCTCTTACTCTATAAATGTCTGATTTAACTTGCATGCTGTGAATCCTGAATCAGTTTTGGTCTCTGATATGGTTAGATTCCTCCCAAGGTACTTGGGGCAGGGGTTCCCCCTGTGGAATGAATCTCTTCTAGAAGCTGACATTTGGGAGATTTGGATGACATGGGAAAATCAGACTCAAAGTCAGCATTAGTCATTCTTTCTTGCTAATACAGCCAACGGGGAGTAGTAAGCATGTCTGGAAGATGATCTCTTCCTTATTTTAGGAAGGTGACTAAAGATCTATGTGCTTCTTTTAATGAGATGAGAAGGTGCAAGTTGCCTGGAGCTGCAAGCATTGAGGTAGGCCAGTTCCTCTCTGAGGTCTGTTGCAAGTGGATCCAGTTCCTGAGTCTGTGCTCCTCTATCAGTAAGACTTGTATTCCTCTCCTGGACTCGGGCATGTTGATGGCTCCTCTTTGTGCCATGGGACACTTGGCGTCAGGTAAACTGGAGTCAAACTAGCATCCTACAAAGTTGCCCTTACTGCTTACATCGGGTTCTTCAGGCTCCCTCTCAGAAGATGGATATTGTAATCTCTTTGTAAATTGTAGAAAAAAATGCAACTGCTTTGCAAAGTTATTTTTAACTGCAGAAATTCAACTCTTAAAGTATGTGAGAATTAGACTCTTTGCAAACAAGTCATCTGAAGTACATCCCTTGCTAGCTAAAACCTGTTTTTCCTGGTGATTAAGACATTTCTCAATTTTTAACTGGGCAAAGTCCATCTGACCTTCTGCATATTCCAGAATTATACATTTTATAGAGCAGACAGAATTACATTCTTCAGGAAGAAGTGGAAGGAAGTAGATTGGGGTTTATGCGCCATAATAAAAATGGCCTTTGGCTCTAATTTCTCTTCCTTTCTGTTTGAAAGTAGAGGAGAAAAGACATAGGAAAGATCTACGGGCTGTAGTGATTCCTCCCACTGACCCCTTGGTCCAGGACTGACCAAGCCTTCCCAACCTGAGAATTAAAGGCCAGAGCCTTCAATTTCTTTTCTAACTCTGGTTGGTGTTGTCACACAGTGTTTTGATACACAGATCTGCACAAAACTGTATGTATGGGGAGCACTTTTGGGAGAGGGAAATAAAAAAAAAACTACTTCAGAAGCTAGACAGTGAAACTCATACTATACTTTTTTTTTGAGGAAATCCTATTTTGAATAACTTTAGAGTATAGTTCTTCTTTTGGCACTTCATATTGTGGTCTGGATTTAACATTTCTACCTTAAATAGCAGTCTTTAATCCTGTGGGCTTTCACCTTATTCCTGTACCACCAAATAGGAATCTGAGCTGTCATCAGTAACATTGGGAAATACAGAATTCTCTTCTAGTCCATGTACTTCATTAACCAATGACTTACATAATTTTCAGATTTTGTAAACTCCTTAGAAAACGAATGTCCATACTCTGTTTCATCTTATTTATTTTTTTCCTTTAATTTTACAATTGCATTGCAAGAGAGGAATTGTTTTTTAAAGGATATTTATACTTTAATTCAAATTCTTAGTTGTTGTTCAGTTGAGTTCTGTAACCTAAAATGTCTTTGTCGAGATATGGAGAAAAGGAGAAGGTCATATCTTCTCTCCCATCATTTAATATTGATTGAAATAACTCTGATATAAATTACAGAATATAGAATTCACAGCCAGAATCAGCACAGCTGCTGCGTACTTGGTGAGCATCTCCACCAGTAATCCAATGGTGATGTAACTTCTTGGTGGCAAGGGGGAGAAGTAGAGTATGTTTCCCATCTGTGCTTCAGAAGCCTGAAGGAGGTCAAGATACGTGCTGAAAAGGCTCTGCCTCAGCCTACGTAGGGAGAATCAGTCGTAGCTTTATGACCTTTCTGAAATAATGTGTTCAGCTGTTAGGCCAAAGGTTGATTATGACTGCTTTATAATCTTGTATATTGTTTCTCATAAATGCCAAACCGGTTGCACATGTCTTCAGACATGTCAGCAATATCTGGACAAAGAAATTCTTTTGGGTGAAGAATGCCATTGACTTGCATCATCACTTGAATAGTTTTGAACTGTTTACCTCCATTTCGTAATCTCTGCTAGCTTTTATAATGTTTGTAGGGTTTTTTTTATTGATTGTTAGGTATTGTATGGAGGCAAAATACTAGCAAGTCTATAATGATGGTACAATAGTTGAGCTTGTTTCAAATGTGTGCTAACCAGCAAATTAAGATCTTCCCACCATTAAGATCAACACAACAGATTCAGAGAGACTGGGGGTTTTAAAAAAAGTAGGCTTTTGTCCAATGGAACACCGAATAACATGTATTTGGTGGAGTACTTTACATGGCAACTGCTGGTACAGCTTGCAGTCAAAGTACAGGAATTATAACACAAGAATTTTTTTATTTTTCTAAGCATTTAAACATCTATATATCTGTAGCTTCTTGAGCAACAGGAAGATGGTTGGTTTTTTTGTCACTTTCACTTAAGACAAGAATCTCTGTTAAATTAGTTTTCCAAAATTAAATTGGCAGTCTTCTACCTTTTTAATCCATCTGGGTACAACTTCAGTGGAAGTTTGTTCCCTGATTCTGCTTCAGATTGTTGCAAATAAAGCAGATTTATGGAAAGTGCCTATTGAGGAGACTGTCTATCCCCAGTATATTAAGTATTAGCTGGAAGCTTAGCCCTTACCACTTCGTATAATATGAGCTCTGTCCCTCATCCAGTTTTGCTTAGCATTGTGAAGCTCTAGTCCAGCGGACTTCAACAAACCGTGGTGAAATAAAAATAATCTGCTTCAAGTCTTCTAGTTTTTATTTACAGAATTTGATGTTTCTAACCGCTGGCCAGGACCAGATGCCTCAGAAATTTCCAGAGTTCAGAGACTGGCCCTAACACAGTTTCTTTCTAATTCCCTGTAAACAAGGATTAGCTTAAAACTTTGAAACACAAAATGTGTGTCGGTTTCATTATCCACATCCTTTGAAACACTTCTGTTACCCTTACATTTTTATTTTTCGTGATTTAAAGATATTACAGTTGGATTATTTTAACTAGCAAATCTTCTGTGCGCTATCCACTAACCACAGCCTGTTTCTATGCTAATGAAACAGATTGGGTTTGCTGTAAACGAGACAAATAAAACTTTGCTTAGCCAAGCTTTGAGAATCATGGAATGCAGAAGAGAAGAGACAAAACAGAGACAAAGTAGATAAAAAATGTAAATATTTTTCCGCAATAAAGCAAGAGACAAAGGCACTTGTAGAACATACACTGACACTGTTATACATAGACACTAACAAGTCTTGGACGTGTTTGTCGGTGACATAAGATGCAGATTTCAACGTTTATCTTTTTACTGGTTCTTCTCAGAAGACTTTCTATTTTTACAGAACAAGGCTTCAGCTCTCCAAACCATCTTTTTTTTTTTTTTATCCTGTGATCAGTTTTCAGCTCATCTTTCACATGAAGAAGGCTCTGCTCTTTGTGTGGAAGAGGTGACAGGGGATGTATGAGTTCTACAGATTTCCTCCATAGTCCCCCAAATCAAGATTTGTTAATAATCTTTACTTTTCTGTTTTTTTCATTAGGAAGTGTTAATCTCCATATGTAGAGCAGCTAGATTCCTCTAGGTTATCAGTCAGTCTTAGCAGATGCTAGGGTAGAGAACTGTTCAGTTGTGTGAAATCCATAAATTGAAAATTTGCTCAAATAACCTTGGTGGACAACAGTAAGATTTTAGAACTTTATTATTAACGGCATTGAATAATGTCACGTGGGTAATGAAAAATGTCTGTAGGACATTTGTGAATAAGGATGAGAAGCCTGTTTTCTTCTATCATTCATAGTAAAAGCAGACGAGGACTTAAGGCAAAATTCTAGTGTTACTTTTCCTTATAGATACCACAGAAATGTTGTGTCTTTAGCCATGAGTTGACATGATATAGCACAGAACTCAAAGTTTTCGGAACTCTTTATTAGTTATTAGCTAGCATAAACGGGAAAGGAGAAAGTCTAAAAAAAAGATGGAGCTAGAGAAATTTATGAAAGATGACTTTAAGACAGAATTAGATATTCCTGACAAGCATGAAATTCTTGGAATTGTTTTGAATTGCCAAAGGCTTAAGACACTGTTTTAATCCAGCTTTTTATCAGGTGTTGGTGTTTTTTCTTAATTTATATTCTTATGCTGTCTGTAATACCTATTAAATAGCTCTTTTGCATTTTTCCATTTAATCAGTTTTCTAAACGTTAGTGGGTTTCATCCTGGAAAAGAGTCGTCCTTAGCCTCATTAGCATCGTTATAGGGACAGCATATTTTGAACATAATCAATGGAAAAGTGACTTGTGCTACGTTTGTAACTGAGATCACCTTGGCTGGACCACAGATGTGATTCCATCTGTCAATTCCTGTGCTGCTAATGAATAACAACCCTGAAGTATTGCAGTGTTCTTTGATCAGTAACTTTTAGGGACATGAAGACATGGCATAGATGAAGCCACAAATCACAAGAAGTCAACATCAGAACTGTTGTAGAGTTACCCTGACCTTATGTCCAGTTTTCCCTTTTCTTTGGACCATGCTCTAAGGAACCAAAGCAGACGTAATTTTCCTTGTAACAAAATTTTCCTTGTACTTAGAATGAAAACAGCCCCTTTTAAAACAAAAAATAAATATTTTCAGTAATGAAATGATGTTGGATATGAAATTTCTCTTGAGCCTGGAAAACTTCTACTTGTTAAAGAATTTTTTGCTGATGAAACATTGGGAATGTGACTTGAACTTGGACTATTGGAAAGTTACGTCTTTGTTTTAACTGGGCTGTAGGCTTGAGCCCCTTTATATAACGTTTGGACATTACTGTCCAAATATTTTTTTTAATTTTCTACACCTCAGGCAACATCCAGTTGGTAATCTAACATTCTCACATTCCAGGTACCAGGCTGTTGCGATGCACTTTCATCTTTCATGTCTGCTTACGGACTAGGACGTTTGTATAAGGTTATGCTTGAAGTTTTATCTAGTATTTGAAGTAATTTCTCAAATTACAGGGAGGGAGGATTGAGCATTTTCCCCTACCTAGCCGTCTTTCTACAGGTGAGAGCATGCCAGTGGACCCCTGCTATGGTTGGGATTACAGACAGCAGATGCTAAATCGTCAGAAATTAATATTGGATGTTTTCAGTTCAGTTCCGCTCTTTAATGGAGACTAATAGAGGGGAAAACATCTTTGTCAGCACCTGCAACATCTTAAATATTAATACCTAACAAAAGGTATTTCTGGTGACAGTATTACTCCAGGCAGATGTGTGTAAATAGGAAATTTTAAAGCAAAATTGGGAAACCTGTTTTTTTCTTTCCACGCCTCCTAATGTAGCAAATAAATGCACAGCATGGAGTAACAGAGTGTTACAGAACAAGCACAATAAAATCCGGTTGATTACTTCTTTGCTGTATTTTTCACTCTCTTCTAAATTGTTCCTTACCCCCCTCCTTTCAGGCTTCTTCGCTCACGAGCTGCATCACATATCCAAGTATAAAGTCAGAAGCGGGTTCGTTCCTAGCTGGTGTACCCTAGCTGGGAATCGGGAGGCTAACCCAAAAACGCGCTTCTAAGAGGGAATGTATTTGGGAGCTTTGTTCTCTTAAGCCCGAGCCTTCTGTTGACTGACGTGAGATGATCCAGAAGCAGATGCTGCAGCAGCTATTTGTTGATTTAGTTGCTATAGTGACATGATACATTCGTGTACAGCAGGAAGCTCACTGTACGTTGGCTAATTTGATAGGAAGGAAGGCTTGAGGTAGGTATCGCTGACTATACCATTAATTGATCCTACCTTTCGCATCCTGCCTCCGCATGCTCCGTGGATGCTAGAGAGCAAGGTAAAGGGAGATCCTCGGTGGCGGTCAGGGTAAGGTGCCCTGCTAAGGGGGGGCAGCGCCCAGCACATCACCGAAGATCGCCTCCGCGTGTAGTGAATGGACCGGGCTGGAGCATCCGGAGTGGTGACTTGAATCTTCCTTCGTCCTTTGTCACTGGGGTAGCACCAGTTGAATGAGAGAAATAAAAGGATGCGAGCAACAGTAAGTCCAAGTGCTAAGGCTTTTGAAACGGGATGCTGGATTGAAGCGTGGCGCTAATTAACGTCTTGATTGGAGCGGTTAGTGGAGAAAATTGTGATTGTGCGCTAATGACAGAGCATAAATGTGGCTCTGCCTGGAAGTTGGGGATTGTGTTTTATTTTCCTTTTCCAGAAATACACCCTTTTATAATCTTGTTGCAGGCAGGCTGTTAAAGGTACAGCATACATCTTACAAAAGGCGAGACTGTACCACCCTTTAAACAGTCTTAGTTGGGGATTAAAAAAAAAAAAATTGAAGTCAGAATTAGCTACAGTTTTTTCCTAAATTTGCAAAATGTTCAGAAATGAATAAACCTTTGTCCTTGTGGCTGAAAATACTGCTCATCAGTACTGCTGAGCTAATTTCAGTTGCAGTATTTTTTTAGACAAACCACTGCTGTCATTTTTAACATTGCTGTATTCTACTACTGTTTAAAGATACAATTTTAGTATTGTTTATGATTTTTGCTGACAAACATTTGCTACTGACTCAGCACCTATAACCATAATAATGCTAAATACAGATGTTTTCAGATTAAAAAGAAACCAAGCCAAAAAATCATGCCTGAGGCTCTTGCAGCTTTCCTAATAAACTCCCTTCAGAAAAGAACATTATTTCTGCTCATATAGAAGTGGATCGTGATTGTTTTTAGGTTACGTTTTCAGAGGTCCAGTGAAATGTTTTGAGACGCTTTACCTTCTTGGTTTCCAGGATGTTTTTTTGTTTGTTGTGGGGGGACATCCAAAAAGATGCAAACAAACCTCAAAAACAGAGAGAAAACCAGAACTCTGCTTTTCAGTAGTACTACTTTGCTCCAATTTGTAACCCTTCTTGTTGTACAGGAGCACTCTCACTACATATTTCATTGAAATATGCCTTAACCACAGCTGTAATCTGGCATACTCTTGTCTCTTCATATTATACGTGATTTTAGGTTTTCAGATTTTAGATTTTTATGGATGAAATTAATGTATTATATCCTAGCTTTTTTCTTGCTTTCTCCTTGCATTTGTAACTTCCCCATATTTTTCATTATTTTAGTTTGTGTGCCAGAATACGAATTGGTTTTGCTGCTGAAGGATTGCATTTTTGGTTGGTATATTTAGCTGTGGATCTATTAGCATTTTTCTTAAATATATTCAGAGGCTTTTAACTTGGTTGGAAAACTTGTCCCAGATCTCTCTCATTCTGTAAAAATATGTAAATTCACGAAGCGCAACTAACTCCTTTTGGACAAAGATACCAGGGAACTCATTCAGTTCCCTTCCCCTTTAGTGGGAGGTGTGAGTGGCTGGGGAAAGGGAAGGACTCCAAATATTTCTTTACACTGATAGTCAGCCTGATTCCTTTGGTTTTCTTGTCTTTGTGGCAGTGGTAGCCTGCAGAGAGAAAAGAGCTCTGGTTCTCACTTGTGCTTATCCCACAACTTCACATGACACAAAGTATTTAGTGTATATTTAGTGTATATTATGTTGGTTTCTTTAGCCTCGGTCAGTATTAAAAAACTTAGCAAACTTAACATTTTTCTTTTCCCTTTCAAAAGACTGATAGTCCTTGATACTGAAGGATGCATTTGAGAACAAATGTATCTTTGAGAGATGTAAAGAGCTTGACATTTATAGATTTTTCTTTAATGCAAATATGAAAGTACTTGTCTTGTATCCCAGTAACTCTAAAATGATAGTTTTGATCTTCCAGGTAAGACTTTGCTGGTTAGAAATAAACCAGCAGGTATTCAGAAAAGTAAATATATATTTTTTTAATGGTGTTGTATATTCAGTAGCTAATAACTTTTCATACAGACAGCGAAGCTTGTAAGCATAAAAGCACTTATTTGTGCAACATAATTTAATACAACAAATTTGAAATGTGGCTGTGAGTATTGAACTTGTAACCAAAATTTGACTGTCTGTATCGAATCTCTTAATGTTTGTGTGGGCTCGTAAGAGTTACGACTATTTCAGTCCTGTCCTTTTATAAATACATTCATTTAAACTGTGGCCTTATAATTTATAATAGAGAGAATTGTCCTCAAGCAGTAAGGTAAACTAGATGCTTTTTCATAAATCTTTTTCAAATCTGATCTGCAAGCATTTCCACAAATTAGGTAGGTCTTTGTATCTTTATGCAGCAGGGTTGAGGAGAAGGCTAGCAACTGTCTTAATTTTGGATTTTCTTTTCTTTTGTAGCTGTGTGAAAGACTATCAGTATACTTCTAGACACAGACAGTGTTTTTTAACTTCCACCTAAGTTTAAACTTCTAGAATCTAAACAGTAAATTAAAAATATTACCTCTGGATATATGATATATTAGCAATAATGTTTTGTACATGTAGTTGTTTCAAATAAATTCTATCTCCTTCCACAAATCAACTGCATGTCTGTATTTGGCAGAAGCAGCAGAATATTTGTGAGGCACTGTTTTGCCTGTGACTGTTGATTTCCTTTGAGCAATATACTTCTGGCTGGCTGTATCATGCACATGTGTGTATTTGCGATGCGTGTGTATGTTTGCGGAGGGAGCCTTGCCTTTTTAGACAGAGTTCTATAGAGAGCTGCCTTTGAATGTCTATGATGGTGAGCAAAAGAAGAAAAATGTGTAAAACTTGCTATTAGACATTTTTTACTAAGTAGTTTTATTAGGTAAGTTTTTAGTTAATAAACCAATTTACCATTGACTTATTTCATGTTTTACCTACTGGAATGTGTGACTGACTTCTTTTTTTCCTCCATAGGGACAGAAACAATTTGGAGTTTTAATTGTGTTTGTAGTTTCTGCTATGGAAAGATGTTGCCTTAAAACAGTGGAGTAACACACCTATGAATTAAGTCTAAACTTTTTTGTCTTCCTGCTCTGCACGTCTTTCACGTCACGCAGGGTCTTCACCAAGGTTTAATCCTAGTTTGCTACTGATGCTTCACAATGACTTCTATAGGATTTATTTCAGTCTTGCTTGCTAGCCCTGTGGTGGAAGACAGGCATGTCCTCTCTTCAGTGACCAGCCACTAACTGGGTCTATGGTTCGTCACTTTTTCTTTGTGGCTGAGAACATGGGGAAAACTTTTCCCTACATGCTGTGATGTAAATACACATTTGTGATGCCACAAGTCTTGTGCTACCTTTTCTTCCTATCAGCTTGATGAAGTTATCTGGAAATTTGGCAAACTGCTAACACAGCACTGCTTCAGGTAGCAGGATGGAAGGAAAAGTAGAGAGGCTTGAAGAAGTGTGCATCTTACTGATGGAAGGAAGGGTCATTTTAAATTGCTGTTTCAGTGGAATTAATGGGCTTTTGGGCCATATTTAATTAGTCAGCAAACCAGCACATTCCAAAAGGGTTAGCTAGCTCTGTATTGTAAATTCCCTTCTGCCCCCCACTCTGCTCCAATAAAGAAATAACGTTAACCTGCATATTCGTCTGCCATGAGCAAACCATTAGGTTTTTAAGAAAGTATTTAGTATCCATAAAGACAAAGGCTAGTAAGGTAGGAATTGGTTACATTTAGTATGATTACCATTCTGCCTTTAAAAGCCATTGCTGTGATCATATTGGCGGTGAGAATACCTCCAAGAAGCTTATTTTGTCTTCTTCAGCCTCCACGTTGTGCTGACAAAAGTTACTTCTAGATCTTTCTGGAGGTGAGCATTAATGTTTGGCCTTAAATTGGAGCAGCTCTGAGCCCAGGTAGCTGCAGCTCTGCCTGCACAAGTCTCCCACCCATCTTTTGTTGTTTGTATCCTTAGTCTTATTTTTTTCTGACTTCAGCCATTTTTATCAAAAGTATTTCTTCGGTGTTAAAAATAAGCTAAAGACTTGAAAAAGCATTCAACTGCCTTTCTAGTGCAGTCTGCAGAAGCATCCGAAGTTTCTCCTGCCGATAGTTAAAAGCTAACTGAATAAAAACTAGGGAACATTGAGCATGCTGCTCTTTGAGCATTCGTACTGCCTTTGATTCTTTAGATACAAGATCTGAATGCTTTTTCATCCCGTCTCACACTGGTGTAGTAAAGCTAAATCATATATGAGATCTTCAGATGAAATTATTGTTAAATTATTGGTACATCTGTTGATAGTATGTCAAACTCAATGTTGCATGTCTCTGTAGGGCTCAATCATACTAGTTTTGCTACAATAAAATTATATTTTAATTTGGGTTTCTTTGGGGAGATAAAAATTGTAAAAAATTATATAGAATTATTGTATTATAAGAGTGGATTTGTCAAATAAGACAGCTCAAATTGATTTAGATGAGGAATAGATTTATCAAAGCTGATAAAGAGGATGTCCCTTAACTAGTCCTTCAAATGAGCAAGCATTGTAATGCTTCTCCAGGCTCCTGTCAGGCAGTGTTTATGTATTAGTAATTCAAGTGTGCTCAGGAATGTTCCCAGAAACTGAGGCTAAGTGTCATGGAACGAGTCTGTTCCAGTAAACTATTTTTTTTCCTCCAGAAGGAGTATCTGTCTGCAAACTGCCTGTTGAAAGTGGTCCCTGGAACAGTTTGCAGCATCATCTGGGAGAGTGCTTGCTGGCATCAACCCAAATGGTGATCAAGACTTACTACAGCGTAGTTCATCTTTGCAGGTGACTTTTCCAGCACCTGGGAATGTTCCTGAGCACTGCTCTCTTTGCTAGTACAGATGTGGTTTTTAGGTACCATGGATGTGGTCAAGAGGACGAAGCAGCTGTCTTAGAGATTACAAATACTGGGATCCCTCAGTTTACAGAGACTGGGGATAAAAGAAGGGGAAATTGCTAAATCTCAAAATACTGAAGGAGGTAGGTGGAATGAACTGTTGTTCAGCAAATTCCGTAGTACAGGAACTAGAGACACTTAACTAGTCGAAGACTGGTTTAAAATGGTTAAAAGGTGAATTTCAGGAATTCACTGCTGTTGGAGGTTATGGAGGCAGACAGTGTAAGCAGACTCCAAGAGTTTAGGCAAACTCATGGACAGTGAGTAAGATGGACTGCAGAAACTGCCCAGGCTCCTTTGCCCTTCCTAAATAGCGTCTATAATTGATATATTAGAGATAAAGTGCTAGAATGGACTGCTGACCTGGGCCAGCGACCCAGACCATGAGGACATTTCTTATGCTCTTATTTGGCTTGAGCAGCTGCCTGAGCTTAAGCAGTGATTTCAGGAAAACCATATTGAGCTCTCTAATATGTGGCACAATTGAGTTCTGTTGGGAAGCTGGTCTATGCCAGTCCAGGCTATGTATCTTGAACTGACAGTGAATGGATGGGCAGTGAAGTGAATGCTTTAAACTCCAGGAAAAAAAAAAAAAGTCAAATATTCCATGCTAAAAGAGGGGTTTTAATAGATACTATTTCTTTTTGCAATACCTTTCTGTGTTTTCAGGATGGATTTTGCTTTTAATATCGCATTAAGAAACCTCTGTAATCCATACCAATTTAATTAAACCATTAAAAAGCTTAGTATGTTGTTCATTTGATTTGAGTTTATATTCTAAAATGTCCTTTGTAGAAGGAATTAAGTACCATTGAAAAGTATGAAATTTCACTGCTTAAACTCTGTGATAGACTTTGGCCACTGATGCTACAGATATTTCAAGCTTTAGCCATGTGAGCTGGCCATTTTGTTTTATGTATGCAGTAACGGTTTTGAGGATAAATGTGTAGCTCCACTTGTGTATTTTCAACTTGTATGCTAATCTTCCCAGAAAAGGTATTCTGTACTGTTGGTTTTTTTTATCAGGAACTGTACTGAGGTCATGTGGGTCATTATAAATAGCTGCTTAATGGAAATAATTTAGAGTCCTAGTGAAAATGACACAAAATTAGTTGACCTAATACTCCATTTCTTAGTAGTAATACCTTAACATATTCTCGAGTCAAAAATATGTTGTCAAAGTTGTGTTAGCTTTGAGAAATTACATTTCTAAATTTCATTATTTTTTATAGTTGGTGGTGCTTTAAATGTGTTTGTAGGATCGTAGAGCTTGTATCAAGGACTCAGTGTCTTACGCTCCCATTATTCTTTTAAGCTTGTGAAGTCCTTAATTAGCGTTTTGTTGATTTAGTAAGAGAAATGGCATTTGAAGACTGTAGAACGTGCCTCCCACTGAGACTGGCACATGACAAGTTTTTTCAGATTATTGTAGTTACTTGAGAAGAGAAGGCAGCAGAAATGTGGATAGAATAATGCAGATTGGCTTTTGTATAGCGGGGTTTTAGATTTTGATAGAAAGTTTAGCCTTTCAGATAGCAGTTTTGAAGTAAAGCAACAGGATTTGTCACAAAAAGAATGAGGCACAAGAAAAGAGACTCAACCATTAAAGTTTTCCAAAGCATTTCATTAAGTCCCAGCCAACAACAATCTTGCAGAAGAAGGAGATTGAGATCGAGAACGTTCACTGCGAAAGATGAGAGCCTCAATTTTCTTAACACCACTGGGTTGATGAGGTAGCACATTGGGCAAGAAGATGTGCAAGCCTCTGCAAAGTCTTCGAGAATGAGGTGGAAGACCTATAAATAGTAGCAACCTGTAAGTTTTATTTGCTTACCATGATGCTGTGAAAGATCCATGTTACCTTTTCCATTAGAGAGATTTTCTTGCATCTCTGATTATGTGCAGCAGACTTTTATAACGTAAGAGTGAATCCCTAGGAGTGATTGTCTCTCTTTGGTAGTATCTCTTCTGACCAGAAGCGTACCAGTCTCTCTGTAAATAGGAGTACCTGTAATTTTTCTTCATACAAGTTGTATCTACTCAGGAGGTGAGAGAGTGTCAAAAATATCCTTCTTAAAGCAGTGATGACCCCCGGGTTTCAGCAGCAATGAGGCGGAGAAGTAGGACTGGTCACATTGACACGCTTCACTCCAGAACAAAGGCTTTTGAAACCAGTGGTTTTTGAAACTTCTGAAATTGCTACAGCCCTGATTCAGACTCTTTTGGCATGCTTAGCAACAAAATACAGCCTATATTGGAACAGTTGTAAAATATAAATGGGAATGTACAACATAAAAGCAAGGCTGAAAGTGGGAGCCAGTCAAATGAGTACAAGCAGACTAATAGTCCACTGGAAAAAAAAAAAAAATCTCTATTTCCTCTTCCTGAGACCTGAGCATCTAATTAATGTGCATCAGGTCAGCCACACTCACCACCCTCTTGGTTGGGATTCAGATGCCCTCAGAGACATGGAAAACCCACAGACAACACGAGTGTGAAAGCAGTGCTGGTCTTCGTCAGTAGACCCATTGCAACATGGCACAGCCAGTGCTGACCAGTGCTCCCTCTCCCTGCGTTACGCCATGGCTGGAGTGTTGAGCCTTTATCTTCTGAGGTGCTGTGAAGCCAACAACAAAGGTTTTCACACAGGAGAAAACGCTCCAAAAGAATATCGAGAGGCATGTGGCCTACTTGCTGCAGTTGGGGCAGGTGTCTGGAAGAGGAGGAATAGCAGGTTCCCAAAGCAACATCATTACCTAGGCCACCAACCTCAGGAGCCAGGCATCGGCACTGAAGAAATGGGAACAATGGAGTAATTTTAGTCATCCCCTCTTCCATCTTACTTCAAAGTAATCAAGGGAATAAATAATTCCAGCTGTTACCCTAAAACTTGAGACCTTTACAACTTTTCCTGCTTCTCGTAGTTCATACTGTGAACACCAAGCACACTGAGGTGACACTTGTAGATTGCCACGTCACTTGCCAGCTGCAGCCAGGATGGCTCCTTCCAGAAGTCAGGGCATACTAAATCAGCCAAAACACTTATGCAAATCTGGCTACTTTCCTGTACATGTGGATGGACGGGGATTCTTATATGCCCCTGCAAAGCTTTAAGTACTTCCAGGCTAAATTTCAAGCTAAAACTTTCAATTGTAGCAAAGAGGGGAAAGTAAGTCAATGAGATATGTGTCTTCAAAAAGTTATGTCTGTTTGGGAGGTCTGAAAAAGAAATTAGAACTCATCACTCACATTTCCCTCCATCCTGGTCTGAAGGTGGTATCCACTTGCTAAAATACTAACTACAAACCCTTTCAATAAACTCTGTAATAGAATATTTTTGGAAGAGATACAGGTTTCATTTGAAGCTCACTTCTAAAATCTTGTTTCTAAGTTTAGGGTAAGTTAAATGCTAACTCTTACTGAGTTTTATATTCTGACACAGTTTGGATAATCAGGAAAATTTCTCAACATGATAAAATATAAATAGTGATACAGTTCATTGTTGTTTTCCTCAAAGAGCTGAAAGCTTCTGAAAAGAGATCTTACTCTAGTAACATGAAACAATTCAAGGTAGTATTTCTGAAGTGCATGACCAAAACTGAGCTAAACTGGTATTGAACCCCATAGACCCAAGTTTGAAAATGTAAACATCCATCAAATCTCATGAAATTTGCAGCTATGTTTGAGTAAAACTTGTCATCTTTCAATGAATTTGTAAATTTGTTTTAACAGGAGGAGGAATTCATATGATTCCTGCCTTTTCCTCACTATTTTGGGCACAAAAAAGGGAGCCTGAATGTGTAAAGGCAGAGCAAAAGGCAAAATTAAACAAAAGAGGAAGATTCAGTATTCCTAAAATGAGTAGCAATGAAGTTTCCTGTTTTCTTTGTAAAGAAGCAGCAACAAGCCCAATTATACTTTAGCAGACTAACAGAGTAAATTTTTTTTGGCCAAAATCTTGAATAGCTGTATATAGAGAGATCTACCTCTGATTCACATCAGGAGGGAGACACCTACTGTATTTAGGCACATGCAAGTGAGACTGAAGATGTGCCCAGAAAGGAAATCATAAAATGCACCTGCTCTTCTTTATTTTCTTTTGTTTATAATTTTAGCTGGGTTCTTCATAGTTACAAACTTTTTATTTCAGAAAGGTAGGTTTCTAAGGAGAATGCAGAAGT
This sequence comes from Anser cygnoides, assembly GCF_040182565.1. NCBI lineage: Eukaryota > Metazoa > Chordata > Aves > Anseriformes > Anatidae > Anser > Anser cygnoides. The sequence goes on from NC_089873.1 coordinate 183,004,644, forward strand.
CTAAAATGGTAATGGGCTTCTGCTTTGGTTTTTGTCAACTTTTTGCAGTTTTTCAGCTGAATGTGCTTTTCTATCAATTCTGCTTTGCTTGGTCTAAAAACAAAACAACAACGAAACTACAAGAAAAAAACACCGAACACAAAAAGGCAACTAGGATAAACAGCTTTCTGCAGATTAAACTATACATACCGTTTCATGCTGTGCATCTGGTGCACTTTCTTATTACTTCTAATAATGTTTTATAATTAGTGAATGTGCAAACATGCTTGGATCATAAAAAGAAGGAAATTGCACAGTATTTCCCTCGTGTTGAAAACTTTGCCAAGCAGTTATGTTTAAAATACAAACACTGAGTTCTAGGCTTCCTCTGAAACTTTATGTAATGGTTTGATTTATGTTGAAGTTAATGTGGTTTGTTGGAATAATTTAAGCTGTAGAAATAGTATTTTAATTATACTAAGCAGTCCAGGAAATAAAATATGTACAGGTACTGTTTTACCCATTTTTATTCTCTCCTAGGTTCTTTGGAGAAGTATGTTTAAAAATATCTGTACTTGTACTTTTCTGTGGGGATGAAGGCAGCAAACAATGTGAAATGGAAAATGTATTTAACAACCAGAAAAAAAAAAGTGTTTTTCCCATTAAAACTTTTTTTTTTGCACATACCAGATTTCTGTAACGTATTCCTGTGTAATGGTTGTGAACACTCTTTTATTTTTAAGGTTATTCTTGTGCAAGTTAATCCAGGGGAAGCATTTACAATAAGAAGAGAAGATGGACAGTTTCAGTGCATTACAGGTAAAATGGATAATTTTTTTTTAATATTTCCTGATTCTGCATCAGGATAAATAAAAGGTAATTTCTGGTGTTGAAGGTAAAAGACTGAGAGAAAATAATTTTAAATACAAAAGCTGTTTAAAGACCTAAAAGATTATGTGCCTAGGCATCATTGGATTTACATTTCGGTACCATAAGGAACGTACTTTTTATCTGTATTAGTTAAAATTAAATTCCCTTGTTGGGGTGGGCAGAGAGGGCAGGAACACGACATTTAATCTGCAGACCAAACAGGCAAGTACTATTGTAGCAACCTTTGACTAAGCTCATTTATTGCATAGACCTCAAATCAAAAGTTACAGTTGTTAATTTGGTTTCGGTTTGTATTTTCAATTGTTGCTATCATATGGACATTGTTTTGCCCAGCAGTAACTGTCTGTTATCCCACTGCTAGTTTTCTAGGACACCTAGGGATCTCTAGGGATATCACTTGGTGTCCTTCCTGAGTTCTAGCAAGATCCAGCTGCAAAATACAAACACTTCATCTAAGCATAGTGTCCCCATACACAATGGTCAGTTTGGATGCTGTTTTCTATTCTGAATGAAAATAGCTACAAGTCGAGCCCATCTGCAGCTGCAAGAAAAGAGGACTCAGATATTGCTCTTGTTTAGAATACCATTTTACTGTGTTATAAAAGAGTATCCACAGATTCAGATAGTGGATTGTTGTTTTTTTGTTTTTTCTTTTTGCTTGTTATCTGCTGGGCCAATGAATCCTACCTTTTTTTTCCTGAACGTTGGCTCACCTCCAGCAGATACTGTCATGGGAAGTTGAAGTTCCAGCTCCTTTTCCCCATCTTTTCAGTCTGAGACAAAAGGTCTATTTCCAGTGTCATAGGCACGTCCTTGGGCTACAAGTGAACTGATTAAAAGGAGGCCTTGAACTGTAATTAGGTTTACATTGACAATTCTTAAAGTTTATATGTTCATTAGTGCCATTTTTCTGAACTCTGTGCCAGTTGCACATTCTTGTTGCTTCATTTCAGCCACAAGTCAGTCAGTATTGCAGCTCACAGTTCTATACTTCGTTATTTGAAATGTATCTGTAATAGTTGCTTTGCAATATCTATGAGGAACATAGTAATTTTATCCTGCAATTTAAGGTGGTTTTTTTTATTAAAAAAAAAAAAAAAGATAAAAATTGTATTTAACTTCTATTGCACACAATATTGAGGAGTGGCATACCTTGCATTTTTGTGCGTTTAATTTTGATTTATCAGATGGGCTTAGTGAGGAGAAAAATTGATTTGACGTTTTTCCTTGCATGGTAATTTTGAAAGTACAAAGTGTGTGTGATGAACTGCAAAAATACTGCTATCATATCTTTGCAAATAGAGTTATAACCTTTCATGATACTGCTTTTATCTTTGCCTGGTCCCTCTTGCTTTCTAAATAGGCAGCTTGCTATTGTGATTTTATTCAACTGTTGATTTATTTGCGCTTTAAATATGAGAGTGAGTATGTGTTAGACAGACAACTCTTCCTGGTACTCATTAAGAGTAAACTCGGATATGGTTTTTACAACTTTACTGGAAAGTCCTGCAACTTTTGCAAACCACTTGTTATATGGGCATTCTCCTTGTCCTTCTCCATTCCGGTACATGAAAACATGGCTTATAGTTGGTAATAAAACAGAGATCATAACTTAGAGGTTTTTTGTGTTTGTACGTTCCCTAATCTTAGAACAGCATCAGTTAGACATGTTCACATGAATATAGCTTTTCTGGTCTGTTCTTGCCACTCTGAGATGTCCCTGTGTTATGAGGGCTATGTCAATAGATCTTTCTTACATTTATAAAGTGTTGGGTCTCCAGCTTAAAGAAGAAACTCCTTTAGAAAGTGATGCTGTACTTTTTCATGGTATGTATTGCACTAACGAGGAATGCCTACTTTCCCAACAGCTTCTGTGTACAGATTTCTATAAAGTGAATGATTTCATGTAGTGCACACTGTAGAGAGTAATTTGGTATTGATGGTCCTTCTTGCTCTGACACAACTTCTCAAACATAGTTTGCCCTTGACTTTGCAGAAAAAAAAATGGATGCCCAGTCTGCAAAATGGGTTACAGCTACAAGAGACTATTGTGCTGACTCTAAAGCAGGAAACCTCACATCAGTTCCCTGTTCTTATTTTCTTCGCTGTATACACTAAATTATTAGGTCAAATCAAAGTTAAAGTTGCAGAAATACATAATGAGTACAATTTGGGGAAGCATCATAAACATGCAGAAATGCTTATTTAAGAAAAAGGCATGGAGAAACTGAGTGGAGAAGCTATTAGTAGCAAGTTGATTTAGTCATCAGAATGTGAAATAATACTGTTTTCCAGTTTGTTTCCCTGTCAGGCTTTGCCCATCTTTATTCTCTTGTCTGACTGTATTGACTTCAGTCTCAACAAGCAGCACATTTTCTGCTCTCTGTGATGTACTATGTAAAAGGACATTGGAATACATACATTAAAAATGTGTATCTGCATATTACTCTGCAAAGACAGCACACTGCTCACGGAAATACTGTGATTATGTATAACAAGTACATTGCATATTGATGTAATTAATGTTGTTGTCTTGTATCACGCTCAGAATCCACCTGAAGAAAAGCATTATTAGTACAAGCATAAGGCTTTTTCCATGAAACGCACTTAATATTTTGTTAGAAGTATTCCCTTATCCCCTTCAAAGTGATACTTGTAAAGCTACATGAATAATTTCCAACACTTCTTTATTTGTGGTAGAATGGTAAGTGACCACCAAACAAATCTCTCTTAGTTTCTGATGTTTGCTTTCTAGAATGAACTGGTTTGGGAGCTTCATTTACTTAGTATTTTGTAGGATGTTCAATATCCTACAGATAGCAAGGACTTCAGATTAATGTTGAACATCAACTTTTGTTTTTTTAAGGAATGGAAAATTTTCAAGTACTACTTTTCAAAGTCTGTATTCTAAACTATATTTAGCAAAGTGTTGCCATACAAATATGTAGTTAGGTTCTCTGTAGAGTAAAATCTTAATGAAAGTACCTAAGGAAAGGAAGAAAAAATGTGAGATTACAAAGGATAAGACTAAGACTTTGGCATGTTATGCATTGAGCAAAAATTGAAATGGTAACAGTTTCAGGTTCTGTGAAGGCAATTTGCATCATCATATGCTTAAACTGAGATTATGTAAGTATAGTACAAAAACAAAAGAAAGGAGGTTGAGAGGTTTTGAGCTGCTTGTGGATGGATCCTCAGCAGAAATACAGATCCACAGATGCAGTAATGTGGGTGACTTGGTAAGTCATGGTTCCTTCAGTGATTCTAGATCTCTGTCCCTTGTGCTTTATTGCTGGTCATTTCATGTTGAGATTGCAGTATCTGCTGAAGCCAGTGTGGATTCTTTATAAATCTAACCATTTTATATACTTCTTGCACCATATCTCTGTCTGTTGGAAAAATTGAGGTGCTCCATCCATCAGTCTTTGTGCTGTTCTTGTCATAGTTCTTTTATTTCTAAAGAGTACTAGCCTTGCTTTGGATGCTCTGTACATAGGGTAAAAAGTACTCAGCCTGAAAACAGCAAGAGTCATTGTCTTTCCAGGAGAAAGGAGAGGTGTGAATAAGTGTGAATAAAGTGAGTATTTTAGAGCTGTCCTTGAATCAATGAAGTAATGAAAAGTACCAATTAATAGAGGAGCACACCATGCTTTTTCTGAAAGCTAAGCTTCTGAAGAAAATAGTACATTTATACTCAGGTCTCTGTACTGACTTGCTGGCTGTTTGCAGGTATAACTCACATAGGTGATCTATAAAGCCTTGAATGTTTTGGAACTGTAGGTGAGAAGTGGCATCTTAGCTTGTGCCTCTTCCATGGCAGTTAAGATGGGATGAAAAGGACATTTTATTTCCTAGTTTAAAATCTGTAGGTTTGACAAAAGAGCAGTGGTTGCTGAGGGACCTTTCCTCCTTGGTTAATCTCTTTCCTTTACTTTGACAGAGTTTTGATGACTGTGTATTTTTTCTTGATGTACTGTATGCATATTTTTATAAAATAACAATCATGCTTATTTTGTATTTCTGTAGTTGACAGCTTAGGTCTTAGTTGCTTTTCCGTTGTGTATATTTTGACTTAATTACAACTTTAAATGAGCATTTCTCTGTACCAAGGGCCAACTTTTGATTTTATAAAATGTTGTTTGACTGCCTAGTGGTTTGTCTGATAGCAATGACTTCTGCCCACTCTTTTAACACAACTTCAATTTAAACCATTTGTCAGGCTTGCTTTCTAAAGACAGTGTGATTTTCTTGCTAGACAGACAGGAAGGTATCTGCCTGTGTATCCATATGTTAGACCAAAGTGCTTATTTTCAGAAGAGCTCTTTTAGATCTGTGAAACTGTTCACACATACTGGAAATATTCAGACTTCTGTGGAAACTTTCCTTAAGCAAAATTTTGTCTTCTGTTAAAGTGAAATAATCAGCTACATTGCAGTGATTCAGAAAGCCAGGTTTGAAGTAAATGAATGGGCTGTCTTTGTAGAAGTGAATTACTGCAGATCATTCATTCATGAATTCTTCCTATTGCAGAATAAGTGAATGAAGATGACTCATCTTGAGCACATTTTATAACAGTCCCAAGTTGCAGCTAGGGGCTATTAAATGTTACTTGACATAATGAGAGACCATGTTATATATGTCTCTGCAAAGGAAAATCGGCATTTTCATAATAAAATAAGAAAATGTATGTAAATTAGTGTGAGTCATAAATACTTCATGTTTTGAAATGAAGTATCAGTTTTAAGGTTGGTCTCTGGGATAGAAGTTAAGCAATCTTAACGTCTTTTTTTTTCCCCTTTAAAGAATAAAATGCTTGTTAAAAGTGTTTAGAACTAAGTCAAGAGGGAAAGAGGAAAATCATATCAATTCTAAGATTACAGTAGTGAAGCACAAATTTTATTTCATTCTAAAATTTATTTTCAGCTTTGGAAGAGCATACCTGCCCATTATCCAGAATGCTACATGAATAAAGTTGTTACCTGCTGCTGGGTCTCATATGTGGTTTTGGTTGTTTTCAGATAGCATTAAAGCAACCAAGGTGAACATTTTAAAATAAATGCAACTCCTGCCTAAGTACATTTGAACAATGACAACAAAAAAATAGACTTTTTTTGTTCTAAGTAACACCTGGTGCTTAGCTGTTGAGTTTTATGTAAGAGTAATTTATTATTTGAGGTAGTTAAACACCGATGTTGATCTGGTCATAAATTCTGTACAAGCTGTCACAAATCCCTCAGAAGGGACTTTCCTAGTTGCTAGTGGTCATTGGAAGTTGCTGCTTTCACGAGAAGACCAGAGCTTATTACCAAACCCTAAACCCACTGTGTGGGTCGGAGGAAGTACGTGCTGTCATTCTCTGGTGATCTGAGAATGCACGAGGTTACCTGGCACTGCAGTAGTGCCAGGTAACCCCATGTTGTCTTTAAGGGTGATATCACCTCTAGATATATTCTATCTTGTTTGTTAAATTGCTCAATGTCAGCTTTAGCAGTGGACGAAGTTGAGGAATGAGACAATATTTATTTAAATCCATAGATCGTAGAATCATAGAACATCCCGAGTTGGAAGCGACCCATAAGGATCATCAAGTCCAACTCCTGGCACCGCACAGGTCTGCCCAAAAGTTTAGACCATGTAACTATCCAATCGCTTCTTAAATTCAGACAGGCTTGGTGCAGTGACTACTTCCCTGGGGAGCCTGTTCCAGAGTGCGACCACCCTCTCGGTGAAGAACCTCTTCCTGATGTCCAGCCTAAACTTCCCCTGCCTCAGCTTAACACTGTTTCCGTGGGTCCTCTCACTGGTGATAATGGAGAATAGGTCCCCTTCTTCTCCACTCCCCCTCGCAAGGAAGGTGTAGACTGCGATGAGGTCCCCCCTCAGCCTCCTTTTCTCCAGGCTGAACAGGCCCAGTGACCTCAGCCGCTCCTCATATGTCTTCCCCTCTAGGCCCTTCACCATCTTCGTCGCCCTCCCCTGGACACTCTCCAACAGTTTAATGTCCTTTTTGTACTGCGGTGCCCAGAACTGCACACAGTACTCGAGGTGAGGCCGCACCAGCGCAGAGTAGAGCGGGACAATCACTTCCTTCGACCGACTAGCAATGCTGTGCTTGATGCACCCCAGGGTACGTTTGGCCCTCCTGGCTGCCAGGGCACGCTGCTGGCTCATATTCAACTTGCTGTCAACCACAACCCCCAGATCCTTCTCCACGGGGCTGCTCTCCAGCGTCTCGTCGCCCAGTCTGTACATATAGCCAGGGTTGCCCCGTCCCAGATGCAGGACCCGGCACTTGCTTTTGTTAAACTTCATGCGGTTGGTGATCGCCCAGCTCTCCAATCTGTCCAGATCTCTCTGCAAGGCCTTTCCACCCTCATCCGAGTCCACAACTCCTTCAAGTTTAGTGTCGTCGGCAAATTTGCTCAAAACACCTTCTAGTCCTACATCCAAATCGTTTATAAAAACATTGAAGAGGACTGGCCCTAAAATGGAGCCTTGAGGGACCCCACTAGTGACTATCCGCCAGCCAGATGTGGCCCCATTTACCACAACCCTTTGAGCCCTGCCCGTCAGCCAATTGCTCACCCATTGTATGATGTTTTTGTTTAGCTGTATGCTGGACATTTTGTCCAGTAGGATCCTATGGGAAACCGTGTCAAAAGCTTTGCTGAAGTCCAAAAAGATCACATCAGCTGGTTTCCCTTGATCGACTAGATGGGTGATCTTATCATAAAAAGAAATCGAATTTGTTAGTCAGGACCTACCCCTCATGAACCCATGTTGGCTGGGACCAGTGACTGCATTGTCCCCCAGGTGCGCTTCAGTAACTTCAAGGATCATCCTCTCCATAATTTTACCATGCACTGACGTGAGACTGACAGGCCTGTAATTGCTAGGGTCTTCTTTCTTACCCTTCTTGAAAATTGGCACAACATTTGCCAGCTTCCAGGCCAATGGGACCTCTCCAGATTCCCAAGATCGTTGAAAAATAATTGAGAGAGGTCCTACGATGACATCAGCCAGCTCTTTAAGCACCCTGGGATGAATCCCATCCGGACCTATGGACTTGTATGGATCCAGGTAGAGCAGCAAATCCCGCACACATGCAGGGTTGGTTGGGAGTTTGTCATTCCCACCGTGATGGTCCTCCAGCTCAGGGCACCCTGGGTCCCGAAGGCCATCATCAGCGTTGAAGACAGAGGCAAACACGGCGTTAAACGTCTCTGCTTTGCCTATGTCATTGTCTGTGAGGAGACCTTCCCCATCAAGTATTGGACCTATGTTTTCTTTGGTTCTCCTTTTTCTGTTCACATATCTAAAAAAACCTTTTTTATTGTCTCCCACAGACATGGCCAGCTTCAACTCTAGTTGGGCTTTGGCCACACGAATTTTCTCCCTACAAACACAAACAGCATCCCTGTATTCCTCCCTCGTCGCCTGACCCTCCTTCCAGCAGCTGTACACTTTCGTTTTTCGCCTAAGCTCCAGTAGAAGATCCCTGGTCAGCCAGGCCGGCCTTCTGCCCGCTTGCCTGACTTCCAGTATTTTGGAATCGCCTGATCTTGTGCTTTTAGGAGGCCGTGCTTAAAGATTGACCAGCACTGATGGATGCCAATGCCTTCAAAAGCAGTTTCCCAGGGGACCTTGCTGACTAGTTCCCTGAGCAACCTGAAGTCTGCTTTCCCCGTATCCAGGGCTGAAGTTTTGGTGACAGTTTTCCTTCTGTCACCATAAATTCTAAACTCAACCACTTCGTGGTCACCATGACCGAGACGGCCGCCAATTGCCACATCTCCCACAAGACCCTCTCTGTTCTCCAGCAACAGGTCAAGGAGGGCACCTTTCCTAGTTGGCTCTCTTAGCACCTGCACCAAGAAGTTATCATCTAGGTGCTTTATGAACCTCCTGGACTTGCTCGTGTCAGCCATGTGGTGATCCCAGTTGATGTCTGGCAAGTTGAAATCCCCTATAAGGACAAGGGGAGTTGATCTCGAGACGTCTCGTAGCTCTGCAAAGAATAATTCATCGGTGTTGTTGTCCTGGCCAGGTGGTCTGTAATAGACTCCCACAACGACATCCCCTTTATTTGTTCATCCCTTAATCCTTACCCAGGGGCTCTCAACTTTGCCATCACCAACTTGAAGTTCCACACAGTCCAGCCCATGCTTCACATACATCACGTAGATTCACATATGCTTCACATACATTCACATAGATCTGTATTAATGGAGCAAATTAGCAAAAAATATTAAGAATTCTCTTCTTGAGCATCTCTAGTGTTTTAGATAACTTGCGAGCCTGGGTGAACCCATACAAGTTAACCCATATGAGTGTTTTTTGGTTTTTAGTGCTCAGTGTTTCTGCTCCCATTAAGAACAGTTACTGGAGCCACCCAAGGAATCTGATACCTCCTTTCTGTAGCCCAAGAGGGAAGTAATTTTTCACCAGTTTCCATTTACCTAGTCCTCCTTTCTTGGTACTGGGATATTATGTGATGACACAGGTAACTATATTTGCTGTGCTTTTCCTCTTCAAAGATGTTTTACTGCTTTTCTACATTGTAGCCTTCTGAAGGCTACAGATGTAAGATTGTATACATCAATTCATTTCAACAAAACAAAAACCCCTAAATGATAAATCATCTCAAGTTAATTTCTATCCATTGCTTCCATGTGAGTGCTGTGTAGAAGACTAAACGTAATATGCAAGGCTGAAACTGGATATGGATACTTAGATCACATCCTCTTGTGTATGTTAATTTCTGTCGCAGATATATAGAGGGCTTTATAAAAGCACTGAAAAAAGCTAAAACAAGTCAACTGAAAGTATGAGGTCACAGCAAGCTACAATGACTTAAAGCCATCTAACTCTTGGCTGAGGACTTTCAAAGCTGAGTCTAGGAGTCGCTTAAATTGAAAGCATCTTTGGAAATGGCCTTAAATATGAAGCTGTTTCTAAAATTTGTATAGGTAATTGCATTTTAGGTGCCTACAGTCAAACTAAAAATAACATTGGTACCAGTCAGTCATGCACAAGTATGACTGCAGAGGAGACTTGATGCTCTTCTGTGTTAAAAGAAGATGCTAAGGAAAGAAAATGACCATAAAACATGGATATAGTTCCTTGACTTAGACACAATATGACATAATAATTGTAAGCAGGGAACTGGCTTTTCTATAACTTAGAGTGATAATCAGAGTGCATGAATGCCCTTGCAAATTTTGAGGAACAGATGCACTCTTCTGCCTTGTACAGGTAGATTAGCATGGAGGTTGGATGGAGATATAGGAAATCCCCTTCTGATAAAGTAAAGAAACAAAGATTAATTCAAGTCCTTGCTCTACCATATGTCAAATGCTCAGGTACTGGCTTTGGCACATAGGAGAAATCTGCTTCTTTTGAATATCATTGGCAGGGAAAATTTGCCCTGAAACCGTGCTGTTGTAGCTTTTCTCTTACTAGTACTATGATGAATTAAAACTAGCTTAGGTGTCTACTTGATTCCGTAGTCCTCTTTAGCAATAGGGCAAAATTGAGAGGGGACCATCTCTCAAAATTCAGTTTAACACAACAAAACTGGCAAAGAAGCATAAAACAAGGTCAGAATAAGCCATAGCAATTCAGAAGTCTGTTATTTCGATCAGCTCTAAGAGCGGCCCCAAGAACTAACCTCGAAACAGTGCACGCTCCCCCTTCTCTGGGAACTGCCTGACCTTCCCCTTCACTAAGGCTGATAAGCGAGCGGGACTTGGTGGCCCCAGTCTCCCCCAGCTCTTAAAGAGGCAGTCGGGGACCCTCCAAGAAGCTGTTGCTGGAAAAGCTCGCTTGACTGTGCTGCGAAAAGCTAGAGCAGCTAGCATTACTGCTGTGCCCGTTTCATTAGGTTTATAAATACGAGATTTCTAAAGTGTGCCATTCCCTGAATAAACTAAACTTGGCAAAAGTTTGATCAAAAGCAAATCAGACTTGTTTTTGTCACCATCTGCAGTAGGAAGTGAAAAACCAGGTTAAAATGGGAAAACATTAATTCGGATGTTTAATCATGTTTGTTGCAAAGTGTTTTAGGGAAAACTTAATTTTTCTATCATTGATTTCCATTTGAAATGTTGTTCAAATATATCTAATATCTTTGTAGGGATAAAACAAGTTTATAATGCCTTCTAATGCTTTGTTTTTTCAATGGTTTGTTACTTTCTCATTCTTCTGTTAGGCATTATTCTATATCGTCTTTCACACATTTTGAAATGTGAATGAGTTTGTGATTTACTATATTCATCATAAAGTGTTCAGTCTGTTTGTCCTTTTCATGTTCCGTTTTCCTATATATTCCGATCTGTTAAACTTTCCTTGTATCTTCTCCAATTTCCTCCGTTATTCCCTCCTTTCAATAAACTAGACCCAGCCTGACTATAGGAAGGTTCTGGAGACATTTGTTGGAAATATCAGTGCTTCAGCTGCTTTCTTAAGACATCTAATTTTAGGTGTCTAAATGTGTTTCTATATGTGGCCTTGGATCTAAGCTCCCATTATAAGTAGTGAAGGTTTAGTCACTAGCTACAGTGCAGTCAGTGCTTTTCAGCTGACATCAGTTTGAACCGAATAGCTCTCCAGGCTCCACTGTCTGCACTAAGTAGATCTCCACTTGCTATAATAGGAGTGTAAGGTCCTAACTTGCGTGCAGTCACATGGGTCCAGATACTTAAATGACATGTCTCCATTCTGGAGCTAAAGCCTGGCTGTTAGAAACTGAAAAAAGACAGGCTACTTCCTGAAAGCATCTCATTTGAGTGCATTGTTTCAAAGTTGTACCCACAATGAATGTCTTTGCCCTGAACTTTTTGCTTTTAAGCTGTTTGAGCTCATCCATTTCCATGAGCATCTAACATCTCACATCTTAAATGGAGGTACATGTTGGGATGGAGTTGAGGCCTTTGGTTGCAACTGGAGAATGCACCTGAAAGTCGGTTCCCATGACTGCAGTCAGCAATGTGTTGCCCACAAGCTTGTAAATCATTAACTCATGCTTCTGAGATTTAGCTGCTAGTGTGGGCAGTCTGAGTCTGGAACCACTTGGATGAGTCCTGTGCAAAGGATGTTAAGCTTGATGGGTCTGTGTCTGAGAAGATTAAGTCCCCTGGCACTGTAATCAGGTCATCAGATTTCTTCTCTGACTGTTTACTGATGGGAAAGAAGTAGCCTTGTACTTCTTGCTTCATGAAACAAAAGGAGGGGTAAATTGATACAGGATCTCTTGTTAGTTTCTAACATAAGAAGAAAGTTGATTAGCTGTTTGAACTAAATCAGGGATACAGGCAAAGAATTTTGAAAAAAAAACCAACACAGCATTTTACTTATTAGGATCTTAATTGACAATGCTATTTAGAGTAACTTATGCTCATAACATTGAATCTTAATTGGATGAAATCTGGTTGAATAAAATCATAAAATTTCATGAAAATAGCTAATTTTTTTGCTTTATCACAGCATGTCAGAATAGTTGTGGCTGGAGAGGGACTTCTGTAAGTCACCTGCCCCAAGTCCTGCTCCAGCAGGGCCCCCCAGCGCAGGGTGCCCAGGACCCCGTCCAGGCGCCTTGTGCCGCTCTCCCAGGAGGAGACCCCACAGCCTCTCTGGGCAGCCTGGGCCAGTGCTCAGCCGCCCGCCCAGCACACAAGTGCTGCCTGGTGCTCAGAGGGAGCCTCCTGCCTGCCCCTTGGTGCCCACTGCCCCTGGCCTGGCGCTGGGCACCCCTGAAAAGAGCCTGGCTGCGGCCTCTTTGCCCCCTGCCTGCGGGGATTCACAGCCCTGGGTGAGATCCCCCTGAGCCTCCTCTTCTCCAGGCTGAGCAGTCCCAGCTCTCCCGGCCTCTGCTCACAGGAGAGGTGCTCCAGGCCCTTCCTCACCTGAGTGGCTCTTTGCAGGGCTCTCTCCAACATGTCCATGTCTCTCTTGTACTGGGGGCCCAGAGTGGACCCAGCACTCCAAGTGTGGCCTCACTGGTGCTGAGCAGAGTGGAAGGATCACCTCTCGATCTGCTGGTGATGCTTTGCCTAATGTAACCCAGAATACCATCAGCCTCCTTGGCAGCAAGGACTCGTTGCTGGCTCACGCCGACCTTGGTGTCCACCAGGACCCACAGATCCCTTGCTCCAGAGCTGCTTCCCAGCTGGGTGCCCCCAGCCTGTCCTGGTGCCTGGGGTCGCTCCTCCCCAGGCGCAGGGCTCTGCACTTCCCTGTGTTGGCCTTCAGGAGGTCCCTGTCAGCCCATTCCTCCAGCCTGTTGATGTCCCTCGCAATGGCAGCGCAGCCTTCTGGTGAATCAGCCACTGCCCCCATATAGAAAAACGTTACTCCATTTCCTTATCTGATTAATTCTTTAAAAACAATTTGTGCTTTATAGAAACTAAGAAGCAGTGTATTTAAACTGTCTTTTTCTGGGTTCCGTAAAAATGAAAAGGCTACAACTTTGTGCCTAAGCACTGCGTTTGTTAGATCTTCTTTAACCATATGTACAGTAGGAATACAGCCTGGTGTCTCATCTGTTTGAAACGCTACAAATTGTTAGATGAGACCCCAGGGTGTTTCTTTATAGTTCCACCCTTTGAGATCCAAGCTGTTTTGCTACATCCTTGAAGTACAGCTGCAGCTGTGAAAGCATTCAGGCTTCTATCAAAGGCCTCAAGTTAACTAAGAAATAACTTCCAATTGAGTTTGATTTACTGTTGTTCTATTTGTACTCCAAAGAGTAGTCTCGGTCGCCTTATCTCCTGGTCAGGCACACGGTAGCTGTGAAGGGTGGCAGGCCACGAAGGAAAGCAGCATCTCCAGGCCTGGGGAGCTGCTCTCCCAGCTGGTATTTTTCCAGACCTCCTCAAGGCCGAGCAGGCTTCTGCTGATGCCTTTCTCTTTCTCCTCTGATGCTAAAAGTTGTTCTGTAGAGAGAGTACCTGCAGAAGGAGACCTGGAGGTTGGTTTCCATTTACTTCCCTTTATTTTCACCTGTGCAACTGCTTTATCTGCTTGGGTCCACATACTGTTTTGTTGCCAGAATGTAATACCCATCTGAATGTTGCAACTTCGAATCCAGGGATTTTTTTAATTATTATTCTGTTCATAGTTTTGCTTTTTTTTCCCTAATGGATGAATCAGCAGCACATGGCCCGAAAGATACGGCTGTGCATGCGTTATTAATAGTTAGATGATGATAGTTGCGGTCTTTTTTGACTGTTGAGACGACTGAGGTTTTGTCAGCTTGCATGGCTTACATGATCATGACACGTTTGAACTTCATTGAAATCCTGGTGATACAACTTCCCTTTGCTTTCTTCCTTTTGTAGACATTCGTGCAGCAATCTGTTTTACATCTGAAGCAGTTTATTATCCAAATGAGGGGAAGGAAGATAGGGAGGAAGGTAACAAGGCCATCACAAGCACATAGGCTAGCTGTGCACAAATATAAATAGCTACTGTGTAACGTGAATTAAAGACCAATTACAAGTGTGTCTATTCAGCCACTTAAAGCCATTAAGAAACAGTGTAATTACGTGGGTCTTCAAATAAAGTTTGAAAGACCAGATTCACTGCTAGTAAATACAGCTATTCAAAGTGCTGTTGTTCTTTTTTTTTTTTTTTTTTTTCCCCAAAGAAAAGGCTTTTGTCACGCTGCAACTTGAAAAAATGCAGTTTTCTGGAGCAGGTGCTCTAGGACATCATCTAAACAGCCTCAGATTTTTTTCAAGTGACTGTGCAGCACCCAGTAACTTACAGAAGTTTCTCAAGTTAATGGTGCTCAAGGTACTGGAGCGACTGATTACACCCTCTTTTCTTTTTGATGAATCAACTATTCTGTGAGTGTATGGTTTACTTTCTGTGCCTGTTCTCAATTTGTTTTTTCCAGTAGCTTTTCTCCGTCCGTTTCACTCTTGCTTTCCCTTTGGTGCTGGACATATGGCCCATCTTCATACTGTGTATATTATATTTCCCTTGGATAATCTTGACTGTTTTATTCATAGGTGGGATGGATGTACCTTCTGAAGCAGCTGATGAAAGAACTTTCTTACAGCCCAATATTTTGTTGAGAAAAGATGGCTTATTACATATATTACACTCTTCAGTGATACAAAACCCCATTTTCAAATTTCCTATGGGCTTTGTAAAACTGTTAGTTATTACATTGTTATATCTCAGTTGCAATGACTTATGAAAGTTGTATTTTGTCTGTTCCCCACCCTCTTTAAAAAAGAAAAAAAGTAGGTCCTACCTAAGCAGAACAGCCTGTGCTTCTTAACAAGGATTTTATTACTATGTTTCCTCCAGATCTTTCAGGTCAAGGAAGTACTGCTAGATGTAAATATTTCAGAAGTACCTAAATGGAGAGTATTCAGGTATAGCAGCTTTTCTGCCTTCAGGAGGATTCTGTCTGCTTGTGCCTCCAAAATAGGGAAATAGAGGCTGGGGGAAGAGAGCTGGAATAAGATCTATGAATGCCAAACCTATAGGGTGTATTATTACTTCATAGATGATTCATAGGAGGATTTAATATGTAGTTGTAGTTTCAATAAAATACAAGTAAGTTACTGGGAATAAGATAGCGAAGGTTGTCATCATGACCATTTCATAACAATGCATCGCAACAATTGTAGAAAAATCGTATGAAATACAGGCAGGTCACTTGAAGTAGAAGGACTGTGCTTAATAAAAACCACAACAGGACCGTGGGCTGAGAGAAAGTCCCAAACTAGGGAAAGAACTGTTAGGTCAAGGAGCTGTACCTTATTGATACTGCGTTCCTTTCTTCTTGGAATCAGAATTAAAGTTGGAGACAACAACAGAGGGAAGGAGAAAGAGATGGGTCTACAGAGAATCGTCAGCCTTTTGCTTTTTCTCTGTTTTCTCAGAAGTGCTAAATGCTGTCTTTCAAGGGACTGTCTTAAAGTGAAGTGCTCTGCTGTGTTACATCCTCAGCCATTTTGACAGAGCTGGGCTTTTTGGTTTTTGCAGTGAAGAGACATCTCAGTAAAACTCCTAAGTAACAGGTGGATTTAGAAAATAACAAACATACTTCAGTTGGCATTTATTCTCACTTTTTCTTAAACTTTCCATTTATTGTTTCCTGTTTGGTGATCAAGCACAGAACTGTTTTGTTGGATAAAAGAAGTTTAATCTTATCGATCACTTAAGCTCAGTTAAAACTGAAAAGTCATCTAACTCATCAGCTGTTAACAAACGCTGAACAAAGATGCAGAAGACTGCCTAGTGTGAGCTTAACTTCCACTCCCATATTTGTACTGCAAATAGATACAGATACAACAGTACTTGCAAGCACTGAGGTTTTGAGATTGATTGATGGTTTGATTGTTTTTTACTATGGACTGCTAGCCCATGTGCGTTAGAACAGTGCCTTTCTACACAAGCTGTAAATCTGACATTATATATATGTAGCCTTTTCAATAGCATGTTTGTTAAAGGTGTGTTTTTATGTTTGCTGCACCTTTCCAATTCTTAATAAAAATATTGCATAAAAAAGGAAGAAAAAGTACCTTGGAAATACCCCATCTTTTCTCTTAGTTATAGCTATATACACTCCTAAGTGTTCTTGTGTTCCTTTCAAGCAGAATATATGACACATACTAGACCAGGAATCCTACTCATATACCCACACAGCTTTATCTGTAGGTTTTTTCCCCAGTTCATCTTCTAACATTGAAAATACCTTCCAGAGCACCGATTTGGCCATAATAGCTTTCCAAGTGTGCATTAAGTTCATAAAGTTTCAATGTGCTATCATTGTTTTTCAGTTACTGAGCCTCAACCTCTTATCTGAAAAGCAGGTCTGTTATTTATTTCTTATGGGAAAGAATCTAGTCTCATCTTGGTGACAGCATAAATGGAAGGGTGTTGGGTTCTGGGTTTTCTCAGAAGCATATAAATGCAGGTTTCTGGATCTTCTTGTTGTATGGTGGTGTTGTGCTGCTGTGTGTGGACAAGTAGTAGATTGGCAGGTAAACAATTCTGTGCAGCTTCACAGAACTAGATGAAGGTCTGAAGTGCCTGGGAAGATGCCACGTGGAAAAAGAGGCTGAATGCCAGGTAAGGCTGTATCTATGTAGGACGTGGCTTTTGGAGATGTGGAGGCCAATAGAAAGCAAATAAAAGGACCAGAAAACACAGATGTGAAGAATGACAGTCTTGAGATCAGATACCTGTGTGTTTTGTTGGATAAAACCCGTAGAGCAAAATTCAAAGCATAATACAGAGTGGTTTTGACCTGTAGCTCTACAGAGCTTCAGCAGATTCAATATAACCTTAGTCATATAGTCTTTTGGTTTTTTTGTTTGTTTGTTTGTTTTAAGGTTCTTAATTGTGGAGGAAATAGGAAAGGATCAAATGCTGAAGCGTGATGCACAGCTAGCCTGTAATATAAATCTATCCCTTCTTAACCACTCAGTAACTAAGGCACTCAGGTATCTTTCAGCTATCAAGATAATTCCATAAAAACTTGGCATTTCAGCTAAGCTGATGAACCAGGGAACTGCAGTGGCCTAGGGAATCTGTATTCCAGAAGTGGTAAAAGATCAAGAATGTGCATCAACTGTTTAAAGGAGTGTTGTTTGAATGGTACCCCTGAACTGGATGAAATGCAGTTATATACAGTGTAAGGTCTTGCATAAGATTAATAAATTATGAACGGGAATCTCATCATTTGCAATTTTATAAGGAGGAGGAGGAAGCAGGCAAGCTATTTGGTTCACAAGATAAGTATTATCTCCAGTGTAATGTATCTGTAAAGGTTACTGTGATCATAAAATGCATCAGAGCAGACATTGCTAGTACAGCTTGGGATGTTTAGTTGGATTTTACAGGATTCTGCTGAGACCTTAACTGTATTTTGATCATTCATGTTTACAAAAGATGAAATGAAACTGATTCCAGCTGTTAGAGAAAAGAGAGATTAAGACATTCATAAGAATGAGGAGTCTGTTTTGTGAAAGGATGCTGGGAGAGCTTGGCTTGTTGGGCTAAAAATGAGTTTTGTTAGGAATAGATAGGTAAACACGAGGGGTTTAAAAAAAATAAAATTAATGCTAGAGCTTATTGAGAGCCAAGTGGATGTCAAATGGCTATGAATACATTTTATCTAATTACAAGAAACCTCCTGGCTACATAGGAGAGTCGTGCTCTAGAATAGTAGCCCAGTGGGAGACATATGGGTGAAAGAACTGGCTTTTTATAAGATTGGTCTTGATGCTTTTATGTACAATCCATCTGTGATGGATCCTGATGCATGATAATAGGGAAGAGGAATGAAGCTGCAATTGCAGGTGAATGGACTTGATTCATGAAGTCTTTTTCAGTCCTTTAGCCCTGATGGTCCAGCAACAGAAAAAGTAGATCTACACCCAGACGGTAGGGAAGCAATAAAAAGGTTTTGGCACAAAGGACACACTTACTTTCCAGCTATTAAGCAATTTTCTTGTCTCCTCTCCTTAGAAGAGGGATATATTGATCCATACATAACGTTTGGTCAGGAGCTCCACTGTACGAGTGTGTCCTTTTTCCCTTTCATCTGGCTTGGAATGACAATTTTTGATGCGTCTGAGCCAACTTAGTTGCTTCATCCCTTACCTCTTGTTTGGCACAGGTAAGTAGATTCCTTACATAGTTCCTTCTGGCTCTGAGTTCAGTTTGTCTGCCAAAGCGGTAGGTATTTTACTTTCTAAAAAGTATTTGGTTACAGAGCAAATTGAGTTTGAGGAGAACACTGCAACAGCATAAGCTTATCTTTGTCTGGTCCCTGCTTACTGCTTTAGCAGATGTTTTCTTTCTGATAATACATATTTATTAACCTTGATGAAAGCTTTCTATCAACAACAACCTTTGTCATGGACACTTTTAATGTTTGTGCTTACATGCTTTCCCTGTCTGGTAACTTGTTTGAGATATGGAGAAAATAATTCCTTGTTGAAGGGATCTGTGGAGAGTTCATTGTGCAGAATGAAGGGGCCTTTGTCACATAAGACATTAAAAAAATTGCAGATTTCAAATGCTAAAACAAGTTTAAAAGATAAAAATGACTTCATTAGTTAGGCTGTGATGATTTTTATTAACTAAGCCAGACCCTATAAACACTTTATTGTCACTATCAACAGTAAAATGTAAGATTTGCAGTGGCAACTATTTGAGGTATGTTGTGATCTGTATGAAATGATAGAAACATTTCACTACAGAACAGGCCACAGGTGTTGGTAGTAAGCGTAGTGCCATTCTATGTTGCCAAGTCTAACTTGAGAACACTAGTGTTTTTTGTTTGGTTGGTTGGTTTTGTTTGTTTTTGTTTTGTTTTGTTTTTTTAATATATACCCTAAATTGGAGTTATTTAATTTGGGACCAAATTTCTGCAAAGCCTTATGAACATGGAAATTCTTGCCTGTTGACCTTAAGTCATTAGCAAAATCAGAAGTCTTAATCTCAATGTTTAAGTACTTACTATGCCAGCTGCTATGTTATAAAGAATTTTCAAGATCTGTAGTTTTTGAGTCATTTATTTCCACTCTTTTCAGAGCATCCCCCGTTGTATCTGCATTCATAGGCTTCTCTTTTTATTGTTGTAGAAATGGACAAAAGGATGCGTGCGTAGTGGACTGTCATCATAAGGGGGTATGTTCAGGGTGTTTGGGTTCTTTATTAGTATAAACTTTACAAGTTTCTCACTTCAGAAGTCCCAGTGCAGCACAGGTCACCCACTGAATCACAGGCTAAGCCTAGCAAGCGCATAGAGTCCGTTGCTTCTGTTTTGACCACGGAATTCCCTATGACCTTGTAATTGTACAAAACATGAGGCTGCAGGGGGACAGGCAGAAACCAGATATCAAAGACCTACTGGAGCAGAGACAATATACAGACAGTATGTGAAGGCTGCCTCTCTCCAAAAGGCAAGATAGGTTATTTGTTTACTCAAGCTGTATCTCAAAGTATCCGCTGTATTTTGGTTTATCCTAAAATGCAAACAGTAGCAGCATGAAATTGGTTAAAGCACCCACCCAGAATAGAGATCTGATGTTTTTAGCCCTACAGAGTTCAGCAGAACCTGAACCTGTAGCTCCCAATTCCAGCAGAGTCCCCTGGCCATTAGGCTATGGGTTGTCCTGAGTTTAGGCTTCTCTCTGTGTCTTCTTTTGGAAATGGGCATCTTCACCCCCGCCCACCCTCCCCAAAAAACCGTTCTAGAGGGAAACTACTTAGGAAGGCAGTGTGCCTTTCTAGATTGATGTAATGGGGATTCCATAGGGATTCCTGTACGTTTGGGTGAAGTTCTGGGTTCTTGTTCCCCTTTCAAAGGCTGGCTTTGTATTTTCCGTCTAGCAACTTGATCAGAGGAGTTCACTGTGTCCGTAGCATGGACAGGAGCTTAGTGTGCTGCACTTTGGTTTCCTGGTGGCCCACCTTCAGCAGAGGTGACAGTGTTTGCGAGGCAGGTTATTCCGTGGTCTGGTGTCCTTGGCACTCTCCCAGACTGGAACAAGCTGGGGGTTAGCACACAGCACAGAAATTAGCTCACCGACTAACTGAGCAGGAAGACCTTTTTTTTTTTCTGACAGTAGGAATCTCCTCTCAGAAAACTCGATAGACTCTGCTGAACCGAGTATCTGCTCGGGGACGCACGGTCTACGCTTGATGATTTGTCGTTTGCTATGAGGTGGCTCCCTGATAAATGTGCAAAAGCACAGAGTTGTCCTCCAAGGCAGCCAGTGAATCACCCCTCTGAAGCCAAATGTTTGCTGTAAACGTTGCAAAGTGTAAGGTGTGTAACATCAGATGTTTTCAGCTCGGTCTTATGTCTCATTTTTGTCATATGCCATTATTGTGCAATTTGTCTGCTTGAGGCTTGTTCCCTACAGTTTGTACCATGACAGAAGGACTTTGCATTACCAAATGTCTCCTTTCAAATTGTCAGCTTCGGGGAGTGTTTTCTTCCCTCATGGTTTGAAACAGAACTATGCAATAAAATGTTATTTCAGAATTTATTTCGGAGTTCAGAAGCCTGCATCTGAACGTTTTCTTCTGGAACTGGATTATTGGTAGAGTCTTTATGTTGGTGGAGTCAAGTAAACATCTCTGATTTAGGCATAAAAATAATTTTATGTGGTGAGTGTGAACAGAAAGGAAGTCTTTGTAGGACTGAACTCTGTTGACATTATTTTTTTTGCATTGTTTTACAGAAGACCTTTTCATCTGACCACAGCAGCAAGATTAGCTAATGCAAGATTTACATTCAAGAGCAAAATTTCAGTGGGACAGAGCTGTTGTGTCGTTTCATTTTGGTTTTCAGATCAGTATAGTTACCATTAATTTCTTGCCTTTGCTTATAACATGATTTAGGCCTGTTTTGCCCCAGATAGCCTGACCCCAGAACTGTAGCTGTGAAGCTAATGTCATTCTACATTTCCCTAGTTTTCCCTCTTTCTGCTAAATCATGCAGAATAATGGATTACTGGATTCTCTCTTCTTTACCACAATGGGAAGCTGAGATATCTCATGTCCTGCTAACTTAGTTTTAGTCTGTTTCAGTTAGGAATGAACACTCCCAGATGGGCCCCTTTACAGATAGGTGTGTGTGGTATTTATTTTTGATACTAGAAGAATTTCAGATGTTAGAATTGTGTTATCGTCACAGATTTTGTTCTGCTGGTGTTTGTTTTAAATAGAACACCTGAATATGCACTGTGTTCGTCTAGTAATTTCCTCGAAGCCTAAACAATTCAGAGGTTTTCAAATGAAAGTGCACGTTGTTAGTAGATTCCCGAGACTCCAAAAGTATGTCTTTAGAGTTGTCTGTCTTGGATAGAAATCAAAGTTTGAGCTGGGCACTGAATATTCTTTTGGCAACCTTTTCTGGTGTTGATTTCTTGCTTAAGTTTCTGTCAGTGTGTGTATTCTAATAATCACGGGTTGCACAAACAGAATTTGATTATATCCACAGATTCTTCTGTGTATTTTCATCCAAAGTTTTGAAATACTCTACTCTAGGATTTGGTAAAATTGGTTCAGCATTTGTACGTATGCTGTTGGTTTTCTTAGGCACTATCTATATGCAGATATGTGTTTGTAACTATATATACATACACATGATATGCACTCATATGTACACACATAACTTGGAGGTGGGAATATTAAGAACTTCATAAGAAGAAGAAGGGGCTTCTCTGAGTGCCCATTCTGAAACAGCAGAATATGCCAGATAATTTTGCCCTCTAGTTTGAAATCAGTGTAGCCAGGTAAGTATGTACAGAAAAAATAACCCATTAGTGTAATAACTTGAATATAATGGTGCCAAAAAGGCCTTTACAAGTAATTATACTACATAATTTAATTTTTGGCACAACCAGCCTGAGAGGAAAAGAAGTTGAAGTTAATGCCTGTGCCTTCCACAATCTCTCTTCTGCGAACCAAAGTGCTCTTTTCTAGAAGCTGCTGTCTGCAAGCCAGCAACTGCTAGCTGTCGAGACTCACTTGTGCTGTTCACCTCTTAGCTACAACCAGTTTTCAATAGTGGCACTTAACTTATTTTATGATTTTTTTTTACTTACTGGTCTGCAGTGCAAACAGCTTAAAAATGATTAAAAATGCACAAATTCTAGTGGTAACAACTGTTAGATGATTAAATTGTAGTTTATCCTGAATCATGTGAATCAAATGGAAAATGACTAAGCATTATGTACAGATATTAAATATTAGTCTGAAGAAGTTGCAGATCAATATTGCTCAGCATAAATGCTAGGAAATTACTCTCTTTGAGAAAAAGCTGAGCAAATACGCTGTGCAGTTAGTGCAAATTATTCTTACTGCTAAGAATAAAAACATTTTCATCAAAGCTTCTTTGTGTTAAGGATGGTATATCGCATTTGACTCCCTTTGAAATGCAATGACTTATGGTTCACCTGATATTTAAATTGGAAGACTACAAGGGAGAGAGAACATATTTTTTGACATAACTCTTCCACAGTTATTAAGTAATTGCCCTTAGTCTAAACCTAAAACAGCAAAGCAAGCTGAACAATTTAATAATCTAGGCTGCACAGTAAAAATCTGTATTGTATTTCCACATTAGCATCTTTGATTCATTGTTACTTATTTCTTAAACAGAAGTAGGATGGAGTTGATTGCTGTGCTCCTCAACAGCTTCACAAAGAATGTATAAAAACTTTCTATTATTGGAGTATCTAGAAAGACTAAAATCATCCTTCTGCAGGCTCCCACGTGTAAGTTCTTGATGAGAAGTTTGCACCATTCAAAGGCATGAGTTTGCAATCTTTTTTTTTTAATCACAAAATTGCACAGTGGTCATTGTTTAGATACAGCTGGAATGAAGGTACGTTTAATATTTGAACACAGAAACCATTGTTACCTTTGTCCTTTGAATATATGTGAGGCCATTATAAAAGAAAACTGATAGCTGTATTAATGATGAAGTGCTATGGGAATCTGTCATCTCCGCACGTTTGCCTGTGAGAAGGGATTTTGTGTCCTTTTTTTCTGAATACATATGTATGGTTTCATGGGAAAGATCAGGATCTCATTAGGATGGAATCTGTAGAAACACTGTAGTTAGGCTTTATGGCTTTCAGCTCTTATCCATTATTCCAAAGTCTGCGTGAATGAAACTGATGTTTTTTCCCCTGCTTTTGAACAAAAATACATGAACATTTTACCTTGTTTTTCCATGCGTTTTCCAGCGTACTGATAAGATTTTAGTAGCCAATTAATATATTTAAATCGCTGTTCCTGCTTTGTCAGCGGCTGTTCCCCAGCCTTGATGACAAAAGTAGACAGATGCATGGGGGAAGGGACTGTTTTGTCAGGATGAATTTAGAGCATAAGGAATATGTTAAATTGACAGCACTGAAAACTCAAGTCTTCTGACTGCCCCTGTCCTTGCGGTGCTCCCAGTTCCTTCTTGCGCCTCTTGCCCAGCTCAGGCCTAGCAGTAAGCTCTGTGTTTGCTTTTCTCTTTTGTTACTCCTTGCTTTGATTGCACTGCACCTACTAAAAGCCAAGCACCTGGTTCCTTGTGACACTTTTTAGTGCCCGTTAACCTGAAGTACCAATCTGGAACTATTTTCCCGGCAGAGCTCACAAGGCAAATGGAGACCACTCGTTTGTTGTTGATACCATGGTTTTCGTGTAATTAACTGTAGCTGCTGGGAGCCCAAAATAAAACTTTGAAGTCTTGGCCATTATGTAAGAGCAAGAGTGGTGCAACTATTTGTGGCATCTGGGACTATTGATTTACCGCAGCGTGTCAGCGCTGGCCGGGCGCGCTGCTACGTCAGCCGCGCGCTGTATTGTTTCAGCTGCTCTGGCCTTTGTATTTGATCCTGTCAGCGCTTGCGTCAGTGATGCATATCATCGCCTGCGTGATGTCAAAGTGTGGGTGTTCGGTTATAGAGACATAGTTAACCTAATGTGCCGCAGTAAATCCTGAATGCTATTTCCTCCTGGGGATAGCAGTGATTCATCGCCGCTCGCATTAGGCTCATGCTAAGTATAGCAGCCTTCGGGAGCTGCAGTATCCGCACAGATCAGTATCAAAGCACTAATCGGTATCAGAAAGCTGCGGCTTTCTGAGGAAAAAGTATTTGTTTGCGGCCCGCTCCCTTTGCGCGCCCCCCTTCCCCAGGTGGCAGTTCAGCGACAGGTAAATCCTACGGAAGGATTTGGCCCGAGTAGTGACCCCTTTCCTCTTAATTGCGCTCGTTAAGGTAAAAGGGGAAGGCCGAACGGCTGCTAAAACTCTGAAGTAAAACCGTGAGGGGAAAAAGCGGCCGGCGCTTCCCTCAGCGGCGGCAGGCCGCGGCGCACCTGAGCCGAGCCGAGCCGAGCCGTGCCGAGCCGCCCCGCCCGCCGCCGCCGCCCCGCCCGCCCGCCCGCCGCGGCGCGCCGGGGAGCAGCCGCCAGCCCGGCCCGGCTCGGCTCGGCTCGGCTCGGCTCGGTCCGAAATGAGCGGTAAGGGGTGACACGAGGGGGCGGGCGGCGCGGGGACGTGCTGAGCTCCCCTCAGGGCGGCCGAGGGGCTCCCGGCGGCGGCGGCCATTCCGAGCGCCGGGCCGGGCCGGGCCGTGCCCCGGAAGGGCACCGGCGGCCGCGGCCCTGCAAATGTCGCCGGTCCCCGCGGGCAGGGCGCTCCGGGGGCCCTCAGCGATGGAGCCGGTCCCTCCGGCCCGCTTCCATCAGTGGCTTCACACAGCCCGGGGCAGGGGGAGCCCTCCGCTATTTCCCTCTCCTTTCCACCCCTACCCGAGGGTTTGTGGCGTCTTTGTGAGGGATCTTGGTTTTTATTGTGTTTAAAAAAAAAAAAAATAACACAAAACGCTCGTTTAAAGATCCGTATTTACAGCTTTTACCTTTCGTAGCAGTGAGGTAGCAAATTTCAGGCAGGTGAAGTGGAAGTACGCCGAAACATCTTGGGTTACGTTGGGTTAAATAAAGCTTTGTGGTATTTGATAAGTCATTTCTCAGGAATAAAGCCTAAAACAGCTGTGTGGTGCGTTGTTGTTGTTTTTCTTTTCCTCCCACTATCATTATTTTTCATTTCTATGTCAAGAGAATTTGTTTACCTGAAGTATGTTAGAAGATTTGAGACCTCCTCTTAAAAGCATCAACGTTTCCAACATAGTGGCTTGGAGGAAGAAAATTCCCTTTACATGCAGTAGAGAAAAGGAGATATTTGTCTAGCAGGACTTCCAGAGGCTGTTCTCCACTGGTGCTTTTTAACCAGCCACCCCTCATGGTAAAACACTGGCCTTGTCTTGCTTCGGTCCAATCAATCGCTAAGAGCTTGAGAATCCTTTAAAGCCAAGATCTTCACATTTTTTGTTTTCATATGGAGGAGGGGGAAAAATGTATTTCTGCCCATATATAGTGTTAATACATTATCTTTAAATGCATGGTACTTTCCTTCATAGTTTTGCAGCTGGTAATGTGCTTTCTGTCAAGAAACCAATAACTTTGCTGCGAAGACCCTGTATCCATTAAAATTTTTCATAAAGTTTGTCAACTTTTGTTCCTGTGCTTTCTGTTCTCCTAAATATTCCTGTTCAGTCTAACCTCATTCTGCAGTCACTTGCAAATCTTATCAGAAATATATCAGAAGAATCTTGAATGTTAAAAATACTTTCATTTTTTCTGGAACCATAAAACGCTAAAGATAGGATGCAAGTTTTCAGACTGCTAACTTGACTCCATTCAAAGTTGATATGTTCATTTAGGTTCATATATTGCCTTCATGTGACTGCTAGATTATGAATCTATACTGAGAATGGCTTTGTGGATCAACCTCTGTACTGGACTGGAGATAGCTGTTTTTTCGTTAGTTAAGACAGAAAGTTAAAGCACTCAGTGAGTGCTCTTTGGAAAGAAGTATAGTTCACTTACCTGGACCTTATTTTTTGTTTTAAACATCCAAAGAATGTTGTCTAAATTTAACAGTCTAAAACAGCACCAACAAAAAAGCACGTAAATACCCACCAGCTCACAAAGAAACAGGCTATACATGTCAGAGTTCCTTCATCCTCCCAGCATGATGAGTTTGCTATGGAAGTTGAAGTAATTGTGGGCTTGATTCTCAATTTACCTGAAACTTATGTAGTTGAAAATGGTGAGTTTAATGAAAGCTTCGGTTTCTTGTATTCATTATGAAAACCACAAGTACGCTATACAAGAAAAAAGATACAAGCTGTGTAAAATCCATCCTCTTATTTAAGAATTAATTTAAACCATTATTTGGTTGAAGGACAACTTGTAATAAATATGCTTCCGTTGCTGTTGACCTTTTGGAATTTATTTTAAGATAATACTCTAAAGCACTTCTTAGCTTGTTTGACCACTTTTCATTTGACTGTCCTTCTTTTTCAGAACCTCGTACTCAGGGGAAACTTTAACTGAAACATTTTTGAGTTCCACCTGAGCAAAAACCTGAAGAAGGTTCACTTCTCAACTTAAAGCTTACTGTAGACCTCTTATTTGCTTTTTACGTGGTTCAGTTAATCTTTCAATTAAGACCGCATTCTTGAAAATTCTTCTTTCTCGCCACTGTTGCGGATTAACACTTCATCAAGAACAAGGCTGTGATTCTTTTTAGGTAATACAATTCAAAACTTTTTTATCCTATTGTGAAGGAGTCCCTATAGCATGTGGAGTCAAGTTTGATTACATGCCTCATTTTTTATAGAATGCTTTTTGTTCCTTTTTCCCATTCTCGGCATTTGGGAATAGTTACCTTTATTTTGCTGTCAAGTTCACACCTATCAGAATGAGATGTGCTAGTACGATAAAACGCACCTTGCATTTGCTTTGTACTTTTCATTTGCAGACCTTAACACGGTGTATCAAACATTAAAGTGGAACTATGAACACCCTTTCAGAAGAAGTATTGTTGAAACTTCACTAAGAGTTGGGTTGATGCTTTTGGTAGCATCTAAACTGAGTTGGAAATTTAGAGAATGAAGCCTAGGGTGTTTGTATCCAATCTCATCATCATGCCACAAAACCTAGTTAGATTACATCCTGTTTCATTATCTCATTAACAATTAAACTCTAGGAATTGTTCCTGTTTGGGATAAATGTGGGGATGTAAGGACATCTGTATGCAGTCCCTCTTGTAGCCTATGCAAATGCCCTGGCTCTGATAGAGACCAGTATCAAATCCGAAAGGAGAGAGCATAAGGGCTGGTCAAACGCACAGAAATAACTTTCCTCTTTTGAGCCTCCTGAACCAAAAGTATTTTTTTTAATTATTTTTTTACAGCTCTTAGTGAATTACTTATTTCAATTTGTTGAATAGCTTCGGAATATAACCTTTCATTTCTGCAATGTTCTTAAAGCAGTGAGTTACAAAACTTAGCTGTGCATTTCCTGAGAAATTCCTTTTTCCACTTTAAACCTTTTATTCGTTGATTTAATTTAGTACCTCTGGTTCTTGTACATGAGAAAGTGTAAATGATCCATCTTCCTATTTTTAGGCAGTTTGTGATTTTTATAGGTCTCTTACTATTTCTCTCCTGCTTGCTCTTTTACCTTTCCTCCATCTTCAGGTGGAAGAATCCTGGTCTCTTGATGGCCTCTTCTTTAGTTCTGTTGTGTCTGGGTTTTTTTGTTTGTTTGTTTTTGTTTTTGTTTTTTTTTAAGGATGGAGACAGGCACTGCAACTAGTGCTCAGGATACTGAGATCCAGGATAAATTTAGACCCTGGGGTAACATGTTCTGCTTGTACTCAGTTCTGTGAGTGATGATTTTGTGTTCTCTTTCCTTCTGCGAATCCCACCGAACAGCTCAGTCGGTTTTTCCCTAGAAATACATGTAATTCCATAATCTGTTTACAGCTAATTTGTGGCTTAACGCTGTAAATAAATAGTTCTGTTGGTTTTGTCCAGGTGCGTTACTTTGCACATAGCAGCACAATTTCTTCTTCATTTTTATCATCTAGTCATTGAGTGCTCTGAGATCCTTTGCAGCTCTCTGAGTGCATACCAAGAATTTGTCACCTCAGCATTCATTTCCTTTTCCAGGAATGTTAATACATTGAACAGATTTATTTTTGCATGCCTGTGGTACTCTTTGGTCACTCTAGCCACTTTGAAAGCTGATCATTTATTTTTCATCTTTGTTTCCTGTCCTTGGTCCAGTTAGTTGTTAGTCATGAGAAACCCTCTTCCCTTTTAAACCAAAGGCAACATTACTTCTTAAAGGGTCTTTGAGAAAGATCGTCAAAAGTTTTTTGAAAACCCAAGCATGTAACAGTGTCCCTGTGCTCTTTGAAGGTACCAGATTTTCCAGGCAGTGATTTATCTACAAATGCCACCTTAACACATCCTCACTGCATCATATATATCTAAGTGACTGTGAATTCTGTTCTTTCTGGTTTGCTTGGTACAAGGATCATCGTGGTATCATAACTTCTTACCATTTGTAGGAGTAGACTCACTGGCTTGTAAAACACTGGCTTTCTTTCCCCTGAGATTTTAAGTTGGTGCCCTGTTTGCCACCTCCCATTCCTGTGGTACGGAGACCATTTTAGGTGTTGAGCCCATGGTAACAGAGCAGCAATTTAGTAAATAATTTTATTTGCAACTCTTAACTGCATACTGTCTGGTTTTAGCATTTTGTTTCCGATTTTTTGTTTGCTTGTTCGTTTGTTTCTGTAGTAAAGTCTATTCTATTGCCTCTTCATTTTGGGACACTTCTTTTGACTTGTCACGTGCAAAGAAGTTTTGCCAAAAGTTCTTCCATGAGCTGACAGAGAAGGGAGAAATAGCTACTGGAGAATTACTTTTTACTTTGTTTCTGTTTTTCTTAAATGTCTCATGTTTCTAAGAGTGCCCTTTGCTATAATTTTATCCGTACAGTTCATTGCCTTTGTTTATCCATGTTATCTTGTATATTTTTCACAGAGACTTTGCAGTTCAGTATGTTCTTTGAACTTTCAATACCGCACCATTTAATAATTTGAGGCTACTTTTTTTAACCCATTTAGGTCCTGCTCAGGTTCCAATGATGTCCCCAAATGGTTCAGTGCCTACTATTTATGTGCCTCCTGGATATGCCCCACAGGTACGTCCCTTTGATTCTTACTTCATTTGTGTGCATGCAGATTATAGAAGTAGAACCGAAATAGCTAATTCAGTAAGTGAATCTGTCAAACCGGAGTCACTGTGATCAAACAGGTAAATAATGGGACGTGCCCAATAACATCTCTGTGATGGGAGCCAGGATGTGTGCCCATTTAGTTATATATTAACTACTTGCATGACAATAACAGGTACACTTCCTTATTTAGTTCAGGATCCTAATGTACTCGATGCCCTCTGAACATAAAAAAGCTCATGACCCAGATAGTTCATTGTGCTGAATTCTTGGTTAGCAGGTATTTTCTCTTGGCATCAATGTAATTTTATGTACATACATAGCTCGTGTCTAGGAAGTTCCCTGCAGATAAGGAATAAAACAGATCAGTTAGAAAAAGCGTAGCAAACAACATGAAAAAACATCAGCTGTCCGCTGGGGATAAGTTACCATACAACACACGTTTCCATGCCTTATCTTGAAGTAGGGCTGTGCTTTTGTTGCTGCTAAGGGATTCCTAATTTAGATGCCTGAAAATTAAATGTGAGCCAGATAACCTGGACATCCTTTAAAGTACATTAAAAGGACAATTCCTCTCACCTGTATTTGTTATTATGCTGAGATATAGGGCCTTCTAGATGACGTCTGTTTCTCTTCCCCAACTACAGAATGAGCACGGGGGTTAGTAGCTCAGACCTGGAAACTAGAGCAGACGAATGCCACTGTCCATAACGTAAATCTTTATCATGATATTCTGTTGTTGAGACCAGTCTACATCTGATTCACTGTGTACATTGGAAGAGAATACAACACAGAATGAAACCAAAAAATCCTCAGTGTCCAGGAGATGTAGCACAAATGATCTGAACTGCACGAAATATTGCCCTCTAGTAGCAGAAAAGGCTGTTAGGGCAGGCAGGCTGATCCATGGCGTCTCCGTGGTTTTACCTTTGATCTGTTGAAAGTTGGCTCATGTATCTCTCATAGCTGAGTTCTGAAACAGGCAGAAGAGAAATAAATTAAAAATCGTGAGAGTCCATTTATCTTTAAATCATAGTAAAATGGCTTGATTCCTGTTAGAATTCATTTTTAAAGACCTGAAAGAA
This sequence comes from Anser cygnoides, assembly GCF_040182565.1. Lineage (NCBI taxonomy): Eukaryota > Metazoa > Chordata > Aves > Anseriformes > Anatidae > Anser > Anser cygnoides. The sequence continues at coordinate 183,035,237 of NC_089873.1, forward strand.
TTTTTGAATTGGAGTGTGAAATTTTACTATGTTTCCTGAGTACTTCATTTCAGCAGATGAAGCACTTAGCATTCAGCAAGTCGTGTGACCTGTGACAATCTGAATCATTTTTATGAAATTACTTTATCCTCCCTTTGAGGACTGCCTGCAGCAGGCAGGCTGAAGGACCGAGTTTTGCTGGGGCAGGCTTGTTAGCCTTTCACTGGAGCTTGTTAGTCCAGGCAAGTGTTGTGCTGGCACAGCTCTCTGACTTTTGAACCGAAGGTGCCTCACCTCTCTCCAGCTGAGAGTGCAGGTGGAGTGAGCTCATGTCTGCTGTTTTCATCCGAGTAGGAATGTCATAGTCCAGGAAAACCTGTAGTTTATAAGGCTTCTGAAGTATTTACTGCTGACAAAACATACCAGCTGTTGTGGTTTGTGTTGGAAGTTCCTGTTACAAGCTAGAGGATTTGATAGCGGTCTTGCAAACAGGAAAAAAATGCCGATGTTGCTAAGAGTTACCCTGGATTTACTGCAGTCCCACCAATGTAACTTCCATGATTTCTTCAGGCTTAGCATATCTTTAAGTCAGTAACTCAGATACATTTTGAGAGAAATTGGAAGGCAGTTAAAAGCCTAAAGCCATCAGTCTGGAAGAACAGCCTCAGCATCCTCATTCTGTCTGTCCATTTTCATTTAGTTCTGTTATACCTCTGCTTGCTTCAACTTCTGCTTGGCATTGACACAGCATACTGTCCTCTGTTGGACATCGGGGATAGCTACAGAATAAAGCACATACATTCTTCTTATATCACATACATAAAAAGCAATTCTTAAGTTGATTTACTTCTCCCTTCCTTTTCTTTTGGAACTGTAATTCTAGAACTGTGAAAGCAAGCACAGGCATCTTCATTCATCCTCTCCAAGCTGACTGTATTCAGTGCCTGTAGTGAATTTTCCAGTGATGTTCGGTTGATTCACACAACCAGAGAGGCCTATGCCAGAACTATGTGTTTTGCTAGTACAATTAACATAATAGCTTGTCTTTGTTTTGTTTTTGTTTTTGTTTTAACTTAGGGTGACATACTTGACACGATGCACATAGTGCTTTTTTGTAGCCCCCCTGCTATGAGCATACAGTTGAGCTGTGTTTGATTTAGAGGCACAGTCACAGACTTAGCTTAAGGTCCCTGCTGCTTGAATTGGGTATCTATTTCTGAGTTACTTTATTTATAATTTGTTTGTTTTCTTGGGTTTGCTGATAACCTAAGTAGCCTGTTTTTAAGGAAGTTGCTTCCTATATAAACTATCTGCAAATAAATTTGTAATAAATTGCCATTTCCTTGTGTAAACAAAAGGGATTTCGGTGGTGAAAACTACATTTGGAGAATTTCCTTGAACAGCAGAAGTTTTCCTTGACTTTACTGCTGTTAATATATATATCGCACCTTTAGGTACCAGCTATAGCTGCACAGATATGCAACTTTGCAAAATTTCTCTTCCCCAGTAAGAGACAATTTCTGTATACTGAAAATAGTGAAACTTTTTTTTAAAGTCACATGGTAGGTTTGTGTGTATGTATATAATTTTTTTTGAAGCTGTGTTCACTTAAGTAATTTACATTGATTTCTAGCTTGCTGTTTACGTAAGTAAGGTGGGATCAGCTCCATTTTGTACATACTTTTGTCTTCTGAATGTTATTGCTTATCTGTAAAGATCTTTGTTCTACATTACACCAGAAACATATAACTGTGCCTACATAGTTTTCTTTTTTACTACAGTAGGGAAGTTTTGAAACTATTTCCTAGACCATCCTCACTTACCCTGCATTGGTTCAGCTAGCAGGATGATTTCGGGACTAAACTAGAAATTCCATTCCAGATGCACACCAACCGCAACAGTAACGTGGTAAAACCACTGTTTGATCCTTCAGGCAGCTTTCTGTCACAGACACGGTGGAAGTGTTCGCACCAGGACGTGGGACTAAATCTAGCCAAGCATTACACCGTTAAGCTCTAACAGTGCAGGTCAGAGCAGCTTGGCACCAAGCGCTTTGATCTCCGGATCTGATCCTGTTGCCCCAGATGACTCACTGGTTTACATGTGCATGTTCCACCTGATTCCAAATACCAGTGAAAACTTAAGTCACAGAGTTGCCTTGTTCCGTGTTTTTGAATATTGTCCCGATATTCCAGATTCCTTTCTTGTTGTCCTCCTTTTCTGGATAAACATGCAGAAACTTGCATTACAGCCCTCGTTGTGGCATTGTTTGGGGGCATTTTATTAGGAAGTGGAGAACGATGTATTCACTGGCATCCCAGGTGCTATGGTTATTAATCCTACAGTAAATCTGACTCAAATCATGCCAAGATCACCTCTAGGTGCACAGCAAAGCTCTTTGCATGCCTCAGTCTGGCAAAGGCTGTCACAAAGGCTCTTGTTTTCTCAGTAGTATGTGGCTTCTTTCAGGCTGCAAGATATTGTAACAGAGGAAAAAAACAAACAAAAAAAGTTATTTTAAAGTATGCTGAGTTGTAAAGGAGTATTGAGCGGGCTGATTGCCATCCTGGTAGTTGTTTTGCTTCAGTAGCTTGATGCAGACAATGGCTGCTGGTGCTGACAGGTGCCTCCTGGGTTATCATTGGAGGACTGACTTGGGGATGTTGGAAGGACCAGTCACTGTTATGCCTTTTTTCTCTCTGTTTATGTGGTGTGAGGTCCACCTGCCCATCAAATCACTTCCAGGGAGCCATCTAGTTGTTACACTGCAGAAGAAATCTGAGGAGCAGTATAGCATGCGAGTGGTATGAATGAGGCTGGAAACAGAGCCCTGGTGAGAAGCTTAGGTTAATGGCATAAATATATCTAGTTGTTTATAAGATGTTGCACTCACATTTTGCAACAGTATTTTTCCTCATTACATTGAGAAGTTAAGCACTTTATTGCAATTGATACACTTAACAGGAAGGTAGATTGCCCTTATATTGTCCTTTTTTTTTCTTACCCTTTTGTGTTTTCCTTTTTCTCAAACTTAAGGGTTTTGCCATTGCTGGTTTTGTTTAAGTATATACAGAAGCATACCTTTCAGACTGTCGCTCCCAACATATTTGTTCTCTTGCTCATTACTAAGCCTTTCTTTTTTGGTGCGTGGTCTCTCACTCTACAGGTTATTGAGGATAACGGTGTTCGAAGGGTTGTGGTGGTTCCCCAGGCTCCAGAATTTCATCCTGGCGGTCACGCAGTGATACACAGGCCACCTCATCCCCCACTGCCTGGCTTCCTTCCTCTTCCAGCCATGATACCCCCTCCACCACGTCATATGTACTCACCAGTGACCGGGGCCGGTGACATAGCGACGCAGTACATTCCACAGTATCACACCTCGCAAATGTATGGTGATCTGGGTAAGTAGTTCAGTAAGTATTGCAAGTTCCATCAAAGGAATGCTGTACTGGTTTCCAGAATCTGTGATGCTGATGTGCTTGCTGAATCACGCACAACTATGGTTTGAATGGGAGCTGTACAAAAATATTTTGAGGATGCCAGTCTTTTTGCTGAAGCTTAGTATTTCAGAAGTTATTTTCATTAATTGAACTTGTGTTTTTGGTTATCCATTAAATACACAGATTATTTTTTATGTGTATCAGTTATGCATTTGCCCACAAAAGCAGTGCAGAAAGTGTTTGTGGTGATTTAACCGATGGTTTTCACTCTCATTCAGTGTTTTAATCCATACTTGAGTACTGTTCTGAGATACCATCTGCAAGTATCCTGTTTGAAGCCTGAAACAGGAGTTTTCAATATTGCACATGAAAAAAAGTATGCTATTTTCATACAACTGCAAGTTCAGGCTAATGTCCATATTGAATTCATAGAATCATAAATTCCAACAGGTGCTACCCGCTTAAACTTAATACTGTAGTTGAAGCTGTCTTTGGAAGAACTATTGCTATCTGCCTTTAATACTGTTTAGTGACATAGTGTATGCATGTACTAACAGGGGTGGGGTTATTAGATAAATATTTACTTTTCTGTTAGACCTGCTTTTCTTTACATAAACTTCTGCTTTAAAGCAGGTGCTGACCTTGAAAGACTTTTAGAGAACAACACCAGGTTGCAGTTCTCACAGAAAGAAGGTAGAAGCTGTGGAAAGGGAAACTAGAGCACTGTCATGTCACTGTAGATGGGTAGATACTCTGTGTTCTGTGATACTACTAAAATCTTCTAAACATGTCCTCCATGTAGTCACTGCACTTAAATAGTCATGATGTACAAAGTGGTCAGATAAAAAATATACCAGTGTCTTATTCTTGCTGGAATTGTTAGTATTTCTGTATTAAGTTAAACCTTGTTTCTTACTTGCATTGCTTTGATAACAGTACGTTTGTGGTTTTTTTTCCTGTTGATTTCTGCAGAAACACCATTAAAGTAATAGAAATCTAGTTGTGTTCCAAAACTTAAAACTTCCGTATTTTTTGCATTCAGCATCAGAGCAGGTCTCCTCCCATGTACTGAAGTAGTGTGTTGACTTTATTCTGTACCTTACAGTTTAAGGAAGAATATAGAAACCCTTTAAGAATAATTCTGTAAGCGGAAAAAGGATGTGGGAAGGAAAGATTACACTTTCTCCTCTAACAGGTTGTTAATGTCCAATTACTGTATATAAGTTCACTTTCTGGATGGTTCAGTTTTATAATAGGAATATAGATGTAATTTTGCACAGAAGCACACACTTAACTCACATGGCATTTTTAAATAGATTTTTAATTACATTCTGTCCTTCACAATTTATTTATTTTTCTTTTTTTTTTTTTTAACTTTCATTTAGATACTCTGCCTGCTCATGGAAGAGCCAACTTTAGAGATGAAAGGTCTAGTAAAACATATGAAAGGTTACAAAAAAAATTAAAAGATCGACATGGAACTCAGAGGGATAAATTAAACAGTCCTCCATCATCTCCTCAGAAATGTCCTTCTCCTACAAGTGAACCTAATGGACTTTCAAAAGGACAGGACACAGCTGGCATAAGCACAGGTTCTACCAAAAGCAAGTCTGTGTGTAAAGGAAAAAGTAATTCTCAGACAGACACAGAAGTAGAAGGTAAGTGTTAACAAAAATTGTGTGTCTGTGTGTATATATATGTATAATTTACGTGTGTATGTGTGTGTGTATATATATATAAAAAATATGCAAGTCCAGTGTCTGGCTGAGCACAACATTTGTACGTAGAGCACCATCCTTTGGCAGTCTTGAAGTTGGGTGATAGACATGGAATGGAGGTAAGGCAACCAGCCCGCGCCTCGTGTTGGAACAATGGCTCTAAGAGAACAAAACTATGAAAACCCCATGAGAGCTTAGCAGCAAGGGACACCTTTATAATACAACCTGAATTCAGCAGTTGGTAACATTTATTGAACTGTTGCTCCAAATTTGGATGTATGCGTTTCACTAGTTCCACTCTGACATCTGTCTTGCCTTCAGTTTACTTTCAGACAGCTGGTATTTATCTATAAGCAGGCTTCACCGAGACACAGGTGACAAAATGTGCTGTTTACATACATTATAAAAATTATGTTAACAGTTCTTTATAAGTATTTATACAAAAAATTGAGAAGTCCATTTTTTCTTTTTTTTTTGGTTTTTGAAAGCTTTTTGGAAAAGGATGTACTGTGACTTAGACTTGTGCTAACAAGCAGAATTTAGAAATGCATTTTAGTTAGTTTTAATGGCATGAACAATCTTAGAAATATAAAATTGTAAATAGATTTTACCTCAGAAATCTTTTGTTGTTGTTGTTGTTTTATTTTGTTTTTAATTTTTTTTTAGGGTTTGTTTCATAGAATCGTAGAACATCCCGAGTTGGAAGGGACCCACATTTCCATCTTTTACATTTTATTTTAAGGAAAGTTTTTAAGTGAATTAAAAATGCCCGTCTGCACCTACGGAACTGAGTAGCCTGTGCACTTAATACTACTGAGATGATCAAATTCTTTTATTGTGCGAAAGAAACCACATAAAAACATTTTCTGTAAAATTCCTCTATAAAATTTGGGTGTACCTCCATCTGAAGCAGAGCACATGAAATCCTTTCCCTGAGATAAAACTGAAGGTTAAGCTAAGGTTTGCCACCCTGTAACGGATGGAGGCCACCAGTGCCACCGGTAGTCCTCCAGCTGATGTGCAGTAGGGTATTTTAAACTACTGTAACTTGGCTGTGACTCCATCCAAGAGAAATCTATAGGGAATATCTCAGGCAAGAGGTTAACTTCTCCAGAGCAGTAGTTTGTTTAAAATCACACATTAATAAAAGATAACCACGCTTTTTGTATTCTGTTAATCACAGAAAAGATTTACAACTAGTTTAAAATGAACAACAACTTTGGGAGCTTTTTTGGTTTTATGTTGTCCTAGCTGAATACAAGCTGGCACAGTGTTGTGTTTTATACATACTGTGATCTATATGCAATTGTTGAATTTGAAGAGCTATTTCAATGTAAAGTCACTGAACAATGATTCATGGGCACTTTGTTTGCTTTGATTTTGTTTTTTAAGAAAAGGATGAAGAAACAAAAGCACTTGAAGCACTTCTTTCTAATATAGCCAAGCCAGTGGTAAGTAATTGCAGCTTTCCATAAAATCAGTGTATCTGTTGCTATTTTATACATTTATACCTCCTTTTCTCTAAGTTCAATTCTTCAATTTTCAGCAGTAATGAAAATTCACTTAACTTTCATTCACTGAAATGCAAATGACCAAAGTCATTTTTAATATATTAACATTTACAAAGCTAAAAGTGTCTTAATACTTACTATGCAGAATTCTTTTCATTGCATTCATTCCTCAGGCATTTATATTCATAGATCAGATCTGCCATGAGCCTTGTCTTCTCTAGGCTAAACAGTCCCAGCTCTTGCAGCCAGGCTCTTTTCAGTGGTGCCCAGTGACAGAATAAAAGGCAATGGTCACAAACTGAGACACAGAAGGCTCCCTGTGAACGTCAGCAAGCACTTAGAATCAAAGAATCATTTATGTTGGAAAAGACTTCTAAGATCATCAGTTCCAACCCTTAACCTAGCACTGCCAAATCTACCACTAAACCACTTCTTTACTGAGACTGATAAAGCACTGGCCCAGGCTGCCCAGAGAGGCTGTGGGGTCACCTCCTGGAAGATCTTCACAAGCTGCCTGGATGGGGTCCTGGGCACCCTGCGCTGGGGGTCCCTGCTGGAGCAGGAGGGTCAGACCAGGTCGCCTCCAGAGGTCCCTTCCCACCTCTGCCATTCTGTGATTCTGTGGTGCTGAGCAGGCAGACCTAAATGCTTGGGATCTTGCTGTGTCCAAACATCAGAAAGTGGTAACGTATCTTCAGTGCCCCTGTCATGGAGGTGGAAATTGTCTGAATCGAATCACATAAGAAAGGGTTGAGAGAAATGAAATGAAGAAATAGGAGTAAGCTGATCCTAGCTGCTGCTGGGGTGCAGATAGTAGCTGTGACAGTCAATTTCAGTAGCTCTGAACAGGATGTTCTTGGAGACCAGAGTTGGTGGAGTGGTCATAAAAAGAATTTTAGGTGAAGAAAGTGGGACTGGAAAGAAAGCTTATGAAGATTAAGGTGTGGTGGAGAAAAGAAGAGAAGAGCAGAGACAGCTCCTGGCAAGGAGCACACGTCCAAAGGACAATCAAGACTGAGGGATCCTGAAATAGATGAGGAGTCCGAGATGGGAAAGTGGGACCAGGAGCAAATAGAACAGTGCGTGTGATCTACTGGGAGAACAAGTGTCTTTCCTGTTTGTTATTTTTGCTCTTAGTAAGACTGAGAGTGGTGGGAATAACGGGCAGTAGTAGCAAGAGGCTGAAACTGCCTGAAAAAGATGATTTGTGAGATAAGGGCACCGGAACTTCAATGGGAACTAAAGGGAAGACATCTGGTGTGGAGTAAATGAGTACAGACTGGAACGAAGAACCAACGGTTAGGGCCAAACTTCAAGAAGCGGGAGAAAAAAGGGTCAGAAAGGATTATAGCTGTGAGAAGTGAACCGAAGTCTGTGTCTGATACCATCAAGTCTTATCCAGGAGCTTGGGTGTAATCCAGCTTTCCTAAATCTCATCATCCTTTTGACAGCAAGTACTCGTGAGACCTGCCAGCAGAGGTTTTGTTTTGCAGCCTGTTATTTCACTGCCCAGCTGTGCATTTCATCTCCACGCATGGTACTAAACACCTATCGCTATCGCAGTGTTAGATCAAGCAGTAGAGACCTGTGCAAGGTTCCAGGGTTGCTGTTGGACATTGCACTGTAGGAAGATAGGCATCAAAGTAGCATTAGAAGAATTATATTCCATTTTCAAAGTGAAGCAGTGAAGATTTAGTACTAATGCTGGCCCATTGTGTGCAAGATTATAATTGCCTTTTTTTTCTATCTTTTTTTTTTTAAACACGGTGACATGGTGTTTTTTCTGTACGGTCCTTGCCGTTCCCTGTACGAAGTAATCTGCTTTGTGAGTGGCTCAGGGCTGTATAGCTGAAGGGACTGGTGCCTTAGACCCCCTTTAACTCCAGGTCGTGGAAGTCTATCCTATCAAAGGAGCACGTGCTAATCTCGCCGCATGTTGCATCAGAATGGGCACAGGAGCAGATTTTGCTGCAGGGTTAACTGACTGCAGGACTGTGCTGTCACTGGGACGTGCTAACCAGTGCCATTCTCAGTGGCCCTCGAATCTTGAGTGCCAGCTGTGACTTTCTTAACTTCAGCAGAATGTGGATCACACTTTCTATCCTGACTAGAAGTGAGGGGACCAGTTTTCTTGGAGATGTACAGTCCTCTGCCCCTGCTCAGGGCATCCAAGTCTGGGTTGTCATCAGTGACTGCATTGCCACGGGGAGTGACAACTGAGCATCCTAGGTGGTTAGAGTGAGACTGTGAGAAGTGTAATCAACAGATGGTGACTTTTACTGTGTTGTAGAGGACATACAAAAAAGCCATAGCTCCAGTACATACCTGTCCTGTTTCCCTTTGCTTTCTTCTACTTGCAGCACTCAGCCAACCATCCATGGCTTACTGGCAAGCATGTTTCACCATTTCCCCTCCCCACCATGACCTTTCTTGAATTTCGCTGCATGTAGCTGTGTGCCTGCAAGCGCTGTCTTTGCAGACCTCAGAAAACATCAGAGGCCTAAGCAGTAGTAGTTTGCTACGGAGCAAACAGCACGCAAGGCAAAAAGCCAGACTTCCAGCACTTGGAGAGGCTTACAGGGACCATCAGGGCTGCGGGTGGATGGAAGAGTAGCTGATGTTGCAGCTTTGGGGAGTGGGATCTGATGAGAGGAAGGGAGACCGGATTGCCTACTGAGGCTTTGCATGATCAGAAGCAAGTCTCCCACCGTTTCTCCAAGGAAATATTATTCCTCACCCTCCTACAACTGAACCAGGAGATTATTTTTTAACACCACCTTTTTGTAGGTCTCATCAGAAATATTTCTACAGGTTTTTGGTTAATACTTTGCTTGAAGCACTGTATTTGGGGATTCAGCCATGACTCTCTCGATGGATCGTCAGCTCCTGTTTTCTGGTTGAACTTCAGTGCTGGGTGTACTGGTTGTGCTGGTGGTCAAGGTGATCGTGCAGTTACTGTTCAGCTCACTTTATCCTCCTTCAGGAAACCCAGAGTGTCATTGAAGGCTGTGACCTCTCCTGGGCTGTCCCATGTCTTGGTGCATGGGCCCAAGGCATGCACACACTCAGCGTTCTGTGTGGTGTGCTCTCATTCCCACATCTCTTTCAGTCTGGTGCTGTACAGGGCACGTCAGCTTTGCTGCCTCCAGACTCCTATTAGGTATTTTATTTTTATCAACGTATCTTCGTTTTCTTTCATCTCTCTTTCTGGGTTCCCAGTCCTTTTGTATGTGGCAGCGGCACTTAGGAAGGAACTGAACTTTCTCTGCCCAGGTGTAAATTGGAGTGGTTCTCAGGTGGCACTGTGTCGAGTCCTCAGCATTCGAGCACTCTGCTGCACCAGCCATCGCATCTGTTAACCAAACAGCAAAGGAGGCAGAAGAGAAGACAAGGGGACCCGAAAAGGCAAAAAGCAAAGTGAAGAATGGAGTTGAAGGCTGGGTATTTAATGACAAGAAGGGATAGGGACTCAGAGTTCTCAGAGTTTGAGGACTGGTTGTATGGCATTGTAAAGCCCTTGGGAGTACATCGTGTTTTGTAGCTCATGCATGTTGTGTATGCTTCAGGGCTTTTAGAACATGATGCAGCTTACTCACCAGTTAAGTACCTTATGTCACCGAATGCAATCCAGCTTGCACATATTAAAACTGCTCCTTTTTTTTTTTTTTTGACCCAAATGGCACATGGTTAATAAGGAGATTATTTTTGTAAGGTGCACTGCTAGTGGAGACATGCCACCTCTTAATTTCCTCAGCGCCTAGGGCCCGAGTCAAGTGGTATAATCTGCTTTGAAGAAGCGCAGTGCTCAGAGCTGCAGCCACAATCAATTGCAGCTGCAGAATAAGTATACGAAGTAATAAGTAATGCCAAGTTTTCTGAAAAAGTCACTCCTCGGTGTCTCGGATTGGTCACCTAAGAACAGAGGATTCTTCTGATCTTAATCTTTGTTCTTCAAAAATAATTTTTTCCTCCTCATATCACAGTGATATTTGAAAATGTGCTAGTGTTTTGCACTTGAGAACTGATGGGAATTTCTGAAACTTGAGTGATTGCTTTCCTCAGTAAAGCTCTGGCTACTGTTCAGAAAGTCAAGTATTGGGATATTACTGATCATCAAGGATAAACAACAATACAGAATGATTACTTGTTCAGTAAAGTAATTAGTAATGACTGTCATGCATACATAACTTGAAGGTAGAGTAATTGTATATGTTGATGTAATCTAAGACTACCATAGTGGATATACACAACAGGGAATTCTTTTTCATAGGAAATCTTCATTTTAGCCATTACTAATCTTTTGATACTTTGCTTTTGTCCCTTATAATATTCTTGACTAAAGTATATATGACATAATCTGGACCTACTCTTGTCTTTAAAAATCATTCTGCTGGCTACAAGTTGAACCCGAAAAGCAGTATCTAATGTTTTGTAAATGAGTTGTAAAGGACTTAAGTTAGATTCAGTTGTATGTGCTTGCAACAGTGATTTATTTTTTTTAGCAACTGAATGGTTGAAAATACTCATACACTTATATGAGTTGGCTGAAAAGCTCCAGAACATAAGAAATATTTAGCATCAAAAATTGTATGGTCCAGAAGAAAAAAACTCATTGTTGCTCAGTCCTAACTCTTACTGCTTCTCTTTTTGTCTGATCAGTGACCCCTCACACACAAGCTATATTTCAGGGGACCTTACACTCCACCACCCTGATTATTTGGGGTTGCAGGAAAGAAAATAGCAGCTTCAGTGGGATTCAGGTGTTGGATAGGGTTGGAAATTACTTCCAGTATTTGTCCCTGGCAAAGTGTTGCTCGTCGTGTTTCATTTCTCTGCCTTTGAGCATGTTCTCTCAGGTGCTCCGGTACGTGCCTCTTACACTTGTTCCATGAGAAGTTCACTCCCCAGTACTCCCCAATGCTTATTAGTTTAGGCTTGGCTTCTTGCCACTGCTTGGTTTGACACAAGCGTGTATCACTGAAGGGGAACCACTGGTTTAACGTGACCACCTGGTTTGTTGTAGGCCATTTGGTTTCACTGGGCACCATCTGCTGGACCCAGAGCTTTTGCTGCAGGATGTTAGTTTTCTAGTCCACCTACAGCGTTCCATAGAGTGGATACGGATTTCTGCTGCATTGCAAATACAGGGCAGAAATAACTGCTAAACGCTTCTTGCTTTCCTGCATTATGCCTTATAGTTTGAACTTCTACATCCAGAAGTAGTAGAGCAGTGCCTGACTTGGAGTTTTCCTCATACTTTTTTTAATATCTTTTGTCTTTAATCCTGTTAGCTCTTTTTTTGTGTCATTTAGAATTTTTTTATAGCTTTTTTTTATTACATTGCACCTTTCCATGCACCTTTAGAATGTCCTTAATTCCCAGTTTCTTCAAATACTTTTCACTTTGCATTTCTGCATGTTGAATTACATTATCTGTTGCTTTTTAAGCTTTGACAAATTGGCCACAGCAAAGCTTCAAATCTTCGCAATATTGTTTAGTCACATACTCTGTTTACACAGAGTAAAACAACCAGAACAACCTACATAGTCACTGATTTTTAGCTGGGTACATAACACAGTAACTCTAACACAATGAAACAATATTAACAGTTGTCATCTATTATATCAGAAATCTTATGGAAGTTCTTGCTTACATGAGGTCACCAGCAAACATTGTCCTGGGGGAATAACTAAAGATAATTCTTCTTCCAGCCAGAGACTTAAAGAACATTTCATCTGTTCTCTGTTGACTTTTGTTGCTATATAACAGACTTCCACTCTGCTCCAGGTTTAATTTTACTATTCAAAGTTCTGTCAGTTGTCTGTTACTCTGCAGTGTTGTCCTTGATGTCCCACCCTTCCTGTTCTCTCTGTAGTGAACAGCTGAAACCTCTAATGTTTTAATGTTCCAATAAGATGTAACGCCAGCTCTCATTTATACCAACCGTTTTGACTTGTCCTCTGTAAAAGAAGACAGATACACTGAGGTGTTTGAAGAGAAATGTAATATGAAGTGTGTAGGACAGTTTGGCACTAGTAAAGCATCAGATGAAGTGTTACGTACTGTTCTGGGCAAAGCACTGAAGATAAGGGAGCAGGAGGAGGTAATCAAGGAGGAGAGTGAAAATGATCAGAGATTTAGGCAAGTGAGGGGAGACACAAATGATAAGTCTTCAAATACATAAGAAACAATTGCTGAAAAGGGGAGATCTCATGTTCAAATCCACGGTGGCTAGGGCAAGTAGGCTTAACTGGTAAAATGAAAGATAATGCCTGGACATTAGGAAAAAAATTGTTACCAATAAGCCATTTCCTCTGTTTCATTCTTGAAGTTGACCCAGTCAGGTTAAGAACACCAGTTGTGAAAATAGCATTTTGATTCTCATGCTCTAGTAATAGATTTCCAAAAGCAATTATTCAAAAAAATATTTTTTTTAGTCTATATATGACAGTGATACTGTGAAACTAGTCATTTCATATAGTGTGTTGTCAATTCTTTTGAAATGATTGGAAATATTATGTAGGCACAACATACAAACCACAACAGTAGATGTGCAATATTAATAAACACCCACAAATTTCTAAGCATCATCCTTCAGTAAAAAATCCTAAGAAATTGTAATCTCATGCACATACCCATGCAGTCACCTATAGAATTAAGAGCATTCCCCAGCCCCTTGCAGCATGTGTTCTTCCAGGAGTACGGGGTGACCCTAATTGCATGTCTGTGTAACTGTGGTGTTCCCTACAACCTGTGTATTCCTTTCTATCACACCAGCTGTTCTGATGCAGGCCTTTCTGCAAAGGGTGGGCTGTGCAGGCATTGGCACAGGAATTCTTTGGGAAGTTGAAATACATATATGCATTTAGTGAGCCTGCCTTCTGTGTGAGCACCCAAACTCAGTGCACATTATGAGATACATTCTAGTATTCCCTTTACTAAAAGAGTACAAGATTATCCCTATTCATATCATGATCAATAAATATTTGCTGGGGTAGTTGACCAAAGAAATTCTAATCTAATGAGAAAGTTGTTGAGAGTTTACCTGTTACAGTAACGCCCATCATTTTGGAGAAATTCTTGAGCTTTTATATATGTCATATGAAAACTGTGTCAGCATGAAGGTATTAAAATCACAGTGCTGGTCATGTCAAAATATTTAAGCAACAGCAACAAAAAGACAGCAAAAAAAACACCTGAAATCTTATCATTAAGTGAAATAACTGATTTCACAATATATACATGCCATCATCTCATGTTTCATAGATTATAAAATCATTTAGGTTGGAAAAGACTCATTAGATCATCAAGTCCGACCACCACCTAGCAATACCAAGTCCACCACTAAACCATGTTCCTCAGCACCTCTCTTAAATACCTGCAGGGATGGTGACTGCCACTTCTCTAGGCAGCCTGTTCCAGTGCCTAACCTTTCTAGCCCACTAGGTGGCATTCGTTGCTTAGAAGTTTCTTTGCAGTCAGCCCTGTGCCCTAGGATAGCAGCTGTCTTATGATGTTCATTTCCAGCTTGATTTCATCTGTGAAAGCTAATGAGTAGATCATATATAAGTATAAATACTCTGAGCTGTTAATGGTGTGTGATTTTCTTCTCTTTTATTTGGCCCTATGTGGCAAAGCAGTGTTTATATTTGCATTTAAATGGGCACAAGTCTCAAAAGTTACATTTCTACAGGTATCAGACATTCAGGCAAGAACAGCACTGCTTATGTGGTCACCTCCATCCAGCGATGTCGGAGAAGACACTGACAAGAATAACATACCAGAGGTTTATACTTACGAAGTGATGATTTCAAATACTGGAAAAGATGGAAAATACAAAACTGTATATATGTAGGTGTTCGTTTTCTTTTATTTATTCAGTGCTGCATTTAATTGTGTGGCTAAAAATCTCATAAAAATCTGCCCAGTGTTTGGAGATTGAAATAATTAGCAATTTTGTGCAACTTCTCTTTCTGAAACAGGTTACTTTTTCAGTAGAAATGGTTCTGTTTTATTACTGAGGTCTATACCAACAGTTAGAATATGTTTAGATGTTTGTGGAAGTATGCTTTAATACCACTTAGCTGTACTTCAGTCAGCTGCACTAGAAATTATGGGTTCTCACGAAGTAAGATGTGTACAAGTAGCAACAAATACAAATTGTGCATGTATTTATTTACTTCAGCACATGCTGCTCCTCCCAGTAAGGGTATTCTTCTCTTCTCTGGAAATGCTCTTGGCAAGAGGCAGTGGTACAATATGAAACAGATTTCCACAGAACACAACTTGAGCAGCATCAAAACAAGCTAAACTTTCAAACTGTTTAATTCCTAACACAATGGTTTTAACCATTTTTTTTTGCAACTTTAGCAGTATTTTACATTTAACAGTAAAATTTACCATTAAAATTACAGAGCTCTCTAATAAATATAAATCTTCTAGTGTTTAGCTAGCATTTGTTAGTCTCCTTCCATGGATTTCTTGGAAATTACTTGGAGCAGTTCATGAATCACAAGTTGGATATCCCTGTCCTAGAGCTAGAGGAAAAGAGCTTTTCTAACATAAGCTGATTCACTAACACCAGAGTAATAGGTGTCACTTAGGTGTCTTTTCTGCTTACTAGGCTAAAAGTTTGAGGAAAAGAACTTTTCTAACATAAGCTGGTTCACTAAAAGCAGAGTAATAGGTGTCACTTAGGTGCTTTTTCTGCTTACTAGGCTCTAAAAAGTAGGTATATGCAGTCGTTTATGGTTTTAGATAATCATTTTTATAAGGCTGAAGACTTATAAATATTCATGCTTCTACAGGATCCAGTAATTCAGTACTTTTTTTTTTGAAATAATGTACATGCATACACATGCATGTTCTCCAATATGTGCAGCTGATGTTACTGAGTAAAGAAGATAATTTTTCTTCAAAAACAAAAGAGGCAAAACAACAGAAACCAAATGAGGGAAGCCCATAAAATTCAAAGATAAAAGCATCTGCATTTTAGCATACTTAGCAACAGAAGCAAACTATTAACAGATGTTTCTTACAAGGAGTGTTAGGTGGAGAGGTTAAATGTGTGCCTTTTTATAAAGTATGTGATTCTGAAACAATCTCTTTAACAAAATCATCTCTCTTTCCAGTGGAGAAGAAAACAAAGTTACTGTAAATGATCTCAGGCCAGCAACTGACTACCATGCAAAGTGAGTATCTTCCTTTTCTGTTCACTAAATTCACTGGGAGTGTTTTCGAAGTTTCATTCTGTCTATATATTTGATTGCAGAATTCTTCAGAAACTGTCTTTACCCCTTGAAATCCTCCTTTAAGTCACAATGATAGTTGAAATATTGCCATTCTCAAGTCAATGTTGTTGGCTTATTTGACCACACAATCCATTTTGAAAAACATAAGAGATTGTTGCTGCCTCACCCAACTTCTGTGGTCTTTGCTTGTTTACTTGGTCTTTACTTTACATGCCAACACAGTGACCATTTTCTTTTCTTTGAGCCAGGCACAGATGATGCTTCCTTTATGCCATTTTCTCACAAATAGAAGAAGGAGGTACCTTGCACAAGAACTTTCTACTGGCCACTTCACACTGCTTTCACTTTGCTCCAGCAGACCAGTGAATCTGACCCCCCTATACATTGTTAAATATGTCCCAAGCTCAGTTTAATTCCACTGTTCAAGCTTTTGAAGACTCTTGAAAGAGTTGAATTGACTTGAAACTCTTTCATATGCAAGTGTTTCCCTGTGATTTTGTTCTTATTTTAATAGTGTTTATGAACTTTATCCAATGATGTTTTAAGTTGAAAATATGTGGAGCATAGAGGTCAGAGCCTAGGTCTTTTTGCCATGTATAAGTTGTTTTCTACCAGGCTATGTTCAGATTCTTTTTTACTTATTTCTGGTCTTTTTAGAGGAAGCATGTGAGTAGATGACTTAGCCATATAAGCTCTTCCTGAGCTAGGAATTAAACAGAATTCTGCCAGTCTAACTATTGCCCAAAAGGAAGACAAGAAAGGCTAAATTCCGAAGATAAAACTGACAAATTATGTATTTGCAACTATATGCAAGGACAAACAACTGTATGCAGCACTAGTCACTGTTCAAATGTTTTGCTATCCCTGTTCATGGAATCTACAATGCCAGTTTTCCTATGACTGTTCATGCAACCAGTATGTAAGGCCTTCTGCAACCAGTGATCAGAGAAAAGGGTGTTCTGTGGATTGTTTTTTTCTCTCTTTCAAAGGAACAGATAAATCAGAAGAAACTAAGTAAGAAGAAAGTAATATATGCGTTCACCCAAGAGGGAGACATGGCTACACAGCTGGGAGGAGGGAGGAGGGCAGAGGAGGCCAGAAAATAATCTTTTATTTTGTTTTGGAGAAAAGCTATGAGAAAAGCAAACCATTTCTCTTTGAGACAGAAGAAACAATTCATTCTTCTGAAGTACATGGAGAGCTAGTGCACAGCCTTTCTAAAAGGTGAACAGGGTGAACAGACTCAGCAAGCTGTTGAAGGATTGCAAAAGATTCTCAGAAAATACATTAACAGCTTCATTGTGCATTTCTCAAGAAAGCACTTGCAGAAGAATTATTTGTATTATCAACTTACACATCTACAACAAATAATGAGCCTGCAAGATGTTATCATTATTTCCCAACCAAAGCACAGCAAAGAATGGACGTATTTCAAATGTAATTGTGAGAATAAAGCTGACTGATGGTAATGATGTACATCCAAAGTAAAGGACTCTACTTTTGCATTGCTTCCGTTGACCAAGAAGCTTTCACCAGCTATGTATTTGTAACAGTAATATATTAATAAAGAGATAGCAAGGCAGTAACTTAATTCTGAATACTCGGTTTTCTTTGGAAATTGTATACATAGATTTTGAATCAAAATGTTACTGACTGTTTTCCGTTCTAGAGTCCAAGTGGAATGCAATTGTGTAAGGGGGAGTCCTTCAGAAGCAGAGAGTTTTACCACAATGAGTTGTGAGCCTGATACTCCAAATCTGCCCAGGATAACTAATCGGACCAAAAATTCTCTTACTCTGCAGTGGAAGGTAAGAATTACTTTAAAATCTTTAAAGCTCTTTAGCAGTTTCAGATTTGTGAATAAATGCCAGTTCATTGAAACAGAAGTTTTGTCAAACAGTAGTTTCAACCACACTTCCGTGACTGAAGTATGTATATTGGATTAAATGTGGACTTCAGCGAAGAGAAGAAGATTCCCAGAAAAGCCAGGAGCCTTTGTAAATAAAGTTAATGAACTTGAACAGAGACACTGGTTTGAGTTCTGGTCCCCTCCTGTACTGTAGAACCAATTTCTTTCTCTCTTATTGAACATAGGCTTATTTGTGCAAAGCAAATTAAGTGGTCTGGAAAGACTGAGATTTGAACAGACCTGCAATCTAACTGCTTAGAAAAATTCTGTAGTATTTTACATTGCTGCCAGAATGCTTTCTCAAGGTCTAAATGAAAAAAAAAATAAAATAGAAGCATTCACTAGATAGAAACAGAAATAGCACTGTCTTGGCAAGTGAAACAGTCATATAAGGGCAGCATCATTTGCCATCCACTGGTCTTGTCATGATTTGATCCATGCACGCATCTTTCCTTGAGCAATCTTGTGTCTAGTTAGAGCTCTAATTTCCCTTTTTCTTGTTGCAGGCATCATGCGATAATGGTTCTAAAATCCACAGTTACCTTTTAGAATGGGATGAAGTAAGCAAGTTATTCTATTTTTCATTTTGTGGTTTTCAAAAGTAGTTGTATGTGACTATGCACATTGAGTTGTATCAAAATTTTGCCTTGTATAGAGAGAGGTATGTGACAAATACATAATTTCTGAAAGTAAGTGTAAAAACATGATTATCGCCCTAATTTTTTCTTAGGGTGTATAATGTATCAAATATTTCTTAGTTACCTGATTCTGCCACCCTTAATAGTGGCTTTTTCACCAATACTTCTCTCAAGAGCAATGAGATAAGATCATTTTCCTATAAAAGCCTTTATTTTGTATAAAAGGGATGCGCCAGCAGAGTTCCCATAAACTTATTCCAGTCCTAGCCAGACAGCTATTCCAAGAGAGAAATGGCAGAACTGTAGAAACTGTACTGTTTTTTTCTTTCTAGCCCTTTGGAGATGCGAAATGGAAAGGAATTTTAAAAGCCTCTAATTCAATACGTGTATGTTTTATGTAAAACCTCACTACGGGAGGGTTTCTTGAGTTATGTTACACTTCAAAAATGAGTTTGCTTCGCATTTGTGTGTTACTTTAATTGATGGGCACATATTTAATAGGGTGAATAATGTGATTAATTTATTCCTTTTTAGGGAAAAGGAAATGGAGAGTTTTGCCAGTGTTATTATGGCCAACAGAAGCAGTATAGAATTACTAAACTATCACCAGCAATGGGGTACACCTTTAGGCTAGCAGCCAAAAATGACATGGGGATGAGGTAAATATCACTGTTGTATCCATAACTATGGTATGCATTTGCATGCATATGTGTGCTTGCTTAGGAAAAGCATATGATGGCATTTAAAGAAATAAGACTTCTGTTCATTTACATAGTTAATTTACCGCATGTGATTGGATTATTCATATTGCAGATTATATTTGCATCGCAAATCACTTGACCCTGCTTCAGCGAGGGAGGCTGGACAAGGGCACCTCCAGAGATCCTTTCTAACCTCAGCTATTCAATGAGTCCTGGCACAATCAGTTTTGTTCAGGCATTATTATGGCTACAGCCACTACATGTGTACATACTTAGCATATAAATGCTACACATCTCAGCCCCTCTTATGAGCAGCTGTCACCTGCAGATAGCACAGCTGTTTCTGCCGGGTTTAGCCTAATTTCTCAAACAGCCTGCTCTAACCTGTGTACACGATGCCCCGATGTACCTAAAGGGGGAGCGCGAGCATGGCACAGGCAGCCCAGCTGCTCTCACGTGAACCCAGCTCAGGCTGTGCTGGTTTTCAGCTTCAGCCTTTGTAGCCTCGTGCTGACCTCCACTGAAGGTTGCTACCTTGTGCTTGCTTCCTTCTGCTCTGACTTGTAATGGAATTTTTGGCGAAGCGCTACGTTGCACAGACTCACGGGGTCAATAGAATTGTGGCTTTTGTGTCTGATGTAATAAGCACTTCTGCTAAAATGCTGAGGGTCGTGCTGAAAGAGAAGCAACCCTGCCAATGGGCCAGAATTGAATGGTTTGTTAAATGCTGCAGGTGTGCTGATGTTGTTTGGACAGAGGGTAACTTTTACCATGCTGTCTGCTGCTCTGGGTGCCAGTGAGGTCTGACATGGTGCCAGATGTAAGGTAGTTCTTGAAGCTGGTTTAGCAGTTTACTAGAGCTTGATTAGCCCTCCTTAAATTTAGAGTTGTAGTAATGACAGTATAAAGACATGGTGGTAACTCTGCTGGAGCAGGAGGTAAGCCCAGCAGAACCCACTCTGCATCCTGTAGGTATATCTACATTGTGTTCTCTGCCATGTCCCATTTTCTATATATGTCCCTTTACCTGAGGTGTCTACTAGTCTGATGTTACCATGGGAAATGGACAAAATATGACATTACAATACCATTGATTTTTTTTTGAGCTTCTAGAGCTTATTATAAATGCTTAGGATATGTGGTCATTATTTTTAGAAGTTTAGAAGTGCTATTTTTCAGGAGTTATAAAGCACCAAACTTTGTTTTTATGTTGTGAATGAATGGCATGTCATCAGTAGAAGATATAAGAACTCAAAAACCAAGACAAAAGGAATAGTTTCTCAGGTTGGGCTTACACCACTGGATACATTATCTCTTGGGAGTGCTTCTTGGTCTTTGGGTGAAGCAAGAAAGCTGGCTAATATTCTCACTGCTAGGGCTCAATACCTCTTGAGTAGACTGCCTGTGTCCACACTATGTAGTAGTACTTGGACATTTAGGTCCCATGTGGCATAAAATCAAGGCTTCTCTAGCCACAAGCATAAAATTGCTATTTTGCGCTTGTTTGTGTTTGAGATATTTTGAGCACTGTGCTGCGGCTCACTGGAGTGGTGCTTTTATAGCATGAAATGCATGTTGTCTGTCCTTCAGTTGGCACAAAGGAGTGTTTGATGGAACAATGCCTGCCTCGACAGTGTTGAAGGACAGTTTAAAAATAGGGAGCCAGACCTGAGGATGTAATTCATGCTGGATAGAGGAAGTCTTCTGCAGGCTAAGTACATGAAAACTACATCTGGCTCAGGAGGTCTCTGAGACGTGTCGGGAGGCTTTGGAGAGCACCCAGGGAATGTGTTGCGTGTAGTACCTGTTCTCTGTGTCTTCCCGTAGGCTCCTGCTTTGGGTCACTGGCTGAGGACACTGTAGTGGGCTAGGCTGACTTTCAGAGTGCTCCAGCACAGTCTTTCTTATGTTGCTGCCTTCTGGAAGATGTTTCTGGAATGAACCGTTCTCTGAGTTACTCCTGGACTTGTCTTGAGATGTAATTGGAACTGTTGACAAAAGCAGACAGGGAGTGAGCTGACAGTTAAGCAGGGTCCAGTGTTCAAGTTCTCTTCCTGTTCCCTGGTTACTTCTGAGTGTAAATGTACCCTCTAGGAGTATCCACACATATTACACACCTCTGTGGTGTAAGCTGGTGGAAGACAGTCATCAGTTAAGTACCCTTTTTAAACTAATTAAGCTGAATAGATTTTTAAATCTGTATTTCATAGCCTTATAACAATGCATTATGTTGGCTTTATGGTATTTCTTAAGTCTCTTGAAATAATATTTACTAGGGTAGGGTGACAATTTATTCCTTATGAAATATGTTGAGAACCTTATGTATCTGCAGACTGATTTTTCTCTAAATGATTTTACCAGCAAGAATGGATATTCTCTCTTTGAGTTGCTCGTATTTTTAAATTTGGTTCTAACCAAACATGAAACTGTGGCTAAACAAATCTGGAAAAATAAAATCTATTTAAAAGGTATAGTATTGTTGTATTATAGTAGATTATAGTATCCTAAGTGAAATGTTAAGAGAGGTTCAAATTTGAGAATTACTGGAGCTCTTTTAGTTGATTTCAATGTGTTTTGCAGTAATTCTATCAAGTAAAGAGATTAAGGCTTTTCAAGGTGTTCTTCCCCCCACCCCCTTCCCTTGCATCTGCATGTGAGTTGACTGCTTTAATAGTTGGTTGTGAGTAGAGGCTGGTTTAGTATGTCTAGCTTCTCTTGCTGCTTTCTTAGCCTAACTGTAACGCTGGAACTTTTTTTTAAGTATGTACAGCATATGTACCGTACCATCTTAATTTCAGAGATTTTCTCGCTTGTGGCTTTTGGCAAGAAGAAGTAGTATTATTCCCTTCAAATTCTAAGTTTTCTTTTGCTTTGCGCTTTTCCATTTCCTGCTTCACAGGAGAAATGGGTAAGAGAGAAAGGGATGTCAAGGTATCTTCACGCTGCGATTTTTCAGGGAAGTCAGATTTGGACACACAAGATATTTGACTGGTTCTGTTGTTCAAGACACTTGAGGATTTTTGTTTTCAAGACTTCCTGGTGCTCACTTAGATGATGTCTAGCTTTTAGATTAAAGTTTTGTCTTTGACATTAGTTTCATACAGTTTAAAAAAAATATTAGACAAGCTCTCAAGCCTGCGTTTCTTCAGATCTGAGGTAGAAGCAGCAAATTTCTAAATAAATGCCAGCTGAGAACGGTTTTTTAGAGTCTAGATGGATACATGTCACACCATCTGTGCGTTGTACCCATTTACTGACTTTTGCATCCCTCTGTTTCTCAGTAGATCTTTTTCTGTAACTTGTTACAGAAGGTTTATCACTTGGAGGCTTATCTAAGAGTCATCTGATAAGGTTGAAAGTTCAGAGACCAGTGTAGTCTACTGCATTTGTTCTGTGATAGGACTTTCGTATTGCCAACTCTTAAAGTAACTTAATAACTTAATATCGAATTAACTTAATATTGAGTAAGTCTATTATTCTGTTATTTTCTGAATCACTATAGAAACTGGTACTTCAGAGCATACCTGAAGCACATAACAATTTGCATAGATTGCTGCCTGGGAAGCAAAGTGTATTTTGGGATCTTCCCACATACGCTTTCACGTCTTCATGTTTTGATTTTGAATAGGTATGAGTATATTGCTGCACATAGAGCTCTACTGATTTAGAATAATGACTTAATATGAAAAATCAAAACAAATTTAATTAGCAAAACATTGTAATTATGTCCTACACAGGAATCTCTCAATTATGAATGTTAACCTTGTTCACATGGCTTATAACTGACACATTCGTGGGCAAGTTAAGTCATCTGCTTGGAATTTCCAGTTGTGCACATACTCAAGAAATTGTCATAGCTGTGTTTAGTAAGAATGATGTTTTTCTAGATGTCAATTATTGTGTCTGGTTAGTTTACATACCGTTTGTTTTTACGTACAGTGGTTTTAGTGAAGAAGTCCTGTATCATACCTCAGGCACTGCCCCAACCACACCAGCAAGTCCTTTGCTGATTAATGCTGGAGTTACTTGGTTATCCCTACAGTGGACAAAACCCTCAGGAACACCATCAGATGAAGGAATCTCATATATACTAGAGATGGAGGATGAGAACTCAGTAAGTTTAGAATACGTACTCTCAATAAGAAAAGAGACTATAATATGTTTGATATGTTGCTGTACTTAAGTGTAACAGGGATTACTTTTGCTAGAATGTCCTACAAGGAACTGTATTTTCTGAAAGAAAACCAAAGACTTGTCATTGCAGTGACCAAGCCACATAACTTTCTCCTTTCTATTGCAACGGTAATAGTTATTGGTATGATTAAGCTCTAATCCCACAAAGATGTCTAGACTACTTTTAACTTTGTGACTCTGCATGTGAATTAAAGCCTCACAAGAGTGGATCAAAGTAATTGCATCATGAAGTGTGGCCCCCCTATATGTTATTTCAGCATAAGCACCTTTGTTTTACCCCTTCAAAGTGTTAGGTATAATACCTCATGGCACTATATATTTTTCTTTGCTGTTTTTTCTCCTCTTCAGAACTGGAGAGTGGTTAATTCATTTCCTCACTCGCCCTCATCACCACCACCTTATTTTTATACTTGGCTTCCATTAGGACTCACATGGTAGAAATAAAATATCCTGTGTTTACACAATGAAGTTACATTTAATTACTTTGTCAGAGAGCCATAACAATTATAGTCTGAAACACAGTAATTTATTTATATTGAATGATGTTACAGAATCTAGTTGACAAATACAATGTTACAAGTAATCCTGTTTAATTTTGCAGGGATATGGTTTCAAGCCAAAATACGATGGTGAAGATCTTACCTACACGGTGAAGAATTTGAGGCGCAGTACAAAATACAAATTTAGGGTAAGATTTTTCACGTAGTTGGTTTGGGGGGTTGGTTGGTCGGTGGTTGTTTGTACCAGAGTACCTTGAAATTTGATTTACTGACTTATTTAAAGGAAAACGAAATTTGATGCCAGTCTCTCTTAAAATTTCAATCTCTTAAAGCTAAGAGTTCAAAGCCTGCTTCCTAAGTCATCTCTGTAGAAGGAGTAGGGACCTCTGAAAGGGCGTAACAGTTGCAGCTATCTTGAAATGTGTAATTAACATAAGTCAATGTTATTAACAGTTGTTTTTTTATTTGGCTTTTTTGTTGCGTATAGACACTAAACACATCTCAAAGTGTTGGGATAAAGAGCAACTTTGATCAAAAAAAGTTTATCAATGCTAGCATAGCACTGAACCCAAGTTAGTTAAAAAAAAAAAGTCATATTACAGTGGTGCTGAACCCATTCTTATACATCTTGAGGGTCTGAACTTACTAGCTCAGGATCCAGTCACTCTTTAACAGTAGCATGGCTTTTGCAATAAAGCTAATGGGTGTCCCAAGGTATGAAGCAGAGTCAGAATGATCTCATTTCCAGTCTATAAGAAAAAATATGTCTATAGCTGTTGTCTTGCATGCACCTAAAATACTATTTCATAAGGAAGAATTGGGAGCTGCTTAAGAACAGTGTCTCTTTGCAGTACGAAAGGTAGCAGATCAGGGGTGGTTGGTTTGTTTTGAGTTAACGCTAAAACATACACGTGCTCCTTTTGAAAGGATAACAAATATTTTGCACTTCTGAATGACTGTTTTTTTTCAGAAGCAGAAAAAGTTCCAATAGGCGTTAATCTTAGAGTATTTGGATTTTATTGATAACTTACGTAATTTGAAACATGCAGTGTATGCTCAGGACGGCACCAAGCTAGGACTGTTATGGCTACATATGTATTGCAAATAAAAATCAGCTAAATACTTTGGAACTTGCTCTTGCAGGACTTGATGATAGTTTTCCTTTGGAAGTAATCCTACATGTTAATAATATACATCACTGGTAAATGCTCAGTTAACTTTTGCATCCAAAGTTTGTCATTAAAATAAAATATGAATGTTTATACTGTATTTTTCTTAACAAAACTGTAAACAGAAGTCTCTGTTCACTCATTCATAGGGCATAAAGGAGAAACAAATTCTGTGTTAATCAGGTCTTTAATTTTTATTATACAGGAGAAAGACTTAATTAGTAGTAATATTCCTTAAGGCTTTTGAAAGAAACTTTGTAACCATTGGAAACCTTATTATAATACGTAAATGCCAACTGCCTTTTTAACTTCATTTGTAAGGGCACAAAAACAACCAGAGATGATTGTTAATCTTGTAAACCGTATCAGGAGAATGTCTGAGAAGCATGTTAGCTCACATTTCCTCTTCTCAAACTGTACTGACATTACTCCTACCATTTGAATTCTATTCAATTTTTAAATAAATATAAAAGTAAAAATAATTTTTAGGTTGCTTAGGTTTTTGCTCGTAACAAATGGGGATACACAATAAACTAACTGCGCAACTACAATGTAAAGAACAGCAGCAATTTCTTTTCCTAGAGTCAAAGAAAAAAAGTCTAGGTTGGAAGGGACTTTTGGAGATCACCTGGACCAAATTTGTCTAGAGAGCAGAGCCTTAGATCTGGCTATTCAACCCTATACTAGCCCTGTTGAGCTGAGACTTCAGTATTTCCAGCAAGGGAAATTCCACTGCTTTGCTGGACAGCCTGTTCTCATGGTGATTAATTTATTTTTTTATATTTAGATGGAATTTTCCCTGACACACTTGTGCCCGTGGTCTTTTGTCCTGTCATCACATATCCTTGCAAAACGAGTATTTTCATATTTTCTTTAACTACCTTTTAAATATTGGGCTGTGATTAGATCCACCACACTGAAACTTCTATTTTCTAGGCGAAGTAAACCCAAATTCTTCAGCCTTTTCCTCTTACATCAGGTTCTCCAACCCTGTAATCATCATGCTTGCCCCTCTTCTGTGCTCTTTCCAGTTTCTCAACATCTCAAACAGGGAGGACCAAAACTAGGCACAGTGTTCCAGGTTTAGCCTGAAAAGTGCTGAGTAAAGTGGCAAAATCACACCCCTCCTTCCACTGGCTAAATTCTTGCTGATGCAGCCCATGAAACAATTTGCCTTTGCTACTGCTCTCACCAGGATCCAAAGGTCCAGCACAATAAAAAGGAGTAGTTCTTAAACATAGCTAGTTTCTGAGTATCTTGGGCTGTTTAAAAAAAAAAAAAAAAAGGTTCTCAAGTCCTTCACTTTGGAATGAAGTGTTTTGTGCTATATTGAGCACCCACAGATTCCATTAGTGTCACAGAGGGCTGCGTGTCCTGATTACCTTTTACAGTCAGGCTGGTCTTATGTGCCCTAAGTAGAAGCCTAACTTTATGTACCAACATTTGAAATGTGGAGGATATCAAAGGTTGTGCAATTTTTTTTCTTCCATCTTCACAATTATTAGTTTAGTTGTTTGGTTTTTTTTAATAATGTATTTTCTTCTTGCAATTCACAGGTGTTTTTAATTTCAGCATTGAGTAACTATGAGACTACCAGAAACTTTATAAAATGAAGGTGCATAATAGATTTATTTCTCCTGGTGGTTTATTGCCTAGCTATTTGTGTACACATACATATAAATTAATTTGCTCTTACTGTTACACTGAACAGCATACCTCTAGCCATTACATTTGTTCTGTGTTTATTATAATTTTTATGTATTTACAGGTCATTGCCTATAATTCAGAAGGGAAAAGCAGTCCAAGTGAGACAGTAGACTATGCTACTTGCCCAGACAAGCCTGGGGTACCTTCAAAACCATCAGTGAAAGGAAAAATTCATGCACAGAGTTTTAAAATAGTCTGGGGTAAGAACATTGTCAGCTCTTTTTAGAGTTTGTCCTCTGTTTTTTATTTATGTTCATATGTAAAAGGCCAGATTTTACTTTGATATACTTCAGTCAGCTGAGCCATCACGGAAAAATGCTGATCCAAAATACCTAGGGTGGCAGTGTAATAGTGTAATTATGTGGGAAGAATAATATATGAATTGTAATAGGGACTGTTACAGAAGAGGACTACAGTTGTTAAAATATTGTAGTGTTAATTTGTGTACTAAGAAGTTAATGTTACTCTGGCACAAAAAGCAGATGCCATGAATTTTATTTTATTTTTGTTATCAAACGAAAAGGTCCAAGTTTAACTTCTCTCTTCAAAGTGTTTACTTTTGATAGATAAATACTTTTATTCGTTAGGGATCTTGAGAAACTTCCTTAAGCTTATGTTTTTTTTTTTACCCTTATGCTGTGAAATAGGAGAAGGAGAAGCAGTACTGTGATATACTTTAGCAGTAAACCACATGGGTGAAGGTTTTACTTACTGTCACAGTAATTAAACTTCTTACCTAGTTCTGTATAATAGTGTGTTTTAATATTGTGTTCTTTCACAGTAATAATGTGAAAGCTACTTGTAGAACAGTACACAGCAAATTCAGTCTTGCATCTTTCCAGAGTGCTTTGCTATATCAGGGTGAAAATTTCAGGTGTGAAATTTGTTCCATTATGGATAACATATAATGTATGAAGTATTATAAATAATATGATTTGTAAATAGAAAGCTGTCTAAAATGCCTATTTATATATAGAACTTGTAATAGTCATTATTATGAAATATTATATTCCTTTTTTTTTCATGAGTGATAATTATGTGAAAAAAAATGTTTTTCATTTGGGGTAAGTTGACTGCTACCTGCCATCCAAAAAAGTGCTGTGTGCCATATAACAAGTCTCATTTTATTTGGCAGGTGTGATGTGATATGTAACACTTGTCTAAGGGCCAACAACATTTCATCAAGCACACACATTATGCAGCAGTGCTCTTCTGTGTTTAAATGTAAAGCTGCCTTTATATTTGTCAAAAATTTTGTTTTTCCACATTATTTTCATTTTGCTCTTCTCTAAGTCAGCTCTGAGGAAGAGCTGTAGAATTATGTGTCAAAGATAGTTCTATAGTTTCCTGTCATGTCCTTCAATATCGTACCAAGGAGGACAGTGAAATCAATTTCTACTGCTAAACTGAAAATTTACAAGATTAAGTGTTCAGTATAGAACTTTCCTATCTGCAGTCCAAATTGCAGGGCCATTAGGATCTGTGTTTTTGAAACCATAATCAGGCTGCCTTCAGACTAACCGAAATGTTTGCTGTGGCATCTCCCAAGTGCCTGATTCCCTCATCACACATCATCTGTAGACTATAGTAGGGTTGTGATCTGGCAGCTTTGGATAGTGGAGGATTTGAATGATTTGCAGCTGTCTGAACTAGGATGCAGGATGCTATGGCTAACTGTCTAAAAGAGCACTCGTTTCCAGTTGGCTGTCAATTTTACCTTTTTCTAATTCTCCCCAAAAGCTACAAAATAATTTGATTTACCTTGTTTTGTTGGAATATTGTTATTTTTGATAGATCCGCCAAAAGACAATGGAGGAGCAGCAATAAATACCTACGTTGTGGAGATGTCTGAAGGCTTAAATGGTAAGTATTAGGAGTATATGTTGGCATTCAGCTGTGATCTTTTTTGTGTGGACACCTCAGTTATAAATTGTGGGAAGAGTAAGATATGTATTATGATGGGGAATGTTATTGCAAGAAACTGTAATTTTAAAAAATAAGGATGTTGAAACCCACATCCAGGAAATTCTGTTTCTCTGTATTAGAAAGAAGATACCATAAAGCTGTGGCAAAAGAGATGCTCTGTGCTTAACCTATCACATAGGTGTGTTCTGTTTTGGAAGTCAAGTGACGTGTTCCAGATACGTAAGGGCAAGAAAGGGCTACTTAGCTCTGTTGGATGTGTGAGATGAATGAAACATTAATGTTCCATTTACTGCTACTAAATGAGAATAGTGCTGGAGCTGGAATAAGCATTTCTGCTGCTTGCTTTTCTGTCCTTTCATACAGAGGGGAAATTAACAAATTTTCTAAATTGGGCATAGAGCTATCCAGCTAAATTATCTGAAAATCTAAACCTGTTAGGTAACCTTACTTGTACTCAGCAGCACAGTCTGAGCATGAAAGTTCATACCTCTCTTGCTGTGTCAGGTTAAGAGTGCATTGTCCCCAAATTGTAGCTGTAGTCCTGCCAAAGGTATCACTCATGTTTTTTTCAATACTTAGTTTGCCTACAGCATGTCCACATTAAGTCACTGTTGGAATGAGCTTACCTGAGCCTTTCATGCAGATAAAATGAGCTGTGCACTAAGTTACATTTGTAGCCCTCTAAATTCTGTGATGTATTAAATTGTTGGAGATTTGATTTAAAGACCCCAGCTTCCCAGCTTCATCTCTTGAGAGAAAGAAAGTGCTGAAGAATTTCTCATTTAGGAATTGAACTGAAAAGCAAAGAATGAAATCAGTGTTCCAGATGGTGCTGGGCCGTTCCAAAATACAGGAACAAGCGTTATCAGTTGTAAGCAGTATTGACAATGTGCAAAATGAATAGACAGGATGTAATTGAAAGTTTCTTTTCTGTGGGAATTTTTGCTTTTCTGTCTTTACAGTTTTATTTGGTTATGCTATTTAAATGTGCTTGCTGGCCCAGTAATAATAACCTTATTAAAAGTAAATTATCTCATATTTAGTGTGAATACCAAATAAGGAAGAGACTCTACTTAGCAGATCTACACAAATTTGCATAGGAAAGCATCTGCAAAATAATTTGATCTTTTTCAAGGAAACACAAAGCAATCCTTTAATTTTTTCTGACAAACACACACTTGGTGGAGCTAGGATACCTGCTGTGGCTGCTACTGAAGTGTGGCAAATTACACGTTGGTTCATTGCACGTTTACTCTTATCTTTCAGGAAACAAGTGGGACACGATATACAGCGGAGCTGCTAGGGAACATTTGTGTGACCGATTAAATCCTGGTTGTTCCTATCGCTTACGAGTATATTGCATTGGGGAAGGAGGACAGAGCACGGTAATATTAGCTAACATTTTTCTTAAATGCAATTCTTTACGAAAATCAGATCCAACAGTTAATAAATATTGTTAGAGCAGTAATTGTACAGAATGGCCTAGCAATATAGCCATTTAGAACCTCAAAGAACTCCCAGTATTGATGTGCAGTGGTTCAAATTTCTGCCTACTTCTTACAGAAATAAATACGAAAATTCTTTTCTGATGCTATATTTTGCTTCAAGTGATTTTTCTTATTTACTGAAACAGATTCTTTGTCTTTTCCTGTGCAACATGTTGATAAAAATGTCTTTTCTCAAGGCCTAGCTTAAGACAGCAGTGTAAATTTAATGTTTTTAACGTGATCAGTGTAGTAAACTAAGCAGCTTAGTCAGACTATAAGAAATTCGTGTGTTCTTCATCCGTATAGAAGTCTCCTGTAAAGATATCCTTGTCCATAGCCACCTAGTCTTAAGAAAAAATCCACATTCCTTCAGTGCTGGCACAGCTGTGATGCTTTCCCTCTTGCCGTAGCTCAGCTTGCTTTTTTTTTGTACAGGGGAAGGAGGAAGGCAGTATACCTCTCAGTTACCTAGCCACAAGTGCACATTTGTCCTTGGAGACTTTCAGTGAGCCAACCTCTTTCCCCACATTAGTTTAGAATAAGTATTATTTGGGTACCAAGGAGATGGTAACTTTCAGGAAGTTCTAATGCTTTTTGAAGGTGTCAGAATTCAGCAGAAGAATAGTAAATAAAGCTGTAATGAAGCCTTTTCTGCAGCTTGCCATGGTTATATGCCTCATGAGAAACATTCTGCTTTTTATCTAGCATCTGTTGCTCAGTGCAATAATACATTTCAAAGGAACTGAAAAGCAGCAGATTTTCCAGTCTACTCTTACTGGAACACATGTACACAGCAGTTGTGAGATGAGACTCTGAGATGCATCCATGTTGTAAACTGAAAGGCTTATCAGCTTCAGTCAAGAAACAGGCATATTTGTTCTGTGTCACACTGAAGCTAATAACCTGTGATCAGGTCTGATTCATTTCTGTCTGTATCCAAAACAGACAATGCTATCTGTTGCATGTTGCTATGTACTTTTGTGCACACTTGCACAGTACATATTACTAAGTAATTGAAAAAGTTGAAATCTTAATTATATTTTACGTCATCTGATTGTCATTTCTGCCTACTTTGCTTTCTGACAGGTTCTTGCACAGGAAGAAGTATACAACCCTTAGAGTAAGGTTTTAGAAACCATTGAACTACAGTTTAATGGAAAAGAAAATGAGTTAACCCTAAACAATTCATATTTCAGGCTTCTGTAATAGGTTTGAGTTTATACATAACTTTTTTCTAATTTAGCCCTTTTCATGTGTAGAAATACACAAAGGCAAAGGTTAATTTTGCCTATTGTGTGATCACTGCAGAATGTTTTATGTAAATATTACAATAAACACATAGCAGGTCAGTTAAGCATCTTCATGTATTTGAGGATACAGTTCAAGAAATGGAAGGTCCTATTTCTGATTCGAGGATATGCAACATGTATGTAACATATATGTAACATGTGTAACAAATAAAAAGTTACAATAATTGCTAGTGCTTGTTTTGGCCTAGGTGACTTCATTAATCTCCCTTTTCCTTTGTAGGCATCTGATTCTTTACTGGTGCAGACACCAGCAGTCGTTCCAGGTCCATGCCAGCCTCCAAGGCTACAGGGTAGACCAAGAGCAAGAGAAATTCAGCTGCGCTGGGGTAATTCAATTACAACTGTTCCTGAGTGTAAGGGATCAAGATGTGTTGTGTGTTAAAATTAAACAAGTTTTTCTTTCTTATTTTTAGGACCACCTCAGGTAGATGGTGGTTCACCCATTACCTGTTATGGTCTGGAAATGTTTCAGACAGAAACTGATGAACACAGAGAGGTTTACCAAGGCTCTGATGTTGAATGCACAGTAGGCAGCCTTCTTCCAGGGAGGATGTACAACTTCAGACTGCGAGCAGCTAACAAGGCTGGGGTAAGGAGGTAGTCTGAAATGAAATTAGTTGCAGAAAGTGCAATTGATGTTGAACATCTTTTTTAAAAGAAGCATTTTAGAAGAGATTTTAAAATGAGGATTTCCTAATGTAGATTAATTTGGTTCACAGAGCTTATTGCTGGGTGGAAACAGTTAAACATCAGTTTATAACAAAGGGATTCTTAGATGTCGGGAAGAGAAAACAGCTAATTATGTCTTATACCTGAATTATAGCATTGTGAAAAGGTTAGGAAATGCTAAGTACTTTATCAAAGCATCGTTGCAACTTGAATGTTCTCATGTGAAGTAAGGTAGTAAACTGTTTTCTATATGCATCTCCGTAAATGGATTGTTCTTTATTTTTGTATCTCTGTTCATGTTCTAGAACATAATTGGCATTTTCTGTTTGTTTTTTTCAATGTTTAACTTTTGAGTATGTGTTTTCTCAGATAGAAGGATATTTTCTTCTGTTGAGAGAGAAAATATCTCTTGTGTTTAAATCAATTGTTGCTGTAGCACAAGCTTTATTTCATAATGTGTCCAAAATCCTGATTTAAAAACAATGCAAAGCAGCTTGCATTTGTTTGATAACATTTGCTTCATAAAAACTATCATCACCAGTTGACATTGTGGAGAGGTCTGCAGCTTAAGGCTTTAAAGCACTGACCTAATTTTTAAATCCCCCAAAGAGCAGTTTATAGATAGAGCATTTTTGGAATCCTTTTTTTTTTTCTTTTACATAAATACAAATAGGCAGTTACAAATAGTGTTCTGCTATGGTGGTGTAGCAAATATATAACTTCAAAAGAAGGGGAAAATGCTTCTGAATCCTTTCGCCTGAGAGTTTGAAGTGCTAAATTTATTCTGATTGCATTTGCTATAGAAACAAGCATTGCAGCTATTCTGGAGCGTAGTCAGATACTGAAATAAATCCACAGTCCACAAAGATTTATTTTATAATCAAGTAATACAGAGTTTCAGGCTGCTGTTACATGCTTGTGCTATGGAAAACTGTTATTTAAAAAGCAGTAATATTATTTCCAGTTAGTTATATCAACTCTCTTTTTAATAGTTTGGACCTTACTCGGAAAAATGTGAAATTCTTACAGCGCCTGGACCACCAGATCAGTGCAAGCCCCCACAAGTGGCATGCAGATCTGCTGCATGTGCCCAGGTGTCTTGGGAGGTAAGAATGCAATGTTATACATACTGTGTTAACAGGATTCTCCTCTACATTTTTAAGTCCAACTTCAAAAGCTTAAGACTATTTCAGTCACATTTTTAAATATGCTTACCTGATTATGCAGTACTTGGTAGGTAAAACTTTAAAGTAATTCATCGTATCATTATACAATAGTTGTAAAACAGCGGTCTGTGGATTCTTGAGATCTTACTTTATTCTTTTGTTTAAGAGTTTTGCTACAACTGCTGCACTACATTTCTGAGTGATGCAGGCTCTTCTTAATTTTTTTTCTTTAATGTAGTTATGTTTCCTCAGAGCGAATACATCCATGGATTATTGTACATACGTTGTTTTTATAAGCTGATTTAATTTTATATAATTGCATCAGTAGTAATGTAGCAAAAGCCTCACAGACTTCCTATAAACCCATAGTATTTAGATGGCTGATTAAAAAAAATGCTATAGATAAAAAATTAAGCTTGTAAAAAGGAGGATTCTATCTGGGAATACTGTTTAAACTCAGCTTTTCAATGGCTTGAGACGGAGTCAATCACCTGAGTTACAGAACTGTACTGAAAAAAAAAAAAAGATTAAACTACTGAACTATTGCTCATGCTTCCTACTGGGCGTCTCAAAGCCCTGCTGGGCTTTCCTTAATTGTCTACAAGGCAAACCCTTTTGAAGAAATGTTCAGGTAAGATTAATTTGACCAATTTTAGATGTTGACTTTATAGAATTGCAGAATAATTAATGTAGGACTGGACCTCTGGATGTCATTTGATTCAACCCTCTTTTCAAAACAGAGAGAACTTCAAATTTAGCTCAGGTTTCTCAGAGCCTTGTCCAGTCACGTTTTGCATATCTCCAAGGAAGAAGATTCTGCAGCCTCACAAAACTGTCTCTGGGTTGACTATTCTGCTGTAGATTTTTTTTTTTTATGTCCAGTCAAAATATGCTTTAGTGCAAGATGTGACTGTTGCCTGTTGTCCTGTTACTTTACACCTTTAAGAAGTATTTGGCAGCATCTTCTTTGTATCCTCCCAGTAAGTAATTTAAGTAAGATCTTAACAGTAAGATCTTCCCTTAGCCTAATCATCTTAATATAAATAAACCTTATCTTTTTCGCACTCCCCTTATGGTGGCCCTCCACTGGGCTTTTTCTAGTATGTCAAAGTCTGTCTTGTGTTGGGGAGCCCAAGATAGGACACAGTACTGGAGATGTAGCCCCAGAGGTGCTGAGCAAAGGGAAATCATTACTCCTTTTAGCTTTCTTGCTGCTCTTCTGCTAATACAGCCAGTATGTAGTTAGCCTTCATCAGGCACACATTGCTGACTCACATTCAGCTTGCATACCAGGACATCCTCAGTATAGTTCTGTCTCAGGTCCAGGACTATGAATTTGCCTTTGCATTCGTTGAACTTTGTGAGGTTTGTATCAGATCCTGCTTGCTGAAATTGCTCTGATAGCTGTACCTTTCAGCATATCAAACATTTCCCACCCAGTTTATTGTCATCTCTGAACTTGTTGGCTTCAATTCTTTGATTTCTGTTACGGTGAACTCCACTACAGCTACAACAGCAATAGTGGTAACATTGAGAAATGTCTCCATCTTCACTGTCATATTGCACAGCTCTCTACAGCTGCATCAGATCTCTGACCGAACACTTCTCATTGTGAATTAGAGAACGGAGGGGGAGTCTCTGTCAGTCACGTCAAATGTTATCCTTTGAAATGCTGTTTATATTCAGTCAATTATTTTCAACTAGCCCAATGCTGAAAGTAGGGAATATTCCTCTTTCAAAGGAAGGGGAAAGCAAAAGACATGCTTTGGAGCACTTACTCCTCATCTTGTACCTCAGTGAGATGGCTGTCTTGGAATAGTTAGCCCAAAACAGCAACAGCATTTTCTTCCAGTTTTCTTCATGATCTAAGAATTTTTTTGTTAATATGGGGGTGTTTTTTGGCTGTTTTTTCCTTATTACTTCATTGACTACTGATATCTTCCTGTAATCTCATGTCGTAATGTGACATGTCTGGTACACGTGATTTGAACTGTACCCTCTCAAGACCACCATCTCGTGCCGTCAGCTGTTTAGGTTTCTAAGCTAAATGCTGCATGCTAGATTATGTCTGTATTAACGCAACTAAAATCACAATTACTTTGTGTACGTTAGTCAGCAGTAATAAATAGTGTTTTTAAAGTATAGATAACTCAAGGCTGGTAATGTGGTCTGATTTATTTGTATCGTATTAAATTAAAAATGAGGAAGGAAATCAGATGGTAGCATTCCTGTGAAGTTTAGCCCTTTCTGCCTCGCTGTTGTTTAAAAAACAAAACAAAAGCTTTACCTACAGTCCTGTTGATTTATAGAAAAAATAATACAGGTGTGGTGAATTTAACTTCTAGCTTTTTTTGTCCATTTTAAAGGTTCCAGTGAGTAACGGAGCTGATGTAACAGAATACCGACTGGAATGGGGCGGTGTGGAAGGATGCATGCAGATCTCTTATTGTGGGCCTGGGCTCAACTGTGAAATGAAAGGACTTTCGCCTGCCACTATATACTATTGCAGGGTTCAGGTAAAAATGTAAAACTAACGTAAAACTCTTGTTAGTGAAATGTGGAAGCAGAGATCACCCCTGCTGTAAAAACATGGCCTACTTTGCATTTGCAGGCAGTGAATGTTGCGGGTGCAGGCCCTTTCAGTGAAGTAGTGGCATGTATGACTCCAGCATCTGTACCTGCAGTTGTGACTTGTCTTCGGGGACTAAGTGAAGACGAAGTGGAAAGTCCACACTATCATCCTTCCACATGCCTTGCTATAAGCTGGGAGAAACCTTGCGACCATGGATCTGAAATCACTGGCTACAGCATAGACTTTGGAGATAAGCAACCAATAACTGTTGGGAAGGTTCTGAGCTATTTTATAGACGGCTTACAGCCAGATACAACCTACAGGTATGTTGTGCAAAGCTACTTGAAGCCTGCTGTTTCTCCCACAAGAGCAGATTCTTATGTTTGTTTCCCATATAGTTTTTCATTGTCCACATTACTCTCAGAGAAGCATTAGTACCTAACCATAGAGCAAAAAGAAGCTTTGTAATGATGACTTTCATAAAAAGATGAGCTATGTTGTTTTTATTTTCTTTCAAGAATGTTTTATTTTAATTTGGTTATTGTGGTAGATTTGTTGCATCTGTTAATGCATCAGCTTAATTGAATTCAGGTTACAGGTTCAGATTCATAACCATTTTTGGACAGGTTCCTTTATAGATAGATGGTTTCTAATCTGTTTGTAAAAAACCCATCCAAGGAAGGACCATGTGCAGTCTTTGTTGACTGGATTGTCTGATCTAATAACAGCTCATCATATCTTGCAATGTCATTTCTGCAGAAATACCATGTATTTGAGTGGCAGTCAGCATAAAGAACATTGGTTTGAAAATCTATCAATCAATTTTAAATCTAATTGAAGAATTTCAGTTACCAAAATCATCCCATACGTTTGACGTAAGAGATACTGAAAAATATTAATGTAGAAATCCATAATTCTGACTGAAGGGATGCTACATTCCTGTTAGAAACACGCATCCTCTGTGTTAAAACTTAAAGTCAGTCTTACTGAAGTCAGAATTGAAGCTCACACTGATTTCAGTATGATGAGGGTATCATCTGGGTATGTAATTTTATGAATCCTTAATGTTAAAGATTTTTTACTTCTTTTTAATGCTGATTGAAAGACTAAAATGTTTTGTGTGCCTCATAATTACTTAGCAATAATGCTGGCAAATTGAAGAGCTGTTGCTCTCAGTGTCAATAAACTGAAAAATGAGAAGTTTCCACTGCTGAGGTACTTCTGTGCTTCTACCCATAAAAGTGCTTTTACAGAATACATCTTGGACTGTCATCTCTTTGTGCAAATAAAAAATTGCAGATATTAACCTTGGTTCCGGGCTATAATAAATTAATATAATGTTAAATATTACTATACTGAAGGAGAAATACTTATCCACAAACGTACACACACATTTCTGTCCCAGTGTTTTGAAATTGTGTGGCTGATTGTTTCAGAATAGAATTACTGTGATTACCTTTTCCCAGTTACCTAGATACTATTTTAGACATGCAAACCTTAGTCTTCGAAAAATGAGATTTGACACACTTTACTATCTATGGCTACCTGTGAGATCTGTAGAGTAGCATTGTTTTCCATTGAGTACCCAAAAAAAGTAAAAATTATCCCCGAATCTCAAGGTATACAAACCCCTCAGCCATGTGTCCTTCAACTT
Source organism: Anser cygnoides (assembly GCF_040182565.1). Classification (NCBI taxonomy): domain Eukaryota; kingdom Metazoa; phylum Chordata; class Aves; order Anseriformes; family Anatidae; genus Anser; species Anser cygnoides. The sequence continues at coordinate 183,072,741 of NC_089873.1, forward strand.
CTCATTACCCCTCTCCATTTCCAAGCAGACCCAAAGTGGCATGTGTTTGCAGACACCTGGAGGTATGTTACCAGTGAAAACAGCATTTTGTAAGAGAGGTAGCTGTACACCCACCATCCCTTTATTTTCACATGAATCTGCTCTGTTCTAAAAAGCCCTGAACATTTTCCTGTAGCCATCCTGAAACTCACCTGATATAATAGCCAAAGCTATGGATCTGCATATTTTGGGGGTGGGTTTTCTTTTCTTCCCCTCATCTCTCCAGGGTGAGAAGTACAAAGCTGGTAGCTCTTAGCAATCAAAAATTTTGGTAACAAGGCTTTGCTGCAGGATCAGGAAGATGGACCGTTATTGAAGTAGCCGATAGAGCTTTTGTATCTTTGCCCTAACGTGGATGATGCAAATATGCTAATATATTTTATTTTGAATCAATCCAGCTCCTTAAAATGTGGCAAGTAGAATGACACTCCTGCATATTCATGAGCTTTTCAGAGCATAATATTGAGAAAATTCTTCATCATAGAAAGTAACGTCTGTACAGTGCCATTATTCTCTCCTGAATGCGAATGGTGGAAATAACCAATTACTTTCTAAGATCTAATTTCTAGTTAATTTATTCTCTTTCTCTTTGAATACTAGAATACGAATTCAAGCCCTAAACAGTCTTGGAGCAGGTCCTTTCAGCCACACCATTAAACTGAAAACAAAGCCTCTTCCCCCGGATCCACCTCGCCTGGAGTGTGCTGCATACAGTTCTCAGACTCTCAAGCTGAAGTGGGGAGAGGGAACTGCAAAAGCATTAACTGACTCCATTCAGTACCACCTTCAAATGGAGGATAAGAATGGAAGGTTGGTTTTGGCGTCACCTTAACCTGCTCAGTATTATTGTCATCTGGTGCTTGGAAATTGTATTACAGGGCAAAATTCCATATGCTTTGCTTAATTTTAAATAGAGGTAAGAGCTGTTCTCATGTGGCAAGGCAGAAGGGCTCTACTGTTCTGTGCTGCAAAGTACAAGATTAAAAACTTCATAGCTTTTTGTTTACAGTTCAGTATGAAGAGTTTAATGAAATGTTTCATAGCAGCACACTCTTCTCTTAAATTTTGTTAAGTATTTTGTCATAGTATTTAATCTAATCTGTCTTGTGAATTTTATATATTTGATATTGGAAAGAGTGAATTCTTTCTCTGCTGTCTTTACATGCAGTTATTTCTAGTAGAAAATAAAGCCATCATGTAGTACAAATTATTATTTTAAGGGATCCTTTCTCTCATGTTAAATCAGGATGTAAGCTGAGATGGTTGGACCCGTGACCATTTAAGTGTAGTAAGGGAAAGTTGCTAAAGAGTAAATAGCTAAAATCTAGTCTGCCTAATTTTGAAAAGCTAAGGATGTTGGGGGAGTAGATGGCAGAAGGAAAGTAGTACACGCAGTTCATTGGAAGGGAGAGAACTATGTCCTTTCTCATTTCAAGCACAGAAGGGTGCCTGAAAGTGCTTAGGATCATTTTTGCCAACAGGCAGTCTGTAGTACTTTGTGGTAAAAAGAGATTTTATTGCAGTCATGAGAAACAAAAGCCTAACGCTGGAAAATGAGCTCATTGTTTTATAGTGTCAGAATCACAGAATACTGTTGAAGTCTGAAATATTTTGGGGGTTCTCATTAGGTTCTGGGAAATGATGGACATAAATTACAAGACAAGACAATAATCTGGCTACTTCAGAAGTCCTTTTCTGTATTTGTTATAAGCCACCCTTTCCATTTTCAGGTTTGTATCCTTATACAGAGGACCATGTCATACATACAAAGTACAAAGACTCAGTGAGTCAACGTCATACAAATTTTGTATTCAGGCATGTAATGAAGCTGGTGAAGGTCCCCTTTCTCAAGAATATGTTTTCACTACTCCCAAATCTGTTCCAGCTGCCTTGAAAGGTAAAGGTGTGGTTTCTTTTGGTTTTTGCAGTGTTTTCGGTTTTATTTTGAAGGTGGGTGGAGTGGGGTGGGAATTAGAAAGATGGACATTTGGTGGTGGTATTATGTTACCTGTAGAATGCTAAGCTGTTTCCACAGTGCGGGTAGAGACTGTAAGATGATGTACCTTTAATGTAATTGCCTAAAGCCTAAAATATTAGCTCCAGAAATGAGGGACTTGGGATTTATACGTACTTTGACATAAGACGGTTTATACTTAGAATCCTTGCTTACCAGGAGAGAGTGACCAGGCCGTTGGAGTAATTTGAGGTCAAAATTCTCTCTGACACATTTAGAATAATTTTAAGCATAGCAGCTCATTTTCTTGCATGAGATACACATTTGCGGTGAGCAAATTTTACTTGCTTTTTGTCAGAGGTTACTTAAACTAGCAAGAGACCAATGTATCGTTTGTTCCAGAAAACATTGAAAAAATACATTTGAATATGAATCTCTTGCTTCTCTAAGACAAAAAACAGCACTTTTTTTATACGAATCATGATAATGTGATGTTAAGTGACAAAAAACAGAGCTTAGCTGTTCCTTTTGTGATCTTCCTTCAGCACCAAGGATAGAGAGAATAAATGATCATACGTGTGAAATCACATGGGAGGTTCTGCAGCCCATGAAGGGTGATCCAGTTATTTACTGCCTTCAGGTCATGGTGGGAAAAGACTCAGAATTCAAACAGGTAGGCTATATTTAAGTTGTTACATGTTTCTTCAATTATTGTTTTCAATGAATAGTTTAGATTTAAGATTACTGTGTTAGTCTCCATGTGTGGTGCTTTTCCCCTGCTGGGCAGCTGCGCTCTATCATAGCTGAACTTTCACACCCCTTCCTCAAAGGAAAAAGGGAGAAAATACAACAGAAGGGGCTCAAGGGTGGAAGTAAGGACAGGGAGATCACTTGCCAGTTCTCATCACAGACAAAACAGGTTCAACATTGGGAGATTAATATAATTTATTGCCTATCGCTAACAGACTAGAGCAGTGAGAGACTAAAACCGAGCTAAAAACTCCTTCCCCCCATCCACCCTCTTCCACATCCTCCTCCCAAGCAGCCCAGGGATACAGGGAATGGGGGCTGTGGTCAGTCCCTGACGCTTCGTCTCCACCGCTCCCTCACGGTCCCTCCCTGCCCCTGCTCCACGCGGGGTCCCTCCCACGGGATTCTGGCACCCCCAGACCCCTGCTCCTGCGTGGGCTCCTCTCCACGGGCTGCAGCTCTGGCCCGGGGCCTGCTCCTGCGGGGGCTCTCCATGGGCCGCAGCCTCCTCCAGGCCACATCCACCTGCTCCACCGGGGGCTCCTCCACGGGCTGCAGCGTGGAGATCTGCTCCGTGTGGGACCCATGGGCTGCAGGGGGACAGCCTGCTCCACCAGGGGCCTCTCCACAGGCCGCAGGGGAACTGCTGCTGCCTGCCTGGGGCACCTCCTGCCCTCCTGCTGCACTGACCTGGGGGGCGCAGGGCTGCTTCTCACTCCTCTTTCCCAGTTGCTGCCACATTGTTTTTTTCTTTTCTTTCTTCAATCTGCTCTCCCAGAGGCCCACCCAGCATCGCTCCCTGGCTCAGCTCTGGCCAGCAGCAGGTCCCTTTGGAGCTGGCTGGAGCTGGCTCTGATCTGACATGGGGCAGTTGCTAGACCCTTCTCACAGAGGCCACCCCTGCAGCCCCCCCGCTACCAAACTCTTGCCACGTAGCTTTTTGTTACTAAATTATATTAGGTAGTGTCTCTAAAACTATTCTCATACACAAAAGAGAGATGAGTAATATAAATATGGCAGTAAGTTGCAGCCTGTCTGGGTAATACTGATGTTTGCTAAATACAACTTGACACGTCAAGTGGTGAGGAAGTTGTCTGCTAATGGGAAGAACTGGCAAAAAGAAAAAACAGCAAATGGTACAGAATTAAGACTTATAAAAAAAAAAGTTATAATTGCACTAAGAGCTCTTGAAGATGCTGAGCAATATTTTGAAAGGTCTGACTTTGTAAATCACACTTCTCTATAGAAAACTGCAGATAGGAAAGATCCCTAGTTATGCAGAGTAAACGTTCAGGTGTAGAAATGCTTGGTTTTTTTGTGTAACTCAGTTATTAGTTTCTTACCAGCACATTTCAGTAGTAGGGCATGCTCTAACTTCCAGGGTCAAGCAGTTGAGAGTGTGTGTTGATTTCAGTTTTGATTATCCAAAGATGCAGTTTGAAATACCAAATTACAAATTAGTCTGCATTTAAAGGGGGTTATGTGGTGCTTATTTAGCTTCCTTATAAACTGCCTGATAATTGACATGGAATTAGGCTTCTAAATTCTGTTTCACACTATTAAGCGAGCAGGTTTCCTTCCAGAAAGGAAGCACAATTAGTTCTGATATGTTATAATTTTATTATAGGCCAATATTAAATAAGTGTTGCCTGTGCTTTGGTAGATCATAGGCCTTAATATTTTCATATATCGTAACTTCTGGGGAAGAGGACACTGAGGGGAGGCCTTATCGCCCTCTACAACTACCTGAAAGGAGGTTGCAGTAGGGAGAGTGTCAATCTCTTTTCTCAGGTGACAGGTGATAGGATGTGAGGAGACAGTCTCAAAGTTGTGCCAGGAGAGGTTTAGATTGGATATTAGGAAAATTTTCTTCACAGAGAAGGGTGGTCACGGGATTGGAACAGGCTGCCCAGGGAAGTGGTGGAGTCCCCAGCCCTGGAGGTTTTTGAGAGACATGGATGTGGTCTAAGGGAACGTTGTTTAGTGATGAGACTCGGTAGGTCAGGTTGATGGTTGGGCTTGATGATCTTGAACATCTTTTCCAACCTCGATGATTCTGTGATTGTAGTGTACTGCTGTGTATGTTCTGTCCATTTATTACATTTTTCAATCAAAGCTGACCTGTAATCCAAGGTGTTTGTTATGTTGCCATGTAAATATTCCTTATTGTAACTCTAAAATTGCAAATGCAATGTTAAGTATGTAAGTAGGGTGCAGTGAACTTGCTTCTAGAGATGGATTCAAGTCATGCTTTGATTAGCGTCGTGCATTGGCAAATGAGCTGGACAAGTAATTAAAGGTTACAATTGAAGTCTGGAAATAAGAAAACAGAATGAGGTGTATGATTCCTTTTGCCTCTCCAGAAGAGGTTAGCACAATAAATTGCAATAAAATGAGAAGAGTAGTTTGCAGAAATTTATATTGAAGCAGTCAAGAAGTAAACACCATGCAAACAGCCCTTAAGGTACTTAAACGTGGTGGTGAGAATTTTATCTGACGTGAACAAAAACTAATCTGCCTCATGGAGGGACATCTGTTTTATGCTACTTACTACCATTTCCCTGCAAAAATTTAACTCTCTTCTCCTCCCTGATCAGGCAGCTGAGTTCCTTGTGTCGTTGCTCCCTACATGTTTCAGACAAAATGCATTAACAATCCACTATTTGAGATGTATACGTCGATCAGGCCCTTAAAGGGGTTATGAAACAATCCTATAAATACCCCAGCAAACAAATTTGAGGTAGAATTAGAATAGAATGACATACGTTTGTAGAATTACGGAACGGTTTGAGTTGGAGGGGATCTTAAAGGTCATCTGGTTCCAACACCCCTGCCAAGCGGTAACTTGAGGCAAAACCCAGGAGACAATGTGCTGAGAATAGTAACCCATGCCAGCTGGCATGGCTGTAGCTCGAGTACAACAGAGATTCATTAGAATGTTTTGAATTGGAAGGGACCTGTGTGGATCAGAGTCCAACTCCGCACAGGGCAACTTAAGAGTTAAATCATCTATCTAAGAGCATTGTCCAAATGCTTCTTCAACACCTTCAGGCTTGGGGCCGTGACCACTTCCCTGGAGAGCCTGTTCCAGTGCCCGACCACCCTCTCAGTGAGAACTTTTTCCTTAGTATTCCATCAGAACTTCTTCTGACACGTCTTTAAGCCATTCCCTCACATCCTATCACCAATCACCAGAGAGAAGAGATCAGCACCTCCCTCTCTGCTCCCCCTCATGAGGAAGTTGTAGACAGCAGTGAGGTCACCCCTCTCTTCTCTAAGAGAGAAACCAAAATATCTTATCATATTCTTCCAAACCAAGTATCACAGAATCACAGAGTATCCTGAGTTGGAAGGGACCTACAAGGATCATTGAGTCCAGTTCTTGTAAGTCATACCCTCTAGTCCTGTCTCCATCTTTGCCCTCCTATGGACACATTCTAATATTTTTAGATCCTTCTTACATTGTGGAGCCAAAAACTGCACACAGTACGCGAGGTGAGGCTGCACCAATGCTGAGTATAGTGGAGTAATCACTTTTTTTGACCAGTTATCTGTGCTGTGCTTAATGCACCCCAGGATACGCCTGGCCCTTTTTGCTGCCAGGGCACGTTGGTAAGCTCAATGTGAGTCAACATCAACCAAAACCCCCAAATGCCTCTCTGCAGGGCTGCACTCCAGCAACCTGTCCCCTCACCTGTGTGTACAACCAGGATCACACCTTCCCAGGTGCAGAATCCAGTATTTGCTTTTATTAAATTTCATTTGGTTGGTGATTGCCAATACTGTGACCTATTAACCTCTCTCTGTAGGCCCTCCCTACCCTCAAGGGAGTCAGCAGCTCCTCCCAATTTCATATCATCCGCAAACTTGCCTAGCATGCATTCAACTCCTGTGTCCAGGTAATTCCTGAAAACATTGAAGAGAACTGGCCCCAAAATAGAGCCCTGGGAACCCCACCAGTGGCTGGCCACCAGCCTGACGTTACCCCGATTTACTACAACTTTTTGAGCCAAACCCATCAGCCAATTGTTCACCCTTTGTATTGTGTATGTGGGCAGCTGTGTACTAGACACTTTGTCCAGAAGGATACAGTAAGAGAAAGTATCAAAAACTTTGCAAAAAAGAAAAGAAAAGGAAAAAAAAAAAAAAACACTGCTTTTACTCCATCCACTAGGTGGGTAACCTTGTCATAAAATGATAGGAAGTTAGTAAGGCAGGACTTTTCCCTCATTAACACATGTTGGCTTTGACTGCTGCCTGCATTGTCTTCCAGGTGCTTTTCAGGAACTCCCAGAATAATCTCAATAATTTTTACCAGGTGCCAAAGTGAGACTGACAGGCCTGTGATTATCAGGATCCTCTTTCTTGCCCATCTTGAAAATCGGAACAACATTTGCTAGCTTCCAGTCAGCTGGGGCCTCTCCAGGTTGCCGCAGCCCTTGATAAATACCTGAGCGAGGTCTCACAATAACATCAGCCAACTCTTCCAGTACCCTGGAATGAATCCTATCAGGCCCATAGACTACGGGCGTTCAGTTGGAGCAGCAGATCCCATACAGGTTCAGCATCAGCTGGGAGTTTATCACTCCCCAGGTCGCAGTCCTCCAACCCAGAGGCTCCAGAGGTCTCGGGGCCCATCACGGGTGTTAAAGAGGCAAAGAAGGCATTAAATGACTTTGCTGTACATTCATCCCTGTTTTGAGGTGACCAACCTCATCAAGCAACAGCCCAATGTGTTCTTTAGCCCTCCTGTTGCAGTTAGCATTCTCAAAGCCTCTTTTGTTATCCACCGCAATGCTGGCCAGCTTCGGTTCAGAGTAGGACGTGTATCTGTGGTCTCATTGCTCACTGCCAAATATATTACATAAATTAGCAAAATCTTGAAGCCACACTTCCAGTGACCTGTCCTGTCCCTGTGCCAGCAATTTCTTGAGATAAGAAAAGGTTTTTTACAATAATCCCCAGTTGTAGATTCCAGTAATGCTCAGCTGCCAGCCTGTCGGAGGGCTGAGTCCACGAGTAGCCACAGGCACAGCAATAGCTCCTCACGCAACAAAATCAGAACAGATTTCCTGCTTCTTTCATTGAATTGTTGGCAGTTTACACTTGTGAAATACTGTCTAACAATAAAATAACTGTGGGCAAAACAACTGATGTGATATTTCCGTATCCTGCTACCAATTAAATAAATCCAGATAATGGAAAGAAAAAAGATGAAGGGTTTTGAAGAGGGAAATCAAACTCTACCAGGCTACCCACATAATAGCTTAGTTCCTGTTGATACATCTACTAACAGAAATTGCGCCTGCATGGGATTTTATTAGCTTTTACAGGGCCTTTGCATAGCTGCAAATTAATTAAAATGAGAAACCAGCATTTAGATTTAACTGAATTAGGCACTCCGTGCTGAAGAGTTGTGAACTGAACCTGAAAGTCCCCTCATGTTAACCAGCCAACCGAGAAATCCATGGAGAACACCCTAAAAAAAGTCATCTGTGTCTTGGGGTCTGATGAAATTAAGAATCACAGGAAGGGCTCCGTGCAGCTTTCCCGATAGAAGGCTTATTGGGCTAAATGACAGTATTTGAAACACGCAATAACTCAGCTACAGCGATGTTGCGTCAGTTAGACTTAATAAATAAAGAAGCATGATGTAGTTAATTACCTGAAATCCTGTGATATGATAGCAGATATTATATCCAGTGGTGTGGTATTTACATTGTAAGTAGTCACTAAAAACACCTTACAACGTTGCAGCTTCTGTAAGAGTTTAGTTAGTGTGTCGTTATCATGACCTAAGAGAACTTGTGGTTCTTTTCCTGTGCTTCACAAAAAAGACTGGACACTTTCTGGTATTTAAGCTTTTCTGTACGTTTTTATTTGCATGGGTGAAAACACAGTCACCTTCACCGTGGAATCACAGAATAGCTTGGATTGGAAGGGGCCTTAAAGATCACCTAGTTCCAGCCCACCTCCCACCAGACCAGGTTGCCCAAAGCCCCATCCAGCCTGGCCTTGAACACCTCCAGGGATTGGGTTCCACAGCTTCTCTGGGCAGCCTGTGCCAGTGCCTCAGAGTGAAGAATTTATTCTTTATAACTAATCTAAATCTCCTCTCTTTTAGTTTAAAGCCATTCCCCCTTGTCCTATCACTCCACTCCCTGACAAAGAGTCCCACCCCGGCTTTCCTGTAGCCCCCTTTAGGTACTGGAAGGCCGCTGTAAGGTCTCCCCGGAGCCTTCTCTTCTCCAGGCTGAACAACCCCATCTCTCTCATCCTGTCTCCCTAAAGAAAAGCATATTGAGATACGTATGTGTACGTATGGCATTTTTACTTGATGTATCCCTTTTTCTTTACCGACAGATTTACAAGGGTCCGGACTGGTCGTTCCGATACACAGGCCTCCAGCTGAACTGTGAATATCGTTTTCGTGCATGTGCCATTCGCCAGTGCCAGGAGGCAGTAGGTCATCAGGACCTGATAGGCCCCTACAGCGCACCAGTGCTATTCATCTCTCAGAGGACTGAACCACCGGCAAGCGCCAACAAGGACACTGTGCAAACCACAAGGACACAATGGTCACAGAGCGACCAAGTGTGTGCTGCTGTCATTCTTGCACTTTTTGCTATCTTTTCCATTCTGATCGCTGTTATCATCCAGTACTTTGTAATAAAGTGAAGAAAACAGATTTATTTTAGAATGCTGCCCATTACATTTTACTTTCTCATAATCTAAAAATAATTCTGTTCTCTTGCTTTTACAAAAACAGGCATTTAGCACCGGCATTGGGACTGATGCAAACCTTTTCAGCCACTTTAAAAAGCTTACTGGTAGGTATAGGCTGACACATGTTAGTAGAATGCAAGCCACAGAAATACAATCTTTTTTTAATATGCCTTCTTGCAGTACAAACTTCATATGGGGCGAGCAGTGTTTAACGAAAAGGGTTTGATCAGTAGACTCAAGTGTAAAAACGGTTTCCCGGCCCACACTTTTAAGGGTTACTACCATAACAGGGACGAATGTGTAGAACGCATTTAAAACTTACACTTAACAAACTTGTGCTGTATACAATATTAATCTGATGCTGTGAAAGCAATTTAGCGCTGTATTTCTACCTCCTCATTTGTCTTAATTATTTGGGAAGCAGGATTCATGATGAAAAACAGAAGGGGCTTTTCTCAGGCAGCAAATAAGAAACGGGATGGAAGAGTGTGCACGAAGGAAGCTTCTTACCTGATAAATGTGGAGTTCTTCACTGCAAGTAGATGTTTTTGAAAGACTACGAGGGGATGGCACAAGTGGTTTATCTTGCCCCCAGGATTTGATGTTTACTTATAAAAAAAATGCCTCTTTTACTTCTTACGAATACAGAAGGGAGAGCGAGAGAGAACTTTTTAGATTTGTTACTTAAATTTAAAAATGCATTTCTGAAGTTGACCTTTGATCGGATGCAGTTTATACAGGTGTCTGTGCCCTCTGATTTTGGCTAGTTAATAGATCTTTGAGATAAAATTCATTACTGAATTTTTGCTGTTACCCCTGACGTTCACTTGCCATATCCACCAGAATCGAGCACTGCCTTCTTTTTTTTCTTCTTTTTCTTCTTTTTCTTTTTTCTATCTTTCTTTCTTTCTTTCTTTGGGGCACCAAATCAGAGACGAAGTGTAGTAATTTGCACCAGAAAACTTAAAGCTGCTTTTTCTTGAGATCCTAATGTTTAATGTAATGTCTCTTTGGATACTGTACCAAATTGTTGATTGCATGTAGTTAATGTTGCATTAGAGCACTTTGCAATTGCATAACTCATCAATGTTTTGTGAGCTTGCATTTGTGAGTTCTTGAATGACCAGACTGAATTTTATCGAGTATCCCATTGAACATCTTGCTAGATGTCAATGATTGCCAGTGACACAAAGCTTGTAGTGAACCTATCTTTAAACAAATTCTTGTCTCATCACACTTACGTTATTTGTTATACACTTTGTAATTAGCTATTTTTAATTTATTTGAGTTACGAGATAGTGGATCATTAATGACTTCTAGTTGTGTTCAGTTTAGCATTTTTAATGGTATTAAACACTTCTGTCAGTCTTAATAATAATAAAAAAGGAACCTCTGTCTTGTGCTTTGAAGATCTCTGAAGAATTTCTCTTATAACGGGCATGTATTGTAATTGTTTATACGTCCAATGATCTGTGCTGTAGAAAAAAATGTTGCTGAGTTTTGTTTTTAAAAAAAAAAAAAAAGAAATGGCAAAGAACTTGGCCTCCAAGTGGCGAGGATGATCTGTCTTTAAACTGTACTGTATGTTTACATTTCCTTTCCGATTTGTCATTTTTATGTATAGGCTGATACCTTCCCACAGAATACAGTGATAACAGGTGTTTTCTAGAAACCTTCTTAAAAGTGCCATGTTTGGCAGTACAAATGAGGTTGAGTGTAATAAGCCCAGAGATTTCTTACGGTTGAATGTCTAAAAAGCGGTAAGATTTGTTACCGCAGTTAATCTGCGGTGACTTATGTTTTTCATAGTAAAATTCAAATGAGCTCCTATTTTTGATAGTCATTTACTAGCGTATTTGCCATTTGAGCCTCAGTGTGTATTACTGCACTGAAGACAGGTTTTTAATGTAATCTTAATTTTACCTCATATACTGTACATTCCAAAAAGAAAAAAAATAAATAAAAAAAATAATAACTTTTTAAGACGTTATAGATACACTACCAAACATATCACTTTGCAACTGTAAAGCGTCGGACTCCACGAGGACGAAAACTGTCTAGCCTCCTAGGAAATGCATAAAGAAAAAAAACCGATGTAGCAGAGTTATCTTTCAAATCTGTGGAAAAAAAAAATAATAATAAAAAAAAGCATCATTCTTTGTCGTTGTCCCCGAGTCCCCTTCCGACCACGACGCCGCGGCTCCGGGGACCCTCGGGGACCCCCCCGCGCCCCCCCCCACCCCGAGGCCGGGTCCCGGGGCCGGCGGCTGCCGCCCGCCCTCCGCCGCCTCCCTCCGAGGCTCGGGCGGGGCGGGCGGCCGGGGCGGGCCGAGCTCCGGCGGCTCCGAGCGGCGGCGGAGGAGCAGGAGCAGGAGGAGGAGAGGGGCTGAGAGATGGCGGCGGCCCCCGTGTGGGGCGGCGGGGGGAACGGCAGCCAGGGCGAGGCGCCGTGGCCCGGGCCGCCGTGCGACGAGCGGCTGTGCTCGGCGCTGCCGGTGCGGGCGCTGATCCCGGTGACGGCGGTGTGCGCGGGGCTCTTCGCCGTCGGCGTGGTGGGCAACGCGCTGACGGTGCTGGTCGTCTGCGGGCAGCGCGACATGAAGACCACGACCAACCTGTACCTGGGCAGCATGGCCGTGTCCGACCTGCTCATCCTGCTGGGGCTGCCCTTGGACCTGTACCGCCTGTGGCGCTCGCGGCCGTGGATCTTCGGGCAGCTGCTGTGCCGCCTCTCGCACTACCTGAGCGAGGGCTGCACCTACTGCACCATCCTCCACATCACCGCCCTGACGGTGGAGCGCTACCTCGCCATCTGCTTCCCCCTCAAGGCCAAGGTGGTGGTCACCAAGCGCCGCGTCAAGGCCGTCATCGGCGCCCTCTGGGCCTTCGCCCTCCTCTCGGCCGGGCCCTTCTTCTTCCTGGTGGGCGTCGAGCAGCCCGACAACCGCACCGACTTCGGCCGCGAGTGCAAGCCCACCCCGCAGGCCCTCGAGTCCGGCCTGCTGGCCACCATGTTCTGGGTCACCACCACCTACTTCGTCCTGCCCGTCCTCTGCCTCAACGTCCTCTACGGCTTCATCGGGCGGGAGCTGTGGCGCAGCAAGGGGCGCCTGCAGGGCCCCAGCGCGGCCCTCAGGGAGCGGGGGCACCGGCAGACCGTCAAGATCTTGGGTGAGTCCCGCAGACCCTCGATGGCACCCAGGAGCTGTCTCTCCGGCGGCACCTTCCCCGTTTTTTGCCGTAAACCTGCTGCTTTTGGGGCTGCTCGGTTTCAGAGGGCCCCTGCGCACCTCACCAGCAGCATCTGGGCACCGCAGCAGGTGGGGAGGGGGGGAAGGATTTGGGGCCGTGCTCATCTTTAGGGATGGGGCAGAAGCATCCACAGGACCCCATGCAGGGTGGGGGGAATGCAGGAGAACAGCCCAGGTACCCAGCCACGCACTCCAGGGGTGCCACTCTCTGACACCAGACAGCCAGCAGCTACGCTGGCTCCATAGCAATACCCATTTTTTTAGATTTTACCAGGCAGGACTGCATACGAGGCTCTCGGTGGTCTGCGACTTCAGAAAACCTGGCATCCTGGCAGTCCCAGCCACCTCCCGCTGGCAGATTTCTGCCTCTGAAAAAAAGCAGTGTGATTGTCTAAGCTGTCCTCCACAGGAGTAGCCCACTGACAGCCCAGGCAGGCTGCAGACCAGAATTAAACCCTTCAGGGCTCTTTCCAAACAAGTGGCGTTGTACCGAAGCACTTCCTGCTGATGCACGGCGCCGTTAGCTCTTCATTCATTTTCTTACTCGTGTTCGTTGAATGAGTGTTAGGCGCTGGGAAGCTGGGGGTCCCAATCCGATCAGGGACTGAAAAGTTTGCAGATAGTGACTGATCTGACACACACACACACACACACACAAATTTTCCTAATTATCGATCAATGAGCATGAAATAAAATGCCCTGCTTGCTCTCTCACCGGTGGGAAGGGTTTTGTGATCTACATGGGAGCTTTCTCGTACCAAGGATGCAATCAGCTGGGCAGAAATAGAGTAGCAGAAAGTAAAGAAACTAAGCCCGTTTTGCTGGCTTACCTGAGGAAGGTGCTTACACTGGAGAAGGCACGAGGCTGGCCAACAGAAACACACCCGTCCAAATCCAAAGACTCATAATTGGACTCGATGCCATTCCCGTTTTCAGCAATTGAAAGGCATTAATCTCTGTATGTCTATATAGTCCTATATATACATATTTATATGAAGATTTTTGCTTATCTCAAAGGAGCAGGTACCACTGATGTATTATTCCGGGCATAACCTTGCTTTGGCTATATTGCTTTTTCTAAGCTCTGAGAAAGATGAAGGATCCTCCTGAAGTGATTATTTGTTTTATTTACTTGCATTTATAGGCATAAATAATTTAAAATGTGGACACAATAGTTTATTTTATAGGAGTCAGTGCTGAGAAACACATCATTACCTCACAGGTGACCCTTTAAACCTTAGGCTTACTTGGGTTCTTCCTCATTTGCTCCAGCTATGTGGCCATGGCAAGGTTTGTAGGTGATGAAGCACCTTTTAAAGGTGTTGTGTTAGGAAGCTTCGCAAGACCACGGGAATAGCTGGAGTGCCTCAAGCTAGAGATCCACCCGGGCAGTATCTGCAGCTGTAACTGTCCAGGGCTATGTGTGGGAGATTCAGGGGGAAAAAGCAGCAGCCAGATTAACACAGTAGGGTCTTCACACAGCAACAGTACAGACTCAGTGGGAAACGGGCTGTCTGAGCCTCCACGCAACATCACAGCTCTGACCCTGCGGCATTTCACAGCAACGTAGGTGCACAGGAACAGCCTCTGTAAGGCACAGCCTGCTCGGTGCTTCCTCAAAGACACCTCTTCTTGCTCAGGTTTTCATTTTCCCTTTCTTATCACACGCATGACAGTGCAGTCGGTGCTGAGGGGAATCTTTCTGTCCTGGCCGTGCTGCCCAGATGTTACAGTGCTGTTACAGCTGTTTACATTCTTCTCGACAAACTCAGCTGTCGGAGTTCAGCTGACGATTTTGCCAGTTGCCTTTTAATCCAAAGGCTCACTGCTGGACCTGATGCTGTTCCCATCCTCAACTCAAGGCTGTTTATTTCTGTATTTCATTCGTACCCGTTTGAAAAACCTCCAAAAGCAGCCGCGTGACATAGAGCTTGCTGGATGCTCGATAAGTTAACTCGCTCCTTAACTCTTGCACGTGTTGTTTTGTCTTGTAGCTGTGGTGATTCTGGCCTTTATAATTTGCTGGTTGCCTTTCCACATTGGCAGGATCATTTTCATAAACACGCAGGACACCAGGATGATGCTCTTCTCCCAGTACTTTAACATCTTCGCCCTGCAGCTTTTCTACCTGAGCGCCTCCATCAACCCCATCCTCTACAACCTCATTTCGAAGAAGTACAGGGCGGCAGTCTACAAGCTGCTGCTGCCGCACCGCTCCGCCGAAAGGGCCTTCGCAATCACTAAAGAGGCCGGAGGCTACACGGAAACCAGCACGAGCATGAGAAACAAGTAAACGGCCGGCCTCTGAGGCTGCACCCGGGACGCCAGGCTTTTCGAGACGGTCCCTGCGAAGGAAAGGCGCTTCCTTTTCGCAGCGGAGCCAGGAAGGGTGGACGGCCGTCAGTGCTTGTGGTGTTTTATAGCGCTTTGTATTTTGAAATACGTGTGTTTTTGCTAACAGAGCGAGCGTGGACCATGAAACGGTGAGAACGACCTGCGGGACGTGTAAGGGAGCACGGGAGGGAAAGCTGGAGCGTATTACCGGTACAACTGAGGTTTATGTTTGTTCCGTGTTCAATCGCACGTGTGTTCTCTACGATTTGTGTTATGTCCTAAATATCCTGACATGGAGGACTGCAAGGCAAGGAGCAACTCCCGGAGAGCCTTTGCTATTTTAAAATGGTTTTCTTGTAAGGAGAGGGACACAAAAGAAACTGTGCACCACCTCGAGCATCCCTGGGAGAAGGGGGAGCATGTTTTCACCGCCCGCTCTTGTAATCGCGAATGGGAGCTGCCTGGGCAGTTCCCCGGACTCTTCCCTTGGGGAAGCATCTTCTCAATTATTAAAGGGTAAGCCCTTTTGGTCTGCCCCGTGCAGTCGAGTAGGATCTCTTAATTACTGGCAACCAATCCCCTGTGCCAACTGAGATATTCCTGGTTACATCCTCTTGAGGTGTTTGGTTAGTGCGAGCGCTCTGCCTCCCCAGCGTCACGTTGTGTACCGTGTGTGCAAGCGATACGCCGAGCGAGCCGAGCTCCTCACGGACGGGACACGTCACCCCACGTGCTGGACTGCGCCCAGGACTTGGGGCTGTGCCGCAGGTCGTAAAACAGCTCGCTAGTTTTGTTCCAGAGGGTTGAAATACAAAGTTAACCTACAAAACGTAAGGGCGAGTACTTGCTAGGAGGGGTTATAAAGGCGTTACGGTGCCATTTGCTCCAGGGAGTGACTGGGTTTGACCTGGGCATCTTACCAGTTGTCTTCCAGGCTATCGTGAGATAAGTCTGGAATAAAAATCAGTGAAGTCGGACTGCGCTTACGTGAGCATCACTCGTGGTACGGCCGCACTTGCCTCTGCTAACTTGTTAACCTTTGTTAATTAACGTGTCTGTGGTGCAAAAAAGTAACGTGTTCAGTGTATGCCGGAGTTTACCGAAACGCTGAGACAACTCAAAATCCAGCTTGGGGATCTCAAAACAACAGAGTTGGATCCAAGCCTTCTCCAGTCTTAAAAATATGGCCAAACTCTTTCGTTAGCAATTCATAACTCTGAGTCACTGAATAAAATATCCGAAGGCAGAAAAGTCCCCAGCTCGCTGCGCACACATTCAGCATTCCTCTTGTATCAGCTTTGTACCAGGGAGAGCAGTTGTCTGCAGGGGTTGGGTTGGGTTGGTTTGCTTTTGCTGGGCGGTGCTCTTCATTAAAACGTTACATTAAAATAAAATAACAGCTGGCATTTTGTGTATGCAGACGGAGGGAGACAAAAGAAAAACACACCTTTGTCACGCCGATATGTGGCCACGCAGCCTCTCTGCATGCCTGTGGCCTGCTGGCAGTGCCTCTTCCTTTTTTTTTTTTTCTGTCTAGCGAGGATGGAAATGTTCCCCTGACACCAGTTTCACCACAAGCCGTTGTTCAGGTATGGCCAGCACAAGGAGTGAGCGGAGAGAGGGAAGCTGAACCCGATGGAAGCAGGGCTGGTCCCTCTGCCCCCTTGTTTTGGGGTGCACTGGCACCTCCCCACCTTCATCCACCGCAGCTGGGACCCCACTGCTGCCCCTGCTCCCCCGTGGAGCTTCAGCCCGAGCTGCTGAAGGTCCTGCTCAGCCTCAGAGCCGCAGCAGAAGCCTCCTGCTTCCTGCGGCAGGCTCCGTGGAGATGGTCTGGTTTTCTGGGGAAATCATTTGTATCCTCGTTGTAAATATCCTGGTAAGATTAGTAGAATAACACATGCAGCAGGCCGCGTTTGTGAGCTTATAATGCCTTTTAATTAATGCTCTGTCCCCATCAGGACAAATTCTACAGAAATAAATGCAGTTTGGTGAGTTTCCTCAGAATTACCAGGCCTGGCATTGCTGTCTGCAACGGTCAGCGCCGGCTCGAGTAAGAAGGGATGCTCTAAATAAACCAGAAGCGCTGCGTTTTTTCTTCCAGCAACTCCGCGCTCAGGTGCAGCTATGCTGTCTTGAAATATTTCAGTGATAGTTTCCCTACGGGCTATAAAAAAAAAAAAGGAAAGTGGAACAGAGGTGCAGAACCACCCTCCCACGCAGAGAGAAATGATGATGAACGGCTTTTAAAAGAGGGAAAAGGGGGGAATGTAAAAACAAAGCATGAAGATAAATGAAAAGAGAAAGCACGTCAGGGTGCTCTGCTTCTCACGCACCTCCAAGGAACACTGGGCCACGCTGAGGTGTGTGGAGGGGGAATTAGTGATTCTACACAGCCCACAGGCACCCCCGGAGACTTGTTACAGAGCAACGTTGTACTTACAAAGACCTTAAGCCAAAGTTAACCACCCGGACTTCAAGTCTTAAACACACGAACAGCTTTTCTCACAGCAGGTTGGAAAGCAACTCCTCCTGTCAACGGCCAGCCCGGAACCGCTGCAGCCTAAAGCAAACTCTCAGCCCTGCTGGCCACGGTGGCATTTTGGGGACGCTCTCCAGGCCCCATAGGATTCAGCAACACGGAACGACCCCTCCAGCACAGACACCTGCAGGGCTCGCTCACCCCTGCCCTGTGCCTGCAGAAGCTGCCTGAAGCCCGCCACTGACTTCTAAAAATTTCCATCTAACTTTCAGGTATTTCTTTAAAAAAAAAAAAAAGATGAAGAAGAACAGCTGGGAAAGAGAAAGCTGAGAAAAGAGACTGAGAAAATCCTGGGAAACCCTTTTTTGGAAGGGAGGCTGCATCTGTGAAATCTCACGAGTGTGATGCAGACACAGGAAAGACCGCTGGGATCGCTTCAGAACTCCACCGGTACCTGTGCTTGCGTTTGCACTTTGTCTCACTTGCTAGGCTGCCCCTAAAAGGCACCCTAAACAACGCTGCTGAAGTTATTGGGAAAATTTGTTTGCATCTTCTGTTAGCTTCAGTCAGGTATTCCTGCTGATAAAAACTGCGATTGGTTCTAACAATGGTCTAACAAAAGTTTTCTCCTAATTGCAATCCCAGTGCAGTAGGAACAAGGTGAGCAGCAGCCACTGCAACAGGGGACATTGGGAGCCAGCTCCATGAAGTCACTCCCTGACATCCCTCTTATTTTTGAACTATCTGATTCCCATACTCATTAAATAGCTGTACCTGGCCCTCAACAATAAATCTGGGGTACAATAGGGCCTTGGTTTAACATAACTCTATTTGCACTTGCAGCATGGTAATGTTATGTCACCTTTTCATGACTCTAAAATAAAATACACTTCTCCTTGGGGATCCTCACAAGAGAGTCACCTTTCACTTCCAGGAAGTTGACACTTCAAGGTTTATTGCTTATTTATTTCCCACTCGGCAAAGCAAAGACATAGTTCTGAGGTACTCGGGTTTAACTCAAGCTCTTTATGGAGTGGCAGCAAATGGTTCTTCTGGTCCACGAGGAAATTCTGCATTTATTTCTGGTTTATGACAAAAAGATAAACAAACCCTAATTTCCTTTCTCACGTCTCTTTGGAAGTCATGTGAACCAGGCAGACAAGATTTGTTCCGAGCGCATCTTCTGCAAGGAATCACAGCCTTTCAACGTCAGTTTCCAAATGGCGCCACTCCAAAAAGCCGTGGCCAGAACCAGAGCAGGCAGCACTGGATTCCCTGGATCCTTCCAGGAAAAAATCATGGTGCTGCGAAGGGCCGGGGGAGCAGCACAGACCTACCTGGAGAAGCTCAGCCGGGCCCAGGAGCTGCCCCTTGGGCTGGGGCTCCACATGGGCAACTCCTTCCCCTCTTGCTGCTGCGCCTCGGCTGGTGCTGGCCTGGGTCTGAAAATAGAAGAGGGTTATTTTTTTTTTTCCTTTTTCTCTCTTTAATGTATCAATTAGAACAAAACAACCAAAAAAAAACAACTAGCCAGAGGGACACCAGAGCCTAAGCGCTATCACTGTTTTATACAGAGGTTTGGTGCACTCGGAGCAATCAACCCCAACAAAAACCTTCAAAGTTGCTCTGATATTGCCAAAACGCTGCTGTCTCCAAAGGCGATTTGCAGCTGGCCCAGCAAAGCAGGGAGGCGCAGGGACACGTGTTTTGTCCCTACAGCCGTCCCCTTCAAATCGGATTTGGTACTGTTGCTGCCTTGCTCCCATACGAAACAAAAAGCCTAAGGACATGTCTGCAATTCAAAAAAAAAAAAAAAAGAGATTATGCAGAGTAAGCGGAAAAAGAGCTGGCTATAAAGAGGTGCAGGTGTGACCCAAATTGCTCTGAATTAGCCTAACTGATCGAGCATCACCCTAGCTTTAGATCGGTTCAGCCTGATGGGGGCAAGCCCTGAAGACCCTGCTGCAGCACCTTGGATTTGCTTTAGGAACAGCAAATTCAGTGAAAGAAGCCAGTTTTCTGTTAAAATGAGTTATCTGCAGACACGTTCCCAGTGTTTTAGGGAACAATTTGCAATCTGATTTGCTGTTATTCTGTGCCGCTGGGCACCCGTGCCGCTGTGCTCAGGCTTGGGTGAGGATTTCCTGCAGCTCAGGAGAAAAGCAGCAGAGAGCACGGCAACTCAGCCAGTGCCCCTGCTGTGGCTTGAGCGAGGTTTGCATTTGAGAAGCTGGCAGGCAGAGATGCAATTAAGCCTCGTGGGCACTTTGTGCCAGTAGATCCCAATACATTTTGTCACGGGGCAAAGCAGAGCGTTTCTGCTACACCACAGGCTCGCTTCCAGATGTTGTACGTGATTTCTGAGTTGGGCTCAGTGTTTTTAATGAGTGTTTTAAAGAAGAGGGCACAGAAGCACTCCGGGGTTTTGCTGGGGGAGGATTTGCCTCCCTGCCAGGTTTAACCCGGAGCCGCACATCTTGACTCCTTAACCTCGTTTGCTTTTCCTTTCTGTGAAAAGAAGAGGACGGAAAGAAAACAGACGTCACTCTAGGAGCTCCCTGGCGGACAACCAGCTGCGGGTCACCTCCTCCTGCCCCGCAGCCGTCAGTGAGATACAGCCCCGCAGGCCCAGCACGTCCCCAGGGGCAGCCACGAGGATGCTGCCCCAGGGAAGGGCTGTCTTTGGTCTCACGGGGAAACAGGCACGGTCGTCTTGCCTGCACCAGGGGTCTCTGAGTTACCACTCCTTCGTTGCCATACATTGAGATGGGTCAAGAAATATCACGGCAGAATGCACTCCTAGTGAAAATGCTCTGAGACCCCGCAGGTCCCCCGGGGAATCCTCTAAGAGCAATGAAATGTGAGCAGAGCGAAAATTTTAAACGTGAATTTTTGACCCCGAAGTGAAGAAGATGGATTAAAACACAGAAATCTGGGGATTTTGACAGATGCGGAGGCAGGTGAAAGTCATGTTCAGTCCCCAGTGGAATTTGAAGCCGAGGACTTCAAATGCAAAGCCTGAGTAACAAAAATGAAAGATAAACAGAAGCACCTGATGACATCTGTCGGTCGGCTTTAAACCAAGGTGTTTCATTTACAAGGATTCCTGCGGAGAGGAGTGTAACCCATAAACTTCATTAAATGAATCATGATTAAATCAGTTCAGAAGTCAATGTCTTCTGACCATCAGCTTAAGTGTCTTGCAGCCCCTGGAGGTGTGCATCCCTCTTACCACCTCCAACATCTCCTAACCAGCTGCACAACTCCAGACCTTACAAGGCTCTTTCAGGCTATGTCTTGCTTCCTGATGTGTCCTTTTCTTCTGGATGAATGCAACCCATCCAGAAAGTTTCTGTAAAGACCATTTTACCAGCATCTACCTGAGATTATTTTGCCCTTCTCTTTCCATTCTTCCACTGGATTCTTCCTCCAAGGTGCAAACCTTTTCTCTGCAACTTTCAGGCACTTCATGGCTTTGCTCCCTCCTTGACAATCAGCTCTCTGTGCTACCCAGAGAGCTGATGCTGCTTCCAAGCAGCCCATGGTGCCCATCCCCATGTCCACATTTACTGGAAATTTAGCTGCCTGAGGGATTTTTCAGAGGAGAGTGCTGGTGCCTCAGCCCACGTGCATGGTTGGGAAGAGGTCACGTGTGTGTGTGTGTGTGTGTGTGTGTCCACCCCTCCAATAAATGCCTTCATAGAACCATAGGACGGCTTGGGTTGGAAGGGACCTCAAAGACCACCCAGTTCCAACCCCCTGCCATGGGCAGGGACACCTCCCACCAGACCAGGTTGCCCAAAGCCCCATCCAGCCTGGCCTTGAACACCTCCAGGCATGGGGCAGCCACAGCTTCTCTGGGCACCCTGTGCCAGGGCCTCACCACCCTGAGTGGCCTTGCAGAATTCCAGGTAGATGATGTTGGTTGGTCTTCCCTTGACTGATGCACCCACCCCATTACAGAAGGCCACTAGGTTGGTCAGGCATGATTTGCCCCTGGTGAAGCCGTGCTGGCTGTCTCGGATCCCCTCCTTGTTGTGCACGTGCCTCGACATTGCTTCCAGGAGGATCTGTTCCGTGATCTCGCCGGGCACAGAGGGGCAGATATGCAAGCAAGAGAAGAGGGTGGCTTTACCTGGAATGGAAGGAGAAACAACGCTGGTGTACGGATGCTATCCGAAGCACTCTGATCACCCTGGAGCAATCGCTGTAGCAGAGGTGACAGCCACTCTGGGCAGGAGACAGAAGGCAGCAAAGGTCCAACAACAAAAGTAACTGCTGTTTCTCCAGAACTTAAGCTATCCGATGTGACAAAGAGCAGCATGGCTGCACATGAAGGCTGGTGAGACCCCAGGCACCCTCAAACCCTGCCCTCCCGGGGAATGGCCACTAATTGGTCACTAATAAGTCACCGGAACAGAAGCAAGTCACCCCTGCATCAGTGCTCCCAGAAACTTTGCTGTGGTGCCAGGTGACTTGTGCTGGGTTTATGTGGTAAGGGCCTGGTAGCAGCGGGCTGCAGGGGTGGCCTCTGTGAGAAGGGTCTAGCAACTGCCCCATGTCAGATCAGAGCCAGCTCCAGCCAGCTCCAAAGGGACCTGCTGCTGGCCAGAGCTCAGCCAGGGAGCGATGCTGGGTGGGCCTCTGGGAGAGCAGATTGAAGAAAGAAAAGAAAAAAACAATGTGGCAGCAACTGGGAGAGAGGAGTGAGAAGCAGCCCTGCAGCCCCCAGGTCAGTGCAGCAGGAGGGCAGGAGGTGCCCCAGGCAGGCAGCAGCAGTTCCCCTGCGGCCTGTGGAGAGGCCCCTGGTGGAGCAGGCTGTCCCCCTGCAGCCCATGGGTCCCACACGGAGCAGATCTCCACGCTGCAGCCCGTGGAGGAGCCCCCGGTGGAGCAGGTGGATGTGGCCTGGAGGAGGCTGCGGCCCATGGAGAGCCCCCGCAGGAGCAGGCCCCGGGCCGGAGCTGCAGCCCGTGGAGAGGAGCCCACGCAGGAGCAGGGGTCTGGGGGTGCCAGAATCCCGTGGGAGGGACCCCGCGTGGAGCAGGGGCAGGGAGGGACCGTGAAGGAGCGGCGGAGACAAAGCATCAGGGACTGACCGCAGCCCCCATTCCCCTGTGCTGCTCAGGGGGAGGAGGTAAAAGAGGGTGGGTGGGGGGAAGGTGGTTTTAGCTTGGTTTTAGTCTCTCACTGCTCTAGTCTGTTAGTGATAGGCAATAAATTACTTTAATCTCCCTATTCTGAGTCTGTTTTGCTCATGACAGTAATTGGTGAGCAATCTCCCTGTCCTTATCTCAAGCCATGAGCTTTTTTCACCATATTTTCTCCTCGTTCTGCTGAGGAGCGGGAGTGAGAGAGCAGCGAGGTGGTGCTGAGCTGCCCATCGGTGTGAAACCACCACATGACTACAAATGCTTACGTTGCTGCTAAGTTAGTTTTGTGAAGCTCCACAAGCAGCACCTGCCTGCCCTGCAATGTTTCCATGCTCCAAAGCTCTGCAGAGGCTGCAAGCAATTCCAGGATGTCCCTGAAAGCAACAAAAAATCCCCTAGCTTCTGCTATAAAATCAAGGACGCCGGCACTGACCAGGCTGGAGCTAAACCAATTATGGAGGGAAGCATCATGCCCAAGAAATGTGTAGCTCCTGCACGACAGAATTTGCCCATCTTAACAAAGAAATCTGTTCCCTGATTTGAATTCAGGCCTGCTCTCTGTCTGTGCCGTGCAAATGTGCCCCAAATGCCAGCTGTATTTCGACCCCGTGAAAGCGGAGGCTGTGCAGAGCCACAGAACCAGAGGAATCTGGACAACCAGCGAGGAGGACGGAGGGGCAGCCGAGAGCAAATCAACCTGGTCCTTGGTTTCACCCCGAGCCTGCGAGGAATAAAGGGCAGCAGGGAGCACACGATCCCCTTGGGGCGCCCGTCCCAGCTTCCCATGGCTGAGGAAAGGCCGAGGGAAGCTGCCACACGTTCTGCCAGAAAGCTGCCGAAGGAAGGGGTTGACGCAGTAACATTTGCTCCTTTCCATGCTGCTTGTCGTGAAGGGAGATGCCTCCTGCAGAGCATGGGAATGGATCCGGGGAGGATGGAGCTGCCTGAAAACAGCCCCGGCTGACACAAGCCTGGGAAAGGCACAGGGAAACGCAGAAGAGCAGCGGGAGGCAGCCCCATGGAACAGAGCCCCTCTGCTGCACGAAGGGACCCTTCCAACCCCTTTCTTCCCCTAACGCTCTGTTCCCTCTCTACGTATTTTCTCTTCACTAACTGAGTTGGTCTCCAGAGTCCATTTTGCAGCTGTTGGTGAGAAACAACAGCCCTTCTCAGGAGCTTGTAACGGCCAGACTCCATTTTCTTTTCATTTCCTTCTTTTCAGACACTTCCTGCCTGATGAAGTGCATGTGCGTGCGAGGAGCAGCCTGTCTCCAGTTGGAAATGTCAAATGCAGTTCATCTGAGCTGGGGCTCTAGGAATTCTGCATTTGTTTCTAACGAGGAGAACAAAATTGAATTCTTTACTCCTTGTCACTGAAGCATGGGACCAAACTGTCAAAGGAATCACATAATAAGGAAGAATGACGTGTTATGTATTGGGGAAAAGTTCAAGTCAGAGCCTTTGACAGGCACAAGTTGGACTGGGAAAGCAGACAGGGGTGCTGGTTTTGTGCTGGGCACCCTGGAGACATTTACGTGACAGAACTGCGAGCTTTGTCACCTGCACAATACAGAACAAAATCCCATGCCAGGCTTGGGGAATGGGACTGCAAGGGAATTTGGGTCAGAGACCAACTCGGGGCAGGTGGAGAGCACACAAGACAGTGCCCAAGCCCCGTACCCAGCTGGGCAGCCGTGCTCAAAACCAGACCTGGTGCTAAAAGCCTGCAGCAGGAGCTGGGATCAGGCGTAACAACCACCAAGCACCGTAGCACCCTCGGCGCGGCTCCCTGCAAACACCCTACAGCAGCTAGACAGGTGGAAATGGAGGAAAAATCGATGGAAATGGTTCTCTTCTTACAGCCATCCGAAGGACTGTCCTTCCGTCGTGGTCCAGGCACAGCCACCACGTCTCTGGCTTGTGCCCCGTCAGGCTGGCTGAAGCCCCATCGCCTTCCCATGGAAACATCTCCGGGGTTGGGCTTCCAGAGGGGTCCTGCAAAACATCACAGCCGCCACCACTGCCACCACACGCTCCAGATACCTCCCTCTCCCGTGCTCACACTCCAGCGTCTGCTCTACAAAAGTACCACGCACTTGTCTTTTCCAAGCTATTTATACAGGTTTTGTTTGTGCAGTCGCCAGGCCGTTATCTGTACCGGAGTTATACAAATACCGTCTTAAAATAATTTAAACACCTGGCAAATGTTTGCCATTATCCCAGCCGTTTCTCTTGCCATGCCACTATGGAAGACACATTCGTATCTTTTCCTGAGCCATTGTTTGTAACGTGAAATCCCATCCTGACGTTTTAATGGGACACCACTGAGTGTTTGCAACTTAAAGTGAATTTGTGTTAGTTGGCATCACAGATTCAAGGCACCGTAGCAATGCCTCAACAGTTTCTTGCATTCTTATCGCTGCACATGTGCACACGTGTGTATGCACACGCAAATATTTGAAGGAACCTTAGGCAGCACTAGAGATTGAATGCTTAAATGTGTGCTTAAACAAGACACAGCCAGTTAATATGTCTCAGTGCAACAAGTGTTCATTCCTCAGCTCTTGAATACGTATGTTCAGGGCAACTAAATCTGCAGCTACTGCAGACAGCCAGTGCATGGGCAGGGATGTGGGATTAGCTCACATAAGTCTGGGACTCAGCTCCATAAGTCTGGAGAGCCAGAGCTCCCAGGTTCACATCCCATCGGGGCACCGAGCCGTGGCTGAGCTGCTTTGCAGCGGGTGTCTCTGCCCACAGAAGAGACCTTATCCCCTAAGAGGTGCGTGCAAATCCTTCTTAAAGCAAAGCATTGGCATGAAGAAACTGCCATCTTCCTAGATGGCATTAGTTTCCTCTTGTTTTAATTAATGGCATTAATTCCTGGTCGTTTGCTTACTTGATGTAATTTTAATGATTAGATTAACAGATATTTCTTCATCCCTAGCAGACTGATGAGGCTGCAGGGTGCATCTGGTTTTGCCCGACAGCAGCGCAAAAGCTTTCTTCTAATGAGCTGTCAAAAAATGTATCACCAGCAGAAACTCCTTCCCCACGGCTTGTGGAGATGAAAGAGAAGCTTGTTCTATTTGCACGATACAAACAAATAGCAGACATCTCCTATAGGAACCAAAGGGCGTATCTGTTACTGTGATGTTCAACAGCTCACTTTGATAAAACTTTCCAAGAGGAGGGCTCGGTGGTGGTGGTTTGATTGTTGTTGTTTTTAAATCCGGAAGGCAAATCAAGGGTCCTAAGGGAACTACCAGAGATAAACAGACCCCAAATGGCACAAATTGAACACAGGATGCTCTTCTGAGGGACTCCCTGCTTACTAATTCTGAAACAGATGATCATCTTCGCTGTAGATAATTACGCCACAGCTAAGACTCTGGGGTTGGTACAATGTCATCTGCATTAAGGGAGTTAACAGCAGTGCAAGAAGCCACGCTTCAGGATCTAAAGCCTGTAATGCACAGATGCAGCTGCAAAGCAGGTGACTGTGATGCAGGAATAACCTTTCTCTCCAAATCAACTCCAAAAGATAAGTAAGCAGGTGGCAATGAGGAATGAGATTCTCAGTCCGTTGATACTTTCACAATGAGGGTGTAAAAATATTTTGGTGGTGATACAAGAAGCAACAGAAAAGCCCAGCAAAAGAGCTCAGGAAATGCCAAGGAAACACAGAAAACATTGTTACATTGCGTGGCTATTACACAGAAGGACAGAAGAATAAAATCCTTAAGCTCGTGAAACAAGACAATCGCATGCTTTTGTAGCACTGAAGACATTGCATGATTTATTCACAGACAGAAGCATGTCAGAGGTCCAAGAACCCAAGTGACATGACGATCAGAGGTGACAGCTTCCGAAGGATGTTTTGAAAGACAAACCTTTAGGAACAGGCTTTCTGTCACCTATCAGATCTAAACACAAAGTAGTGACATTTTCTTTGAGTCCACATATGGGAGAGTACCACCAGATGCCTGCTACCCGCAGAGCAGGCTGCGTGGTGCCTCTCATGCACTGCATCTGGAGAAGGGGGACTGCTGGCGCCTCGCTGCGACTCGGGGCCAGGCCATGCAGCACACACGGCCAGGGAGCTGCTGGGAGCTCCTTCCAGCCTGGCTGACCCACCCGAGCACGCAGCGAGCGGCAGCCTCCTGCGAAGGTAAACAAACACCACTGAACTCTGAAACTCTAATTTTGGCCGCTGGATGAGGCAGCCAAAATTGTTTTCCAGATAAGCGCGGTTGTTTAGAACGCAGACACGACCCAAACGTAAGTTTTACAGCAGCTCCCTGATGCTGGGAGATGAGGCAGCAGGCAGTTATTTTTGCAGAGGCATGAAGCATTGTGTCAGGCTTTGGCTTCTTCTTGCTTCCCCTCTCCTGCTTCCACAGCAGAGCACGAACACTTAATTCCCTTAAGAGGGTAAAGTACCACTTACAAGTAAGCCACATTTGTGCTAAGTACAAAGGAACTAAACATGGCCCTTGCACAAGTACCCACAAACATAACTTTGAGGGAGAGAGGACTTCTGCAACCATATTTTTGCTGTAGTTTCCCTGGTAGAGTCCAAACTTTGAGGCATGAACTTCTGAGATGGAGTGATATTGTTTCTCTGTTGAGGCCCAGCATTTTCAGTGTGGGGAAGGACCTCCACTAAATGCTTCCATATTTAACTTTCCTGGAAGGGTCAAAAGGGAACTTCAGCTGCATTTTCAGATTTTCCTAAGAAAAAAATATTATTTTTAACAGAGTTCCCAGGGATTAAAAAAAAAAACTCTCCACCCTTGAATCCCACGTGCTTTGCCAGAGAAAAAGAATGGAAAACCCAAGCAGTAAACTAATTAGGGGGCATTAACATCACCTCAGCCATACAATAGATTTGCTTTCCAGTACCTTATGTGCTCTTCATCTCTCCACATCATTGTCAAAAAAATTTAACTCAAAGAAACGAGACAAAAAGTCTGGGCATCTTTCGTGGACACTGAAAGCCTGCACAGAAAGTCCTTCTGAACAACTTCTCTTTGAGAGTTGTTTCCTGGAAAATTATTTTATTATTTAATTTGTAATGACTGCAATGTATAACTGATTCTCTTCATTTTCTTCACTCCAGACCGTGTCCATATCCCTTCTGGGACCATATGACTTCACGTACTTTTAACTGATACCTAAACCACTTTCAGGGATGCATTCACATTTCTTTCACAAACCAATGACTGTTTCTTTATAAATGTATACAGTTTTGGAATGAAGTAACTCCCTTGTATTAAGTTACAAAATTTCAAAGCTTTTACATACTATTGCCCCTTTTGGAATCAATAAGGGTTTTCCAGTTAATTACAAGTCATTTTCCCTATAATAGAAAAGATGCTAAATACGAAGTCAGGGTTGATTCTAATTTAATTTCCACTAATGTGTTAGCCCATGAACAAAGGCAGGCAGCTCCTGTAAAAGCAGCTCATCTTCCAGGAGCCCAATACCACCAGTACCTGATATCCAAGAAGGATATACTCTCTCAGTCACGGACTCAAATCAATGTTACAACCCCCTTTTTTCTCTTTGGACCCTTCTCTCTCCAGGGCCTTGGTTAGTCCAAGTAACAACCCCGGATCGTCCCCCTGTACTCAGCTCTGGTGAGGCTGCATTTCAAATGCTGTGTTCAGTTTTGGGCCCCTCAGTACAAGAAGGACATCGAGGCCCTGGAGCGTGTCCAGAGAATGGCTACAAAGCTGGTGAAGGGCCTGGAGCACAAGTCCTGTGAGGAGCGGCTGAGGGCACTGGGGGTGTTTGGTCTGGAGGAGGCGCAGGGCAGACCTCATTGCTCTCTGCAACTACCTGCAAGGAAGGTGTGGGGAGCTGGGGGTCGGCCTCTTCTCACAGGTAACCAGTGACAGGACTAGAGGGAATGGCCTCAAGTTGTGCCAGGGGAGGTTCAGGTTGGAAATGAGGAGACATTTCTTCTCAGAAAGAGCAGTCAGGCATTGGGACGGGTTGCCCAGGGAGGTGGTGGAGTCACCGTCCCTGGGGGTGTTCAAGGAGAGGCTGGACGTGGTGCTTAGGGACGTGGCCCTGCTGAGGAAAATTGGCACGATTTTCCACCGACACCTTTATTAGGGTGCAAGGGGATCCCTATGCGGATCCCCAGGAGGATCCCCAAGAGGATCCCAAACCCGCTTCGGACGTTACAAACCCGTTACGGGCCAACACCGCCCCTCTCACCACACCCCTCCCCTCAGCCTCCGTCCCGCCCCTGGCTCCCCATTAGCCGCGGTGCCCGCCCGTCAGCCGCGGTTGCCATGGCGGCCCTGAGGGAGGGGCCATGGCGGCCGGCGGGGGGGGACGGAGCGGGGCGGGGCGGGCGGCACCGGCACCGATGCACGGAGCGGAGGAGGCGGCGGCCGGGGGGCCGCGGGTGAGCGCGGCGAGCACGCAGACCGACAGCATGGCCGGTGAGCGGGGCTGCACGGCTCGGCTGGCCCCGGCGGGGCGCAGCCGCTCTCGGGCCGGTGCGGCGGCTCAGCCCGCGGGGGGGGGGGGTGCGCGCCTTCGTGCCCCGCTCCGGGCGGGGAGGGGGGGCTCGCAAAATGGCTGCCCACGCTGCGGGGCTCTGGCATAGCCCCTGCAGCCGGCACCAAGCCCTACTGCCGGCATAAAGCCCTGCAGCCCAGCCGCATCCCGCGGGAGAGGCCCTGCGCCTTTCTGGCTCCCCGTGCAGGAGCAGTGGGGTCTCTGATGCTGCCCTCCCCGGCTTGCTTCCCCTCGGGAGTGCTGTGTGTGCCTCAGGGGACGGGCCCCCAAACCTGTAGGGGTAAAATCACACCCCTGGGGGGTGAGCGGGGCTTGGTGGGGGACCGAGGGCTTGGTGCACCTCCAAAGAGCACGCCCTTCCCGCCTGGCTTTGTGCTCAGTAGCAGAGCCTCTCTGTAGTTGCTTTAAATTCTTTTACCTTCAAACGTTCACAAAGGTACCTGCTACCTTCATCAAAAGTCCCCAAAGGTACCTGCTACCTTCATCAAAAGTCCCCAAAGGTACCTGCTACCTTCATCAAAAGTCCCCAAAGTTTCCAGGCCGCTTTAATCAACCTTCTCTTCACTCTGTTGAACTTCAGGGAACCTTTAGCTATGTAAATGAATAAAGACGTGAAGATGTTTCCATGATAACTGTGACCACAGTTCGTTGCTTTTCCATCACAATATCCTCCTGGTTCTCATTATATGTTTACATTGTTTCACAACAGGGAGGTGAACCAGCACATTCCTCAGTTTGTTTCCCTTGTGTACAACTTGTCACACTCAAACTAGGTCCAAAAAAAAACCAAACAATGGTTCAGACTTGTTTCCATTGTATTTTATTTAAAATCTACTGTGTCTGGTGAATTGTAATCCGTTTTAGAAATCCTGATGGTAGACATGTGAGTTGACATGAATAGTGCCGCTTGTTGTAGCTTGCAACAAGAATGAACTCAAATATCCATTTAAGAAAACAAAATATGCTTGTTTAAATGCGGCTGGCAGACTTAAGTGTTTGTTTTTAGTACAAGCGAGGACAAATCTTCACGTGCACCTTGCTAGCGAGTGTGCCTGATGGGGCTGGCCAGGCGCCCCTTGCAGTGTTTGTGCACGGTGGGACAGCAGAGCCATGCAGCCTAAGGAGGCAGCATGGCATCGGATGGTGCTGCTGACAGGACTCGGTCTGCTTTCTAAAATCCCGAGGAGTTTTGTTCTCCCTTCTGCGTGAGAAAATGCTGCAGAAATACCGTCTGAAAGTGGTGTTCCTGTCATGGGTTGCATATGGTGTCTGCTGCCCTAAATGTTTGGGTTCACAGCCATATCATTAAATTAACCCTCTCCTCCACCAAAACAGTCTTAGTATCTGATTATATCTCTTCCATACTGCTAGAAGTACTTCAGTAAATGTTTTCCTTTCATTCTGTTCTTGCATCTGCCTTTTCCTCTTTTGCAAAAACGCCACTAACATTTGTGGGAAAGGGTACAAATAAAAATGATACCGTTATCAGGCAGCACCCGTGAGACCCATGGAGGAATGTGTGCTCATTACAGCCCTCCGTACGCACCCCTGGAACAGGCACTGGAGCGTTTTCAAAGACTTAATTAACTTCTTGCCAAGCGTGAGGCATGCCAGCTTTATGGTGTGTTAGTGAGCCATGCAGTGCATCCTCCTCTGTTTGTGGGACGCTCGGTAGTGCTGGGTGCTGGGCCTCTCAGGGCACCGTCCCCATTTTGAGTAGGTGCGATCCAAAATAGCACAACGTGGTCAGTGGCCTTAGATAGGGTTCTCTGCTGCCTCTCTGGTTATTCAGTTAGAAGTGACAGCCTGAGTAATAGGTTTATTTTTATCGTAAAAATCTAACCCAAATTTAAGCAGACCGTAAAAATTGAGAAGCGGGTTTCTCCGTAACTGGTATACCTGAAAGATTACACAAAGCCTCGTCCGCTCTTGCAGAGGATGTCAGTGTAAGATCATGATGGTGCTTGGATGTTTTTGTTCTCTGTGTGGTGAGACCAAAGTTGAATCACAAGATCAGTCTCAGATTTCTGTCAGCATGTGTGAATCACTTGGGTACATTAAGTTATGTGGGCTCTGATCTTTGGTTTTTGCTCTTTGCTTGCAAGTAGAATTAACTCACTGAATTACAGTGAAAGTTTCTCAACTTCCTCTTGTCATACAAATATGATCTCTGCATCCAGGTGCAAGCTTCCTGGGTTGACATCTGCCCTCCTGACAATGTGGGTTTGGATGTTGTAATAGCAGAAGCAGCTGATAAAATAGCTTCTGTAGTAGCTGAGGTGGAAAATATTGTTCAAAACTTTTATTTGTGTCTGTGGAAAGGTTTTGGTTTACCTACCAGCTCAGTTAGAACATGTTGGCGGTTGTGAGAAGTATATATTAAGACCCTGAAGATGATGAGAGTCCTCATTGTAAACAAAGTCTTGCTGCATGTTGGTTTATAACACTTCTATATCATTTCACAGAATGGGAAGTTGAATGTTTAGGTTACGAAAAGTGAGGGGGTTTTTAAAACATAGAACTTGTGCCAGTTTTGTTTTTCCTTTCTAGAAGCTTGGACGTTTCTGAAAGAACTAGGATCTCAGAACTTAAAGGTAAAGAGAGGCAAGATACTGCTCAGCTGCCTGGTCACATCTTGCCTCTTCTAGCTCTGGTTGTATTCTTCCTGGCATACGTATCCCCTAACCTAGGAAGGAAACGTGGAATCTGGTGTGCCACCTTGGAAGGGTTGCTGACATCTCTACAGCATCCCTTGTGTATCTTAGTCATTAAAACAACGTCGATTTTCTTTATACTCTTTAATAAATACTATTTTTTTCTTCTAATGACAGGTCAAATACCAAGGCTTTCTAAGGTCAATCTTTTTACTTTGTTCAGTCTCTGGATGGAGCTCTTTCCTTCAGCCGAACAACAGAAGAAGTCACAGGTAAAATGTCAAAGCTTACTGTGAATTGGTCTTTCTGAACAGATGCTAACAGCTCCTGCAGTGAGTTAACTAAATGGCTCTTTGCATTATCAGTGAAAGAAAAAAAAAAAGCTGATAAAGTTTTTTTCAAATATTTCTTAGAATTAGAAGAGAATCCAGTATAGGGAGAAAAATAGCAAAACGGTTAAATAGCATTTTATTTTTGAAAAATTAATTGGAAGGCAAGATCTATTCCCAACAGATGAAGCAAGCAGTAAAAGCTGCTGGTCACCTTCGAAAGGCATTGCGACAAAAACATGGTATATACTGTGCATTTCCTACTTTACACTAATTGTAACTTTAAGATCAGTGTGGCTTCTGGTGTAGAGAGAATCTTTAAAATGACCGTGTTGATGATTGTAGAAGAGTTTTCTTATGCAGTGGAGGTGCACAGTACTCTCTGAAACAGTTGCTGATAAGAACTTTCAGGTAACTACATTAGTGACAAAAGAAATCATCCTTGAGAATGGGTCTTATACGTAGCTGCCAGTTGAGTGTCAAAGTACAGGGGTGTTTTCAGAGTGTGCTGGAACAGGGTGTCTCCATTTGTAATCAGAGTTCGTATGATGTTCTTTAAAGCGATTACTACTTCATGCAGAGCAGACCCATGTGCTAGGATCCATCGCACATATATCAACCAGGACAAGAAAAGACAGGAAAATAATCTGAGTGACAATTAGACCTAATTTTCAGAGTTTAGTATTGTATGTCCCAGACTAGATTGCTGTCTTTGTGAAAGAGGGAAAGATGAACACTATACAGACTTCAAATGCAGTTTCAAATTTAGTAATTCAGTTAGGAATGGCACATGGGTTATATGTAGGGCTTTGGTACAGCCTCATCTCTGTAACTGCAAAGAAATTGAATAATTTACAGACAAGTGTTCTGGTAGCAGCTGGATTACATAATGAGATCTGTTTCACCAGCTTCATCAAACTAGCCAGTGTTCAGTTTCCTCACAGTACATGGGAATCCAGATGTAAGAGCTCTTGTCTGTGATATGCAGACTTTTTCCATGGAAACTTCTTTAGAACCGTGATTTATTTCTATAAATGAAAGAGGCCGAAATAAAGCAACTGGATCCCAGGATGATCAAGGTTAAGAAAGAATTTAAATTCATCAACACTTTTAGATGCTGAACGATTCAGAGGGGCTTTCAGTTATAGTTGAAAGAATTTTCTGTGCATCTCCTGGGTTTTGTATTGGGCAAAACAATGATCAAAAAATTCAGAAATTCGCAACAGGTCTTGATATGAAGTTTGGCAGGGGCGCAGCACTCAGGTATTAAAAGACACATGTAGGAACCACCACTGTTTAGTGAAAATATAACAGATTTATTTAATGATTCATATCAAATTTGTACTGAAGAGGAGTATGCTCTGTTCCTGGTCGATTAGAATTACCCAAGGAAGAGCTGTAATATCTCAGTGGGCTTGATGCTAATAAATAATAATTATAATTATAATAATAATAGTAATGCATTTTTTCTGTAGGTAAAGAAGAGTGGTCTAGTTGTGGTGAAAAACATGACAATTATTGGTCTTCATTGTTCCAGTACAGACTTGCACGCTGGCCAGATTGCACTTATTAAACACGGATCAAGACTTAAAAACTGTGATCTTTATTTTTCCAGAAAACCGTGTTCGACTTGTTTAAAAATGATTGTAAATGGTAAGCAAGGACTGCCGTATAGTAGGAGAAAAAGTTATGCTTGTGATTGGTGGTATCAGAAAGCCTGTTTTCTCTTTGGATTGTCACAGATGTGAGTGCTGATTGCTAACTTGTGTAAGCCTGCGCTGATACTTGCCACAGGTCTGAAAACGGTATTGAATGTGCGTTTCCTGAAGGTCAAGGTACCAAGTGTTTGCTAATGAGACCCCATTTCTTTGTGCAACTAACATTGGTGATGGTTCTCTCTCCTGTGGGATGCAGCATGGAGATTCTCACACACCTGTTCTACTTTCCAAGAACAACCCTAAGTCTGATGACTAGAGATTGCTGCATTTTTTTCTTTGCCCTCTCATTGCTTGTTAGTGGCAACACAGTATTTTTGAGCAGAAATCACGGGAACTACTTTAAGGCTTCCTTTTTTCCAAGTGAGATGAAGACAGGTCATATAATTCTCTTCCTGAAATGGGATCTTCTGGTACAGCCCATCTGTAAGTTTTGGGTTTGAATCTCAGAAGCAGCTTCTATTAGTGCTAACTTTTTGTGCATGGTGGTAATGTATCTGTTGTAGGCAAGACATAAACTTAGGCTGCCACAAAGATGTTAGAACTTAAATTCCAATTTTTGTCTATGGCCTGATTATCAAGTTGGATAAGCTCTTGACACTGACGTCTGCTAGAATTCTTACTGTCCAGACACACCTTAAGCACCACTTGGGGTCTTGAAGGAGTAAAAAGAGGGTTAGGCAATAGTGTGTTGTATACGAGGTTTGTGTTGCACTGTACTTAAATGGCTCCTTTTGCTCTTGCAGCTGGGGTGAACAGGATTTCCTACTGGCCTGCAGATCCTGAAATCAGCTTGCAGAATGAGGCTTCCAATCCCATGACGACTGATGATGCAAAGCTAGATGCCAAAGCAGTGGAACGACTCAAGTCAAATAGTCGTGCTCGGGTGTGTGTGCTGCTTCAGCCCTTAGTATGCTACATGGTGCAGTTCATTGAAGAAACTTCCACCAAGTTTGATTTTATTCAAAAAATAGCAAAATCTCAGCCTGACTTTAATACCGACTTTTATACCGCATGTAGGCAAGAGAAAATAAAGGAGTATGAAAGTTTATTCCTAATTTCAAATGAGGAAACGCACAAGCAAATACTGATGACAATAGGACTGGAGAACCTCTGTGAAAATCCCTACTTCAGCAATCTTAGGCAAAATATGAAGGATCTTGTCTTGGTCTTGGCCACAGTGGCTGCCAGCGTCCCTGTCTTTGGTTGCTTTGGGTTTTACAGCAGTGAATCACAGCCAACAAATGAAACGTACCATCAGGGTTTGCCCCAGGAAATTGCAAGGCACTGTATGGTACAAGCCCGATTACTCGCGTACCGGACAGGTGAGTTGATACGATAGTGGAAGAGGAACAGGTCTTGTGAGTAGTGAGTTCCTGATTTCAGTCTTGTTTCATCCAAATACTTCCTTGAGCAAGCTGCTGAATTGATGTGTACTTACATTCCTCCACCTGTGAGACAAGAGCAGCAGTAGTAGTAGAAACTCCACAGGGGAACATAGTACTGTGTGTGAAAGCACAGAGCTTTTCCAAGAGAAAATCAATGCAGGTATCTCACATACCCACTAGCAAAGCCTGCCAACGCCTATCTGAAAATGCAACACAGTGACTTTTAAATTCTTCTTTAAGTAGCTCTTTTTACAGACGTTTCACAAGATGCTTCTGTTATTAAGTAAGTCCCCAAAGTTTAAGCATATTACGTACACTTCAGAAAAGAAGAGGTTTTTGTACAGCTGTTGTTGCATGTAGACCAAGATAGACTGACAAAGCTTGAGTACCTTGAGTACCTGTTGAGTACCTTGGTGCAGCAAACTTCAGTTTTATCTCTGCTTTTCATCCTGGACTCAAGTCTGTTTTTTGAGCAAACTCTTATTCCACATTAATCCTGTAATGAAGCACTAATTCTCTGTGAAATTAAAATCAGTAACAACCCTGCAGATGCATGTAACAAAAACAAGATCAAAAGATATTTTCTATGCTGGGTTACTATACATCAATAACTAATACGTATGTAGAGTATAAATAAAGTCAGCCCTCATAAAACCTGTATTTGGCAGGAGAAGACCCTTTTTGAGTGATTGTGTGTGGTAGTGATACCAAGGGTAATGGAAAATTGTTAATTGAAACAGTGTAATCTACAGTATTCATCACGAGAAGCCTGAAATATTTTTTTGACCTTGATATGCTCTTTTAACTGGTCAAGACTCTCCTTAATAGCGACTGGGGAAGGTTTACAAGATCCATAAAAATCTTCCAAGTCACATAAAGGAAAGTTCTGTTACAGTTTTCCCATGGTAGTGATAGGAAACATCCCCCAAAAATCTGAGTGTTAACATTTTGTCTCTGAATTGGGTATAAAATAAAACTAATTTTGATACAAGTTCAGACTAGGGAACCATAAATGTAGGGAGTGGCAGCAATTAAGTAATAAATATGAGAAATGGTTTTATTGGGTTTCCATCTCGGATCATTGTGCCTGTCTGCATATATTCTTGGCACATTTTCTGATCTGATAAATACGTATTGGTTGCTGCTCAGCATTTGTGGACAAATGTACTTGGCATAGCCTTAGAAAGGCTGGCCTTGCACTTAGAGCACACCCAGCATTTCCAGTAGACTCGTATGACTTTGAAGCTCTCAGTCTTTCTGCACTCTTTTCTCCTGTCCACAAAACAATGAATGTAATTCCTTACTCTAGGATATCATATATTAATGTGTACATAACTTAGAAGTACCTTATTTGTTACTCACTGCTAAAATGTTGTGTTTTAGAGGATCATAAAACAGGAGTTGGAGCTATTATTTGGGCAGAAGAAAAATCAGTAAGTATTGAACGAGGTGCCTCTTCTTGCACCCATCATTCATACACTTGTATCTGCTTTGAGCTTGTTATTTTATTCTGAAAAATGCACCTGTGTATAAACTCGCATACATGTAGGGTGCTATAGAAAGCTTGCCCTCCTTGTTGTTTGGTAACTGCGTTAAAGACTTTTCACTGCTATGCTGTCAAGATGAAGGAGAGCGATAAAGTAGCGCAGAAAGAAAACCCTGCCACAGTGTTTCTGCCTGTCTTTTTGGTGTGCTTGCTTCCCTAGTTGTCAAATACTCCAGGTGTTCCAGCTATGAAGTTTTTTCCCAGCTGTCTACTCTCCTCTTTTGGAGAGGTCTCAGAGCAATCGTAGCCCGGGGATATTTGTTGCAGTTGAACTGCTGTACTGACTTCAGCAGGTTCCCTTTTGAATCAAAGTGATATTTTTCTGCAAATACCATTAAAGTGCTTTTTCCCATCTAAGTATATCAATTTTATTTCTTTTTGTCTCTCATTACTCATGTTACCAGTCCAGGAAGCCTCATTCTTCATGGAACTGCAACCTACTCTTCTAACGTCTTGTTTTTTTACCACTTCAGTCATCAAGTGCTTATTGCAGTTTTGTTTCTTGTTCTTATTTCAATCACTGATTGCTACCTTGCTACTTTGTCGGCCCACTGGTCACTGCATCTGTTCAGAGGCAGGTGAAACAGTCCCTGGCACATCAGGGACTAGCTCCACCTTTCTTTAATTTTGCACATTGCAGAGTCTTAATGACTAAATCCTTCAGACTTTTGTTCCTTGATAAAAGGAACGCCTGGTGCAGCGTGTTGTCCGGGGTGTTGCAGTTTGCCTGCGTGGCTCCTGTGGAGCTTGATGGAAAAGCTCCATGCAGACATGGAGCAGTTAGCAGGAGCTGAGTTTTCTTTTAACGGCTGTAGCTTGGCATGAACTGATAATATTTGCATACTAAACAAAATGTGAAAGCATGTATTGCACAACACTTTGACTTAGTACTCGGTTTAGACGTCACCAAAAATGATGATTTGCTTGCTGTTGCAGAGAAGCTGTGACGGAACAGGAGCAATGTATTTTGTAGGCTGTGGTTACAACGCCTTTCCTGCTGGATCTGAATATGCCGATTTTCCACACATGGACGATAAACAAAAAGATCGGGAGATCAGAAAGTTCAGATACATTATACACGCTGAGCAGAACGCCTTGACGTTCAGGTAACGGGTTTAATTTTACAACAGAAAAGAAAGAAACAGTTCAGAAACTATCACAACGACATCGTGCTTTTGTCATGGAATTAAGTGTGGATTGTGGTCACAGTTTTGTTTTATGCCTATGATGCAGAACTTGGATGTGCACAGACACAGTCAGCTCTGGGGTTTCTGCAGACAGAATCCGAGTGAACTTGGTTTCAAAAGGATATTCACTGTGATGATTCACAAAAGGATATTCACATACTCAATATGTGGCAGCTATCTTTCAGATGCAAGTCACTGCGTCTGGTTCCTGCTATGACCATGCTATAAACTGAAATATGGAAGCGTGGCAGTTGTTGAGGCTTCCAACATGATACGAGATATGCATGGAAACATCAGAGGGGTGTTTCATTCACTGATAGTAAAACCGAACCAGATGTCATTGTATACCCACACACATGACCACGAATAAGCTGCTTCTGTGTGTAGATATTAACACAACACTTCTTTACTTGTTCCCGTTGTCACCATTCAAAACTCTCAAGAGGTAAATTCTGAAATTCTGTTTTCTGGCTGCTTGTAGGTGCCGAGAAATAAAGCCAGATGAGAGAAGCATGATATTTGTCACAAAATGTCCTTGCGATGAATGTGTCCCTTTAATCAAAGGGGCTGGTATCAAGCAAATCTACGCAGGAGATGTTGATGCTGGCAAAAAGAAAGCAGACATATCGTATATGAAGTTTGGTGAACTTGAGGGTGTAAGCAAATTTACCGTAAGTGTCTCGATGTACTATATTCTAAAAATATAGGGAGGGAGGGCAGCGGGAGCAGTCGTCTGGAGCCAGGGTGGGGGAGTGTTTCCTTGTGCTGCTGAATCATGTGCGAGTGGAATCGAGAGGTTGCTCTGGCATGCCTCTTGGGAGGAGTGGTGTGCCATCTGCCAGATGGCGAGGCCGAGTGCACCTGTTTTCTGGGATGTAATTTCCTTCCAGATTGCCCTCTGACTTGTTGCTGCTGATTGACACGGTGTCTTAACACTCTGAAGTGCCCCCTCTCCTCTCCTCTCCTCTCCTCTCAACTCTCCTCGAGCCCCCTGTCACAGACCGGCAGCTGGTGTGGGAGATTGCTGTGTGCTTTCATAGGCCTTTCCAGCAGTTCCTCAAAGAGCTGTGGTGGGTTTTGAAGGTGGACAAGTGCACCTGCGCTCAAGGTGCTCACCATGACAAGCTGCAGCGCTGTTGGCTTGCTTCCCCTTCTCAAGGGAATAAATGGCCCTGCATCCCTTAATAGCTTTCTATCCTCAAAGGAAGCACGTGTTTGAGGGGGCACCCTTCTTTCCTCGCCTCATACAGTGGAGGGCTGGAGGGTACTTCTTTCTCCCCTTGCTCTTTCATCTGTCTTCTGGAATAAGTAAACTTTTTCTTCTTCTTTTACCAGTGGCAACTAAATCCATTTCACACTAATGCCCTTGAATTCCACGATCCCATGACCAGGGAGAGTAAGTGTGTTTTTTTTTTCATTAATGTGTTTTATGACTGAAATAGTAAGTGAGATCAAGTTTTAAACAAACCTGAATTCCTCTGGGGATTGATTTCAGTTAGTTAAATTTTGCTGTGAACACTTCTCTGAACTTTTTGAAAATACTTTTTGAACTTACTAATGGTAAGTTAAAAATATGAGCTTGTTTTAGCAAATGCTTGGCACTCGTATGTGTTACAAAATCTTGTAATGCTATTATTAAGAACAGCAATATGCTCTTTTGCACTTAGATCATTTCAGACTACTTTATCATGTTTTATATTGTTTTCTATGAAGACTTTAAGGGACTTGGTGTGCTTTTTTTTTTTTAAGAGGAGTTGGACTCTTCTAAGTCATTTAAATATGTTGTGCAGGACATTCCAGTGCTTATCTTATTATGAAGCAGAATCTACACCAATGTTTTCCAGTGAATAATTATATATATATAAATATATTTTTTTTCCTTCAGTTTCATTAGTTTTGATGGTAGCTGGGGCACAGGTCAAAAAATCCTTGTCTACCTACACCCCTTAGAACTGGAGCTGACACCTTCTGAAAACACTTTAGATGAGAGGTACACTGAGGCCTTTTTGTGCTACAGAAGGGGCCTACCACTTGCACCAACTGCCAGCCACCAGTCCTTAAAATGTTTCTCAGTCAGAGGGGAAAGTAATGTGGAAAAACAAGCTAAATAATTTTTGTGCCTCAAGCAGAAAGATGTGGAGCATAAAGATAGGGAGCTGGCAGTTGCTCGAAGCATTGAGTACCATGCTGGGAGCATAAACAAGACTGCAGGTGGTTTTTGTAGCACGTGAATAGCCACAACCTAGAAGCTAATTCCTAAAGTAGTGAGCTAGATTAGTGGAGAAGTCTTTTTGTTAGCTATTTCCTTATGGGTCACGGCAAGGAATGGGGAGGGAAGGGTTCAGGGTAGTGTTTATGGCATTAGTAATAACTGCCTAATGTCAGGGCGTGTTTGTCCCTCCCTCTGCTAATGGTTTTCAGCTGGAGAAAGATTCATCCTGTGGCACTTCTGTTTGACAACCTTTAGCAGGGTTCATTTTTCTAACAATGTTTTCTTTAGGATGGTATGCTCGCATTTTCAACACTAAACTGTTTTAATTTGCTCTCTTTCTGTAATATGTTTCTCTTGCTATGATTATTGCGTGATCCCTATATGGGGAGGAAGACAAACTCTCCTGCCCCCACCCAGTGTCATTCCAGTGTGCCTGTACCTGTTGAGTATTTAGACTATGCTTACTGTTGTATTAACATTTTACCTTTTCTTTTTTCTTTAGATGGGGTCCAGAAAACAAAATCAGTAGATGACCAGCAGCACCAAAACAAGAAACTGTGTCTTGGTCACTATTGAATAATTAAGCACTTCTGCAGTCTTGCTCTTTATTTTTTATAATGCAGCCTGTTTGCACTTTCATATAATGAAGAGTTTTATTTATTGTTTGGAAGGTGATTTTTAGAATAAGTTTATTTATGATGTCTTAAATGTTTTACAGAATTACCCGAAGGTCTTTTTAATTTAGAAGTTCCTGGGGAAAAAATGCTGCTTGTATTTTCTATGAAAGTAATTGGGTGGCAAATCATTGTTAATGCATAAAAAAATACTGAAGGTTCATTGGTGGTAGGTCAGAGGAGTAATAAAAGAGTATCTCCTTGCTTGGTGTATGGATTGAGGGAATGAATTTCTACGTTCTGGGTTATCAGAATGCAGAAATAAGTAGAGTACTCAAGGGAATCTCCTAGCAAATGGTAGATAAATCATTGCTAGTAATTATTCCTAGTCCCTGAAAGTGGCTTTTGCTTCTCAGTCTGCTTGTATGGTGGAGACACTGCCACCGGGATGGAGATGGTTGCTAGATGAGTGATTTGGAGATTAAGCTCATCTCTCAAACATAACTTCTTCCAGCTACCATAGCAGCACGGCTGGTTTGTTCTGTGGTACTTGTGCTGCTGCTGTGTGTTCTGTGTGCTTCCTCAAGTGCATCCCATCTGAATTAATCTAGACCTAGACTAGGTTTGCTTTTTCTCAGCTTCTGGATACAGGCCTGAAAGATTTTGGCTGTACGTGTATCACTGGCCCCAACGTGCTATGCGAAGATTGCTGGTGTTTAGTTTTTGTTAAGCTTCTCTAATGGGCGTCTAGGACTCAAGGAGCGGATAAAGAGCCAGAGATCTGTTGTTTCTTAGATAGGATGATCTGTGCCAGTGGAATAGGCCAAATCTTTTCAGGTGCCAGTCTCTTTGCTGTCGACATGATGTTAAAACAGCTGGTTTCATGCAGTCTCGTGTTGTTGCTACTTTTGAGGGAGTGCTGGGTAGGGGACAGGTAACTGGAATAGGGAGTTTTTCCCCCTAGAACCTTTTGAGAGGTCGCTCTCCCTACTCTCAGCTGTTTGCTGCTTTGAATGTGACCTCTAGCTGCTGTAGCAGGTGTACCAAGACTTTCTGTTCACTCCTCTGCTGAGCTCTCAAGTACAAATGCCTTAAACCTCTTTCATGCTGCTACTGGTAGGACGTGCAAACAGATTCTTCCCAGTTCTTCCACACGTCTTGTCTTTCTTTGTTGCCCTCCTCAAAACCCTGAAAGGGGAATCATGTTCTAAGATGCTGCTATAGTTTCTGTTTTTACTTGTAGGCTTTGGATAGCAAAGCTGTGATTAGACAGTGTGCAAAGTGGCATTAACGTGGCATTAATAATAGGTAGTTTGCTTGCACCCAGTCTGGCTACTGCTTCCGTATTTTAAGGTACAATTCTTGGTGCTTGGAACTGCACCAAGCAGCTGTGATTCCTCACGGCCCACGTTATAACTTCATACCAGAACAGGGCAGTGCTTATATCCTCTTACCACCATGACAATTCGCTCTCACTGAAGCTGGAGAAGCTGCTGTTTCCCTCAGTCTAGTTAAACTGAAGACGACTCTCCAGCTGCTGGAAGAGTGAGGTGCATGCCACGTTAGCAGCAGAAATCTCACCGGGCAAGTGTTTGACCTGCACCACTGCTGCCCTGCTAAGCAGGGTGCGTACAGCTTCATTCCCCAGGAGCAGATAGCGCTAGTGAAGGAGGGAGGAAAATACAACCCTGTTCGTCAACCAAAGGAAGGATGGTGAAATCTGTTTTTTGCATCACCCTGAAAAAAAGTGCATTTGCACAGTAGCTCATGAGGAAGTAACTGAACTGCTGCTTCACTAGAACTGAATTACCACCAGGTCTTCTGGTCTAGAGTGCGGAACTGGGATCCTGAACTTAGTTTAGGGCCAGCAGATCTAGCTGCAAGAGGTCTGTGCCTCACCTATCAGATTCGGAGTGCAGTGTAGATGCAGTTTTCAGACCGGGGATTAAGTTACTGTTCTGGGTGTTGTACAAACCTCAGAGATAGCTCTAGTTGTTTGTTTTTTTTTTTTTTTTCCTCTCATCAAGGAATATATTTCCATTCCTTGCAACTTCCATATGAGGTTAAAGTTGGGTATTGTTGGTGTTTCATAAGCAAGATTGTCTTTATAGTCTGTTTTAAATCATGAATATTTTACTTTGGCATATTTTTTCTTTCCACTTCTTGTAAGCATCTTGTGTTAGAGTAATTACTCTTGGCTCTTCCTACAGATTGGAAGAACACTGTCCAGATTAAAGTAAAAAATCCACCCTATCCCCCGAAACCATGTTTCTGTAATCCATTGGTAGTGCTTTTCTACTTGAGGTAGAAGCAGGGGAAAAAACAGTGCAGATTTAAGGCCCCTTCATGTTTATACTGATCAGTCAGCTGGTATCAAAATAGGTAAAGAAATCTGTATCTGTGCAGGAAAAGCTGAAATTGAAAAGTCCCCAAAAGGTTGTAGGTGGCCTGGGTACAAGGAGAGGTAAATCAAGATATGCATCAAATATCGCACATCACATTAAATAACTACACTGCAGCGAATGCTGCTGGTGGTCTGTACTTCATGAGGAGTTAAGATTTTACCTTTACTTTTTATTGATTTTTTTAAAAAGGTATTTTTGTACAAAGCTTCCTGTGAAACTTGGAATTGCTTTTAGGGCTGAAGGCTCGGAAGACGGACTGTCTGTCATGCCATCTTTCTACAAATTCGTCCAGAAGTTCACAAATTTCTCTGATTATCGGTGTAACACTACTTCTTTACTTCTTGCTGGAATTGCAAAGTAGTGTCTTTATCCTGACCACTAGGAAGAATGTGAATGGGGTTTCTCACAGCCCCCAGACTCCGTAGGCGCTGCCGTGCATGTCATCTGCTTACCCGAGAGGAGCACGGAAAGACTGGGCATCTCCTGCAGTGCTTATTTTGCAAATGAACTCTAGCGTGTTTGTTTCGTACTTAAAAAGAAAACTGTATTTAAAATTACGAAACGTAGAATTTATATATTTTATATA
Source organism: Anser cygnoides (assembly GCF_040182565.1). NCBI lineage: Eukaryota > Metazoa > Chordata > Aves > Anseriformes > Anatidae > Anser > Anser cygnoides. The sequence continues at coordinate 183,116,603 of NC_089873.1, forward strand.
TACGTATGAAATTTCGATATGCATTTTGGGTCTCTTCCATCCATGCTGGAGCAGTCATTTCAATCGCAGGTATTAACCACCAGTAGTAATTTGGCTTCTAGACTGAGAATTACAGAGCTTCTCTGTTAATTATTTGCCTTACAGCAAAACATGTTTTCAGCTAATAAATTCAGTAAGTACTGAAGTGTATTTTTAAGTGCTTTGGTTTATTAGAAATGCTACAGAGTGCTTCGAAATACGCACGCCCTTTACTGGCCGGGCGCTGTCCTTGCTCCTGCAGTCGCAGCTGTTTGCGGAGCTGCATCGCCACCCTCTGCTCTGCCTGGAGACTTTGTCTCAGCCTCAGCCTGCCTCCTGCCAGCCCCGGGGAACGGCTGGGGTCCCTTCCCATGGCCCCACAAGCATTAATGGATGTTAATTCCATGCTTGGGAGAGTGAGAGCTGCCTCAGGGAGTCACTTGGCTGGAAGGGATGGAAGTGGGCATAGCTCTGACCATCCAGAAGCACAACAGGTCCCTGCAGCACCTCCTGCCTGAGTCTACTTGATGAGCTCCAAGCCTGGCTCATGCCCCAGGGCCACGCACGGCAGCACTGCCGTAGACACACAGTGAGCGGCTGGTGGGACATGGTCAGCAGGGCTGGCAGTGGCACAGGCTGCCCAGAGCCGTGTTTAATGCGGGGACTGTTCTGAAAACCTCTGTGCTCCTCAACAGATTTCTGTTTTAGCTATTCCGCCTGTGAACCAGGCTTTAAATAGAACGTGTTTGGCTTTAATTTGTTAGATTCAGTAAGCGACATTGCTTAGAGACTAGAAAAGCAAAGAAGGCAGATGGTGTTTGCTGATCTCTAACAGATTCAAATTATCGTCTCGTTAATGAAGACGGTCACAGTGCCACATAGGCAGACCCCAACTCCAGTCTGCAGGGAAAGGTAATTGCGGAGAATTGTTGTCAAACACTTCACTGATCTTCTTTGGGATCCCTCTGTTTCCCCAGACCTGTTTAGCTATCTGCTGAAGTGCCAGTTCTGCGTGCCATACACACGGGCATGGTCAGCACCTAGTCCTAAGTGTTTTTAGGTATCAGGCAGAATGCTCTGCGGGTCTGTTCTCTGGTAGCATCTTCCACTGGAACCAGCCTTCCCCTAACAGCAGGGGCACCTTCACGACTTTATGACTCCAGGCGTGACAAAACACTCCCTAGAAACTCAGAGCACTTGTGTATGCCTCTGGGGCATGTTGGAGACGAACCCTGCAGCAGCAAGGAGTTGCTCCGCCAATTCCCTGCCTGGCTCAGCAAGCCCAGCTCAGCAACACCTCCTAAACCTGCTTCCCTTTCTCTAAGCTGTTGCCGTTTGGCCTTGGCTACTACAAAAAGAGCTCAGGCTCATCTCCGGCAGCAATTCAGCCGCAGGAGGGCGCAGTGCCCGGCGCAGCCAGCAGAGGGCAGCGTCCGCGGGGCCACGGAGCGCGGTGAGCCCGGGGCCCGGAGCCCGGCCAGGGCTGCGGCTCTGCGGGCACCGGCAGCGGCCCTGCCCGGTAGGGGGGCGGGCGGTGCTTTGCCATGCATTGTGCTGCAGACACCCAAAAATAGCCCCGCGGCTCCTGATTCAGGCACCGAAAGGCGAAGGTGTGCTGAGACTCGTAAGTGCCAGAGCACTCGAGGCGGCACAAAAGCCGTAAATGTGATGAACAAAAAAATGAGGCTGGCACGACTGCCGTTTGGGTGAAGGGCGCTGCGTGAGTCGCGGCAGCACAGGCTTAACCATGTTTGGGCTAGGGAGAGACATGCAGAGGGACGTGCTGAGCACAGCTTTTCCCTCGGGTATTTTGTGGCGTGACATTTATCTCCAGCACGCCGACGAGGATCGGTTTGTACCTGAAATTTTCCGCTTCATTTTTGCCAAGGAGCCAGACTCCTCCTCATCGTGGGATGGTGTTCCTCAGGTCACAGGACCACTGAACTCCCACCACTGTTGAAGGGATCACATCTGTCTGTTCCAGCTATAACATAGCCGGTTACTTCTGCAACACGCCACTCACTGCAGCTAGAGAGGCTCATTAACACAAATGAAGCCTTTGTGGTCTGCCTGTGTTTTTCTCTTCCTTTGCCTTCATTGTTCAATTATCTTCCCTTTAGCTCTGGTGAGGTCACCTCACTCCTTTGCCAGTAAATCTTCCCCCAGGGCAGCTAAATTTCTAACTTGGCGAAAAAAATAAAAGGTTGAAGAAGCCTGGAGGAACCATGAAGTATTTCAACAACTTTAGCAAAAGCCAGGCCTTAGGGATGTGTCTCATAAAGGCCAGCATTGATACATTTTCCTCCTTCCCAATGGCCTTTCAGAAAGGCCTGAAAGATGTCTTTAAAATAGTACGCATGCCAGTACATTCAACTGCCGATAGCTTTTCATTCCAAGCATGGGGCAAGGCAGATTTATCAGGAGGAAGCAAAAACCAGCAGAAGCAGAAGCTTCTGGCTGTGTGGCTGGAAGGGGCACTAGCCAGAGCGCTGGGCTTGTTGTTGAACAGGCTGATGTCTCTCCCCCTTGCCTGACATCTCCTGGGAAGTGTGGCTTTCTCGCCTGCCCCTGCTGTCTCCTTCCTTTCCCATTTGACAGGCAGCACGAGCCATTGCGGCCAGCCCACGACACAAACCTGCTCCATCCCATGAGCTAATTGCGGCTCTGCCCTTGACACTCCTTGGGGCGCAAGGCGAGTCCCTCTGTGAATATCATTTTTTCCCCACACCCAGCTTTAAAACAGGGAGGCTCCCACTTGCCCTACGCGCGCAGGGCCGGCAGGCATCTGACCGCCTCCCTGACGCTGTGTTTGCTCCCTGCCCGGGCAGGGCCGTGCCGGGGCGTGCCGCCTGCTGAAACGCTCACCCCGGCTGCGTGTTTGCGCAGGGCTCCGAACAGATGCAACAGGCTTGGCATTGACGAGGGCATTTTTAAAGCCCTTCCAAACCTTTGTCAGGCCAGCTGCGCCACAGAGTGCAGTGCTGTACATTAGCAGAGGTACCCGGCAATTTGAAAATAAAGGGCCTCTGTTCTCAAGAGTTGAGCAAGGCACTTTTGTGGCCCACAAGACATGATCCTGTCGTCTGTGTGCCCTCAGAAGAAATACTCCATTTGTCAGCAGGCTGCTAGCTCTCCCCAGGAGAGCTACGCTGGCCAGTTGGTGTTTTTTTTGTTTCTTTAACGACGAGGAGCTGGGCGATGGTGTGGTGATTAAGCTGGGTCCTGTCATACTGCCTGCAGCCAAAGGGCTTTGCTCGTACCCGTAAGCTTGGTGGTGAGGTGTTCCTTCTGCCCAGCTGCTTGTAAAAACCTCAACGTGCTGGAGGTGCCAGCCCCAGCACACGGCTCAGTGGGTGTTAGCGCTGGGTTAGCACCCCCACCCACCCCCCCCCCGGGTGATCCTTAAGATGGAAGAGGTGATTTTTGTCGTGGCTTTGTAAAGCCACTTGCAACATGTGCTACAGGAAAGGTTTTTGGTGGGTTCCCTGCTTTTCCTGCTGTCACATTCCTGGAAAGAGGAGCCAGCAGGAGGCAGGCCTGTGGCGCAGGACCGCGAGTCAGGAGGGCCGGGCTGGCCGCCCGCCTGTCCCTGAGGCACTCCAGGGGAGCCCGGCCAAGTCACAGCCCCGAGAGGTGCTTGGCTTTCGGCCTGGTCAGAACCATGTGGCCACAAATGCTGCCTCGGCCTGGATGCTCCCTTCATCGCCTCCTGTGTCGCCTGCATGTGCTTGGGGCTGGCTTGAAGGGTGCCGCTGCTGCCCTGCAGTCACCTGCAGGCCAGGCTCAGAGGCCTGGGGGGGGAAGGAGAAGGGCAACAGGTCTCAGCTGACAGGGGGAGGTTTGGATTGGACATTGAGAAGAAAGCCTTCACTCAGAGGGTGGTGAGGCCCTGGCACAGGCTGCCCAGAGAAGCTGTGGATGCCCCGTCCCTGGAGGTGCTCAAGGCCAGGCTGGATGGGGCTTTGGGCAGCCTGGTCTGGTGGGAGGTGTCCCTGCCCATGGCAGGGGGGTGGGACTGGGTGATCCTTAAGGTCCCTTCCAACTCAACCCACTCCATGGTTCTCTGAGTCTTCCCCAGACCATAGCTGTCCTCACCAGCAGGATTGCCTCTCCCCCTTTGGGTTTGGACATCCCACCAGAGGCTCCAGGACAACTTGCACTCAGTGTTATCAGCTTTTGCTGTTCCACACAGTACATGTACATTAAATATTTGGAATAAATGTGTAAGGGGGCCTGGGTCAATAACTCTGCAGCTCACTGGGTTTGTGATCAGAGGGAGAGGAGCCCTGGATTTGCTCTGAACAGGCAGCAGAGTGGCTGAGCTCCCTGTTAAGGTGCTGGCTAGAAGCTGGGGGAACGCATCTCACTTCTAGTTCCCAGGGCTGGGTCTGCATTTACTCCAAAAACTGATGCAAACCAGCAGCTCCAGGACTGGGGCTTCCACAGCCAAGGCCCTTAGGAGCCTGCATTCCTCACCGGGCACTGGCCGGCTCCTGCTTAAGCCCTGGGAGAGCCCCAGCCCAGCACAATTTCTGGCACCTGTCCGTGCTCTGACACAGATAGCAACTGGCCAGTTCAGGTCCATCAGAGCTATTAAACAGCCCTTGGTGGTAAATGCAACAAATCCTCATGGTAGATGTAGTCCCCAGCTGCCTGGGCGATGCTGGAGGCAAATGCAGAGCAAGCTCAGAGACCAAAACCCATCACCCCTGCTGTGTAACGGCCTGCCCGCCAGGCAGGAGATGCTCTGCAGAAAGGCGCTTCCAGCCAAAATGTTGGAGCACTTCCACTTCATGCAGAAAAATGAATCATTTGACCAGAGAAAAAGCCTCTCTACTGACCAAGCATCTCTGCACCCGCTGGAAAGAGGCCGGGGTTCTCTCAGCCCTGCTCCAGTCTTACAAACAATAGCAGCAAAGCACGCGCTCTCCCTCCTGAGGGTGCTTTTATCATTAGGTTACAGGGTCCGAGCCATTCTTTCCTTCTCATCTGCTCCTGTCCCCAGAGCATGCAGATTTAGAGGCTCAAGCAGCCTTAACACCCACGTTTATTGAAGGCCAGAGGCCCGCACCCTCCCCACATTTGCACACCTGCTGGTTTACGTGTGGTTATGGACAGGGGAGGCCACTGCCCACCCCAATCAGATTTTTCTTAGTAGCACAAGCCGCCCGAATCCTGGGACAGAAAATGATGCTTCAAAGATTCCTGGCACCCTCCTGCGTCAAGGAAGGCTTTGTGTGCAGGATTGTATGCAGCCTGTTGGCAGGGAGTCACTCGTAAAATCCAACCCCCCCTGGATGCTGGGTGGGGACTGGATTTGAGAGGCTGCAGCCCACGCTTCCTCCAGCTTCCTTCTCTCCCTGGACAGCCATCATCTTCCCCGTCCTTGCGCTGATGAACTTTGTCCTGCAGCCACGCAGCTCCCCCAGGTACTGATTCCAGAGAAATCGTCGGGTTCCTGGTGGGAGCAGCTGCCTAGGCAGAAGAGGAGCCTTGGCTGAATGAACTGAAGGAAACTGGAATTTCTATCTTTACTTTGAAGTTGCGTTAGAAAAGACCTCATTTGCATTTAATTAGGGATGCGTTCCCACCGGCTGTGAAATATTATTGTGGCGCTTAATTTCGTCTTCACCGATTCTTTTTCTTTTTTGAAAGAGCTGCGCAAGCTGAGCTTGGGGAAGACTCGATTAACTAGGAGATGCGCTGGCAACACTTGCTTCAGGAGCAGCTTTTCTTTATGATAAGCCACACGGAGCCCGACACGTCACTTCACTGCAAGCCCACCCGTTTTCCTCTCTCTTTCAGCTGCACATACGAGCACGCACACATTTTCCACAAGCCCTCCTTGCCCCTTACCCCTGGGTAAGGCTGCCGCTACAGTGAGCGTGGGATGAAGCAGCCTGGCACATTTCTGCCCTCACTCCTTGTGCCACGCCAGGATTCAGTATCTTCAGCGGCCCTCCCGTGGCCGGGCCGTGCAGACAGGAGTGTTTCACAGCACTGTCTTCCCCCCTTCGTTTCAGCAGGTGCGATGGCACCTCTGTACAGATCCCACGCACCCTGTCCCATGGAGGTATTCCCCCCAGACGCGCTGCTAGGCACTTTTTCCAAGCACAGGCTGGAAAGCCTGATGTTCTGCAACTCCAGAGGCTGAGGCAATGGCCACGTGCCTCTGCGTTAATCCAGCCCTGGAGGTGGGTCCCACCCTTCGGCTTCGGGCTCCGGATCTCTGAGGATCAGAGCAGCTAGCTCGGAGGACTGCTGCTCTGGAGATACTCCTTTATCGAGCAGCGAGCATTCCTCTGATAGCACCGGGGCTGAAGACCACAGGCAGGCAAAGCTGGACGGCAGCCTGGGCTGCCAGGCCCCCTGCCAGCAAGGGCTGCAGATGCAATGCTCGCAGAGGGGATGGATGAGCTCTGAAGAAAGTGCTCATCTGTCTCTCTCCATCTGCTGAAACTGCTTGGCAAAGGAGAGAAGGAATTTAGCACCGCGCAGTCCCGCTATCCCGAAAGGCAAGAGGAAAAAAAAACACAGATAGAAATAAAGGGTAATCAGTAATCATGCCTTTAATAGCTTGTAAATATTTTCTTTTTAAATTCCAGGCAACTAAGATGTACATTTTTTGTGTATATCTGACATCTGAAAAAAATAAAACAAAAAATGTGACTCTACAATCTGTTCAGTTTCATTTCTTTTCTAAAGCACATAAATTAAAAGTATCAGACACCCCAATATACAACCGCTTTATGAAGGAAAAAGTCTTGTTCTGTTTTTACAGTTCAGTTTCACCTTTTTATCTGAAGCGTTAGCTATAGCTTTAGCTAGATAACTGCCTTACAACAAACAGGAAAACTCAGAACTTAGGCTGTCAAGAAAAACTCAAGAAATTTCCACTCCCTGCTCTCAAACTCCACTTCCCAATAAAGCATCAGAGTAACATTTTCATTTCCCCACTAGAAAATAGAAGACACCCAAAAACCTGTTCAAACACACCTGGGAAACACTGTTTGGACCACAGAGCTTATTAAACTTAAAACGTGAACAGTGCAATGATTTTCCCTTCTGAAACCTACCACGGAACCCGAATTCACATCTGAATGAACAAGGACAGAAAACACCAGCCACGAAGTAGCCTGAGGTGCCTAGGGCTGCTAAATGGCCGCCTCAACTCGATTTAGGTATCCGATAAATGCTCTCGGCTTTGAGAGCACGTGCAGCCCCTGAATGACTCCAGGGGCCATTCAGATGATTCAGGCTGAGGCCATTTACAATTGGGACCCTTCCTTTCAGCACGCAGATGTAAAAATCTTGGCCAAAGCACTCCCAGCACCGGGAAGCACAAAGGGCCAGCTCGTGAGCCACAGCGGTGCCAGTACTCGGTGGGGTTCGACCACACAGCTCCGGCCACCACACACTGGGACTGGGGACAGACTTCTTGCTGGTTTTAGTAGGAGCAGGATCATTTTATTAGCAATACTGCATGGGCCTTGACAGAAGGAGGGGATGCTCTTGCCTTCCTCCCACTGGGGACTACGCGGTCCATCGGTCTGGCCAGAAACCGGTGGGAACAGCCTGTGCCCTAGCACAAGGTAGATCGTGTACAGGAAAATGGGAGGCTGGCAGAAACCGCTCACCTGGCTGATGTCTTCGTCCACTTCCCTAGCACAGACTGAATAGGAAACCTCTGATCTAGGGTATAGGAAAACTTAAAGATGAAAGAACTCAAAAATAAAGCAAAAACGTGACCTTTACTGCTTTTATCTCCTGCTGTTTTGACTAAAGAACAGAATCTATAACTGCAGCTAACTCCAGAGACGAATGTACTCTTTCACAGTCTTGTGTGTGTGCAGCACTAAACCAAAGTCACAACTACAGGTGCAAAGGAAGAGCATTAGTCCTCAGAAGACCTACTTTGTGCACTCACCAACAGCTCAAGTTTGCCGATAAAGTTAAGCAAAATAGGTTCATCCTCCTTGAGCACAGAGAAATCTGTCAAACCAGCTTCTATTACAAACAGGTTCTAAACTGACATAAATAATTATAGTCTTGATTAAAAATAATATATTATTCTAGGTTTTTTTAAATTTTTTTTAGTTTCCATGTAAAATCCCTATACTCTTGACATCTACGAACAAAGACGAAATAAAAAAAAAAAAACAGGCACTTGTGCCTTCTCAAGCACTATCGTGGTGTTTAAGGGACACGGAGGAACTTAACACATGAGATTAATGCCTACAGTGGAAAACGAGTGGAGTTCTTCAAGCTGTTGGCTTTTTCAAGTCTCGGATTTGCTTAATCAGGTAGTTCTTCTCATCAGTGAACTGTTCGTCATCCGTCCTTTCTTTCTGGAAATTGCTCAGAAACTCAATTAGCTTGGGTTGGTTTTTCAACAGGATCTCCACGATGGGCTGTGTTTTGTTTGGACTGGCCACAAAAACCTAACATGCAAACAAAACCAGGCACGGCAGGGAGAGAACGAGAGAGAGAGAGGAACAATCAGTCACACACAATATTGCCACAAGTTATTTTCTCACCAGGCAGCTGAGGGCTGGCAGGCAGACACTGCCGCTGCACACCTTGTCCCAGGGCACGGGGAGAGGAGTTACAAACACGTTGGTTCAACAGCAACCTGAGCAAAGCTATGCCTGCGTGTGGCATCGTTTCCCCTTATTTTTGCTCTTTGTTGATCAAGTATTTGATTGCAAACCCAGCTGCTGAGGGCAGGCTATCAATTCTCAGCCTTTCCTACATGCAACACTTACTACGCATAAATTAATTATCAGGAGAACGGAAAAGCTTTGTGTCAGGTCTGATATCATTTCCATACTAAACCAGGCCTAAAATTAGACTTGCCAGCTTTGTTTTGGTTTGGGAGACACGTCAGAGGCTTCGCTTCCCCCGGCCTAATCCATCCATGGGAGCATGGAAATTTACAGCAGCAGGAGCAGCAGCGCCGGGGCGCATCCAGCTCCGGAGCAGGGAGGTGATGTGAGGCTCAGATGCTCGCCAGTCCCGTGGGCTTACTGGTCTTGTCAAGCAGCAACTTTAAAGGCTAAGCTTAACTGTGCTCTGTTTTTTCCTCTTGTAAAACCTAAAACCTACAGCACCAGCCTTCCAACTGGGCACACAACCCCACATGCTGTTTCTTTAACATTTTCTCTGCCTTACGCAGGAAACTCCAGGCCAGCGGTGATGGGCTCTGCCCAGGGAGCTCAGGATGCTGCAGAGAGCGGGGCTGTGCGGACACCGGGCGGAGGGAACGCATGCGTTGCACCCCCTGGCCACCACAGGAAGAGTTCCCACATCTGGCTTGCGCCGAGGTTACCATGGCTGGTCAAACAAAACACTGTCTGAGCGCTTGTGCAACGACATAAATAACTCAAGTTATTCTCTACCCGACGAGAAGAAATTAAGGATGGACAGGCCTGGAAAACGGCCAGTTTCCCTCCGAGCCTGTTCAAACCAGAATAAAAACAAACATCTGCTGACAGCGCTGAATGGCATTTTGTCCGGCCGAGCGCAGGCAGCACGATCGCTCGGCCCAGCCCCGGGGCTGCTGGCTCCCGACCTGGGGCTCCTCCGCAGGTTTCTCCTCCCTGAGATTTTGGCCACGTGAAAACCTGGGATACATCATGTAATCAGTGCGTTACGTGAGGGGGAACACGCACACACCGTGCTCTGTGTGGCCAGGCCACGGTCCCTGTGAAGGTGGAACATCCCCAGTTATTCAGACCCTCTGCACAGGCGTCCACACCACCTTTCTTTGATTGTCTTGAGCTATCATCTTAAATATATATATATTTATGCCTACTTGCCACCCTAAAAATTCACAACAGTAGCACCCACAGCCCAAACTCTCAAGAGTCCCTTCAGAGCAGCCACCCTACGATAACAGCTTTCCTGCGCGATGCTCCAGTCCTTCAAAATGTAACATCTTGCCAGGGACGCATTTGCCAGCCCGTGGGGTGTTCAATTCCCAGCTCTCGCTACGCTTGATGAACTGTCAATAGCTGATTGTTCTATCGCTGCCTGCTACATTTGAAAGCAACATCCCTTCCCTTGCAAATAACTTTGATATTCTGCTACTGATCCGTTGGTTCCCCCCAGTCTGAGAAATGAAGGGCTCGGGAATGTAAATCTGAATGTACTTGACAGCTTTCCTCTCTGTGCCTTATCTAGGGAATATGAATCTTGAAGTCTCGTGGGTATGACTGCTCGGCTCTGGCTGAGACCGCGGCAGCTCATGCTTTCAGCTCCAGCAGCCCCACGCCTCGGCTCCCCATACACTGACCCGCAGGAGGCCATCGTGCTGACGGGGGCTGGACCTTGTAGGGCTTGGGCTGTGGTCAGCCCCACGCCATCCAGACAAGCTTCCTTTGAGAAAAGCAGCACACGAGCCTGCAGGCCGGGGTGAGGAAAACAACCATTACAGAGCTTTGCTGCAAGGTTTTCATTCTGGAGCTCAGTTCCTCCTCTGTGACCTTTTGGGATGTATTACAGAAGGCCTGATCCTAAAGGGCTGGACATCTTCCTTCAGCGAGTATTAGGCCTCTTTACAAAGATGACTAAAGGCTGACTCTCAAAATCAACAAATCTGCATAATTCTTCTCATAAAAACCTATCTGGTCAGAAAACATAACTGAAAGGTTTTAGTGGTAAACCTAGTACATGCCAGCATTTCGTGCTGGTTCTGCAAGTGGCATTACCATACTAAATAATTAAAGGACCTAGTTTAATAGAAGATATCACATCCTGTTTATCTTCCGGCTCGATTATTTATAGATTATTATCATCCCCTTGCAAAACTGTCAGACTGAAAATCCAAACAAAGATCATCTTGACTGCCAGTCTTGCTCAGTGTCAAAAGGGACTCGTAAAGAGAGAACGTTAAATGCCCAGAAAATTCCTGAAATGTTATTCAATGCTTCAGCTAAGCAAACAAAATAAGTTCTGCAAGTATCAGCTACTCAGATCCACGAAGGCCAGGGTTAGGACCACCATAACGTTTTGCGTGTAAAAAAGAGTGCCCCATGTTCACAACTCTCTTTTGTAACTCTCTGTAAACAGAAATCATTACTAATGCTAGCTGGAACATTTTTACTGAAATGAATTTTAACTGCAGCTAAAACACTTCACAGAAAGTCCATTTCACCCATGGTTTTACTATAAAAGATCGTGTGTTCTAGAGTACACTTAATTCTGATATATGAGAGAGAGAGACCCAAAATAAAGAGAGCACTCATATTAAAATTCCAACTCTAAAAATAGCTGTTTCAGCACAGTTCCGTTTTGTGAATATTTTTAAAAGGACTGGAATGAAAATCAACTCTGAAAAAGTTGCCCAAAGTTGCCTCTTGCTCTCTTCTGCATTAAAAGTCATACACTGTTATTTTTTTTCTTCCCCAAACAAATACCAAAATCGCTTGATTAGAGAATCTGACCTCGTTTCCTTACAATTAATGACCAGCAATCACCATCCTCTGGGACTCCAGAAGAACAGGGGTTGGATACCCTGGACTGAGTATTTTAAGACTTCAGCTGGGGTCAAGCACAATCTTACCATAGCAGGAAACTGCACACAGAAGTGCCTTATGGTTCACGTTGCTTATACTGTAATGCTTTGCATTTCTTGCCCTACAAACTCTCCAGCTAACAGGCAGAGAGGACACATCCACGCACACTTGGGTTCAGCTTCCTATCAAGAGGAAGCTGTCAGTACGGTCAAATTATCTGAGACCGTTTGCAGAGCGAGAGGTAGCTCTGTAATGTGCATGGAAGAGAACGGAAAAATTAAGCTAAGGTCACAAAACACAGTGTACCCGGTCTATTTTTAGATTTAAACAGTAAAATATATCTTGCTAAATGTCTGCTTAAGAACAAGAAAGTTACATAATCCCAATTCACCACTCCAGGGTGTTTTCCTCAAAATAAGCTAATTGTTTACGTGAAAGCCAAGAGGGCTCGTTATTAGCTTTTACTTGTAAATGCATTAGGTCAAAGGATGACCTGCACTGCGTTCATGTACATCTGAGAGCTGTGCTCTCCCCTTTGGGCTAACTCACAGCAGGCTCCACTGTCACAAATCCACCACAGGAGCTGGGGAGCCCTTCCTAACATTTGGTCCTCGAAGTGTGGATGCTCAAGGCTGAGACCTCTTCACTGAAATCAGGGCAGAGGAGACTGGTGACTGTCAAAGCCCACAGCCCTGAGTCCCCACTGGAACATCTCTGGGGGAGAAGGAAAGAGGTGGGGTGTGTTAGTTTTTCCTAATGATTAAATGCTGGCTAATCCTCATGCGTACACTGTGTGGGACACACAGCTTTACAAAGTACCCTTAGGATGATGCTGCGAGGCAGAAACTCTGTCTAGCTCAGACAAAAGGAGTAGGAGGAGGAAGGTAGGAGGAAGATCAAGCATCTCCTGGGAGGAAAATGGAAGCAGGCACTGCAAGAAGGCACTCTGTTTGTCCTTGATTTCCCACAGAAAGCATCCTGGATGAACAAATGTTCTCAGAGCCCAAAGGGCGTTGTCAGCCACCAAACACTCCTGCAAAATATTTGTGTACATGAGGTGCTCATCACTTTAGTCTCTGTCTTGCAGTTTTGGATCCTCAATAATAAGAAATTGCCTCACGAAGCTAAGAGTTATATGCCTTTTGGGGGGTTGGCTAGAGCATGGGGAAAGTTGAAACCTGAATGCTTACAAAACAAGCACTTTTTCATTTCAAATGTGTCTAACTGGTGAAACATCTAAATCAGGTAATTTAAACCCCAATCTTTTGGCAGCTCAGACAGAGCAGCAAGTATCTGCTTCTCAGCAGACCTTTGATTTCAAGTAACTGTGGTTAGTCTGCTGTAATTTCAGCCAGGGCTGTAGAGGTGTTTTGCAAGCACAATTTAAAAATGCAGGCACAGTTTAAAATTTATGAGATTAAAAGCTGAGGACCAGACTCCTCTCCCAGTTACATCAGCACAGAATTATTACAGCTGACAAGAGAACTGGGTTCAGGGACAGTAACGCAGAAAGAGTAGGCAGGCACGCTGCAGAGCAGGGCACAAGAAAAGAGAAATGTTTTCCCCTCTTCTCTTGAATATCTAAGGATTTCCTTTATTAATTCTCCAGAAGTTAGAGTAAAAAGTGAAGTCAGAGGAAAATGCTCTTCTCTGACCTTCTCTACAAAGCTAGTTCACAATAGGATTTCCTATAATATATCCTGTATCTCCACTGCCCACCTGGGAGAAGCTGAATGCTTCTAGATCCAGATAACCCATGCCCTCAGTGAGGACCTAACAGAGGAGCTTTGCTGAGCTTTTAGAGTTACTCTGGTGTGCTGCTGCTAGTGATAAACAAACAATCTCCAGCTGATCAGATGCTGCTCTGAGCCTGCAGTTCCCACACAATGAACACTATGCATATGAGGTAGAGTAAGGCACCACTTAAATGCTGCTGATGGGTACTACTGAAAAAAACAGCAACATCCCATGGAGGATAGTATCTGAGGACAGAGCTTGGTGCTGTGAACTGAAGAGACGTAACTTTATCATCATGCACTATTTATTTTGCTGGGCACCTGAAGGCCTCAGCATTACATCCACGTGGTAGTGTTGCAGGTGGTTGAGCAAGGCTGAGCCTACAATACCTACGCTCTAACGGGAAGTGGGACACGGCCTGGTGGTAAAGGAAAAGAAGGAAGGAATGGGAAGGAGCAACATCAACACAGTCGCACAATGGAATCCTTACAAATTATTCAAAATCCTTTCAAATGCTTCTTACAATAAGTAAAATCAGCTGTTCCCAAGGCCCAGGCCATGCCTATCATTAGTACAGGACCATGTGTTTCATACACAGAAAGCTGGCATTTGTTCACAGAGTGGCAAGCAGACCCCAATCGTCTGATCCCTTCCCTCCACAGGCATCTCAAAGGCTGCGTTTTGAGCCTGACTGCTCTCTTATCTTGGAGCTACAGACCTCCTGATAAGGAGGAGGAGGAGGAGAAGTTGCTCACAGTGGTTCAGCTGACGACGGAGGAAGTGAGCAAGGGAACAGCTTACCAAGCTGCTTATTTCAGGGAGGGATTTTTTTTTTTTTTTTATCTTAATCCTCCCTGAGACTCTTTTTTTTTTTTTTTTTGGTAAATGAAAAGCATTTTGGAGAAGCTGTACATCCTCTAAACCTCCATGCCAAAGACCTGAAAGCTTTTTGCCAAATGAGAGACGGCAGAACTACAGAACTCAACAAGTCACCCTGAATTTGTAGAGGGTAATTAACCTTTCCAGAATAGCATGACTTCTGTTGTGATCTGGTGTCTTTCTTAACCATCTTGGGGAAGACTATCCTCACAGACTCCCCTGTTCAGAAAATTATTAGCAGCTCTATTTGCATAGTTTGAAATTAATACAGTAACTCTAAACTAAAGGTAGTCTTCCACAGCAACAATTCAATTCACGTTCTGATTGACAGCAGAGATCTTTTTTGAGAGGAAAACAGTAAACTATTCACCTGTTAACATTAATCAATGAAAAAGAAGACACTGGTTGGGTCTTGTAATTGTTTAAGACTGTGCTAATGATCAGTGCAAAAGGAAGGAAGGATTAAACTTATTTCAAGCTCAGATCTATCAAATCTTTTTAATACCTTTAAAAGCAAATTTTGTTCACATTGATGCACAGTGCTAGCACTGTCTATTTTTGGTCTTAATGTAAAGTTTTAAGACATTGTGGTTGGTTTTTTTTTTGGTTGGTTGGTTTTGTTTTTTGGTCGATTGTCTGTTTTTGTTTGTTTTAATATACTTACCCAGAATCACATAGTAAAACACCCAAGAGTTCAGGAAAGGACCCTGGATAACATCTAGGAACCGTGTATTTTGGTAGCAGTACCATTCACCTCATCTCTGTGAGGGATTACCCTCAACCCAAAGTGAAATGATGCTGCATTAGATCTCACCTGAAGGTGAGACAAAACAGAGGCTGTGTGATAGAGAGGTTTTCAATAAAGATGTTCTCAAACAACTGACACAACTGTAAACCCTACCCTTCAGCCTTATTTTTGAGGGATTTCTCTTGCCCTCCTTGAAAGACACTTTTATGAGCAGGAAAGAAAGTCTGCCGTCTGTACAGCTCCTGCTGTCTCACCTTGAACACGTGGAATGCTTCAAACTGAATGTTGGGGCTTTTATCTCGCAGCAAGTTCATCATCAGCTTCAGATTCTCTGGTTTGCTGATGTATTTTGTCATGATGGCAAAGTTGTGTCGGTCCAGAATCAGTTCACCCAGAAGCTATAGAGAAAATTACAAAAAAAAAAAAAATGTTAATCAGTTTATCACTTGATTTTTGAAAGCAAAGAAAGCAACAGCATATGTTAATGTTTGTCTTAAGAGTTTTTAATGTCACTACATTAAAAAAAAATAACTAGACTTATCACGTAGTAAGTTACTTAATGCCCATCTTCCAAACATTACAGAAAAAGTTACCACATACGGACTGAATGTAATAGGAGCTGGTGTGAGCCAGCTGGGACAGAAGCAAGTGCAGTGCAACTGTCCCACAAAGACACCTTTAGTTTCACGCAGATTTTACATTAACACATCTATTTGGCCACATCTGCATTCCATGTCAGACCTGGTGCTGCAGTGGCAAGAAGCAATGAAAAAACAGGGACAATGATGTTACTCTCAAGTTCATTTTAACTTATGTTCTGAATTGAAGTACAAACTTGAGGTCAGAGGAAAAATGATGGCGCTTGTTCCATAGGAACAGTCCAATGGCTTCAACAAAGATCCAGGAAATAAAATTCACAGCAAGCTCTTGTATGAAAAGCGTCCCCAAACATTCATTTATTTTTTGTTAGAAATTACGATTACTTCATTGCCATATATGCATTTAGATATTCTTCATAACATGAATTACAAATTTTCAAGGGAAGCGCTGAAAAATGTTGCTTTACCTTCAAAGATTGTCTCTTTGTTACGTAATTCTCAGAATTAATGAGTTTTTCATAATCCTCAAAGATCTAGAGTAAAAAGAAAACAAATGCAGTCAATTCATGTCCATCCTTCCTTCTCCCCATTTCCTTCTTGCCCTTCCACCCTGGAGGAGCAGCAGAAGCAGCAGCAGTGCCACCCTCTAACACTTCACCGCAATGGCAGGCCAAGCTCTTGTGGCCTTTTTTCTCTGCTTGCTATCATATAGTGAGTTAATGCCCAGTAATACTCATCTGCCAAACGCTACACGGAGCGATACCACACATGGACTGGATGCAACAGAAGGTAGCATGAGCCAGCTCGCACAGAAGTCAGCCAGTGCCTGTACAGCCTTCTTTTACAAGAGAATGAATCTGCCGCTGGGACACGTGAGTGTGTTTTACTTTCACTTGCAATTTAATGTGGCACCCCAAATTGCTGACAGTGCGTCCCATACTGGCATGTGCCAAAAGCTCTTTGTGAGGTGCCACCTGCCTTCAACACCCTCACTCATTGAAGCACTTTGCAGAATGAGGATCACCAGGAGTAGGGTGCATGCTGGCTTTTTGCAGGTAGCAAAAGAAATCTTGTGGTCAAGAAGACTGAGCAGCCATGCTACTGTATATGTTCATCGACCAAACAAGCGAAATAAACCCAACGCTGTCCAAGAATCATCGAAAAAAATCCTAATGCCCACTATTTATACTTCAAATTTTGTTCCACTGTAGTCCTTCAGTACTAACAGAGGAAAGATGAGCAGAAACACTAACTTTGCTCCAGTTAAGCTACATTTGTGACTCAGCAATAATCAGCCTGATCTTTATTTAACCTTCTTGGTAACTCTAGAACGAAAGAAATAGTCATCGGCCTTTTTACTTTGGCAATGAAATAAAGAATAGCTAAGGTAACACAAGAACATAACCTGTAGTCTCATTCCATTATCCGTATCAGACTAATTTCCGTTGATTCCAGTGGAATTTTTTTGACTGAAATTTGATTCAAAACAGAGTCAAAAAGTCAAAGTGAAAAATGGCAACAAACCAAGGGACTGATTGATTTAGGATGGTAAGGAGAATAGTGACATCTCTGTCTCCCACTTAGGTGCACATAATTTTCAGTATCGCTATAACTTCTTGCAGTAACTCTTCTCCTCTGTCCCAGAGTATTACAAGTCACACTGGCATGGCCCTATCAATGCTGGAATACCACAAAACTGTTTAAAAATGTGAACACTTTTCCCCATGGTCTATCTAAATACTGTTTGCGGTTCCATTCACCTATGAGGAGATACAGTACAGAGATGAATAATACTTGTTTTTAAACTTCGAGTTCTCCTGAAAACTTGGCACCTGTCCCCTGTGGATGTGAGCAGTGCGGATACCTGTATTTCAAACACCACATTTAGTAAAAGCAATGCTTAGTTTTGCAGTCCTGCATGACTATTTTATGTGGAGCATGAAATCCTCCACTACTGAAAGCACACTTCTTCTAGCTAAGCATGAAGAGATATTATAAAGTTCTTCTGTCATTTGTACTTACTGTATCGTAGTTTTGTTCCAGAAATTCTGCTACCAGTAACTTGTGTCTTGTTAACAGGTCCTGGAGAAGAGCAGAGAAAGGTTCCCTTAGAGAGTTTGCATATTCAATTTTCCCTTTTTTCTCTAATACATTTTAGTATTTTTTTTTAGCACTTCATCTTTTAGAAGATATTTCCAACATGATTTCCATAAACAAAAAACATTTAAAGATGATACCGCATGGAATTCAGTTGTGTGTTTATTAGCATTTTAATGAGAACTCATTCAGTGCAGAATCAACATAACAGAATCAACATAAAGCTATTCCAAAGCTCTTTATATTCCTTCTTCCTCCCACATTTTAGCCTTATTTTTTCTGGTCATTGTGCACAGTACTTACAATAAACTGGGGTGAAGGAAAGGAGGAAAGCAAAATAACCCTTTACGGAGGGATCAGCTTTGGTCGCACAACCAAAAGGGATCTCCATTCTGCCCCACAACTGGAAGATTATGATAAGTTTTATCGATTGCTACTGCTCATGTCCATCGAACGCAACAAGGCAGTCTCAAATTCAACCACTGGATATATACACTTACTTATTTAAAACCTACAAGTTAGGCACAAATCTAAGCTAGCAACCCAGGTTCCCTCCACACCCACTCCATCCCCAAAACAGGGGGTCTTAGGTCTGTTTTTCTGCCTAAGGTGGGCTTTCCAACACAAGCAGCAGCAGAGACCTTTTAGGCAGGTGAAGTTGCACAGCAGGCATCCCATCCTAAAAGGTGGGTAACCAATTCAGATTTAAATTGGAGCAACCTCTCTCTCAGAATGGGAATGCTGGTGCTCAGCAGCAGAGATGCAGATGTTCAGCTCCAGGAGAAATCAAGTCTCTTTACTGCATGAACAGCTATAACTGAAGTGGCCAGTTTGAGGCATTTAAGTTTAATTTGTATCTTATTTCCTCTTTTAAAACATAACACTGATGACAATAAATGCCTGATGAGGTCCATTCAAGTCGCTATTTTTTCAGTGAATCACTTTCTGGTATCTTTTTCATCATCTTTTCCTTGGTTTCCTTAACCACAGTCAGAGACCTAAACAGCATTGTTGAAGTACATGCACCGCCACATCCTCTACAGCATCACAAATAAAATTAATTCTTTACATACTAATCCTTTAATTTATTTTTACCATAAATTGTAAAAGGAAAGCAGGGTGCTACAAAATGCAGTACATTACGTTTTAATACAGTCCTTTATTTAGCAGGATTGCAACGATACCAGTTTAAAAGGCTGAACATAACAAATATAATTCACAAGCTTTGATGCAGGGCACTTAGGAGGCAAGTACAACATTTTTTCAACAGGGGGCACAAATGGAATATAATCCAAAGTGAGTTTTTCACAGAAAATCATAAGACAGTGTGGAGCAGCAGTATTCCATCAGCACTCTTTCCACCCTCTCCTGGTACCCTCCACAGCTGACTCTCTAAATACAAGCTGTTTTCCTCTGCATTTTTAGCAGCTCTGTTTCCCCTCTGCTGTGCACCTGGCTGAATTTAATTAAGAAGTACCTCTCAAGTTCATCAAAAATTCCAATACTTTCCTACTATAAATATCCTCAAACTTTAATGCACATTTAATTAAACCCTCCTCTGGTGCATAGACTATCCAAGACTTTCAGCTTTCAACCAGACACCCTGGTGGCAACACTGCAAACCCAAAACAGGGGAAGCAGAACTGAAAACACAGAGTTCAGTAATACAGCCAGTAAGCAACCATAGACAGCACTTATTTATATGGTATTAGAAATGAGGTAGTTCCACATCTCATGATTCAATTGCTTCCATATCACTTCTTGCTGTTCCAGCTATTTTAGAGTAATAGTCAGATAGAAGATGAAATGAACAGCTGGTTTATTTCCAGAACTGGCCATGTATCAGGTGCTAAAACGTAGTTTTAAAAAAATGCAGTTTTATGGATTGCCCCAAGCATTTTAAGAGGTGATTTCTCACCTATGAACTACCCTCTTACTCCTCTCTTTCCAATGCACGTGAGGATGTAGAATCCTATTTTTAAATCCTGCTAAAAATACACTTGGATCACAGTGGACAGAAATAAGTTCCACAGCTGTAGATCCATAAAGGTCAATCAATCCCTCTTGCCTTGGGAGGGTCACAGCAGCCTGTAGCCCCTGTTGCAGCTGAAGCGACCCATGTCTACATCCTACCTCCTGGTTGGGGTAAAAACCATGCCCATCACTCAAACACATGTTCTGCTGTCATGCTCAGAGCAGGACCTGGGCAAAAGATGCAAATCTCTCCTATCAGGCTGGGAACAGAGTCCAAGAATACTTTTTCAGACGAGAGACAAACACTCTTCCAAAGATAGGGTAAAACTCCAGAAATAGAGGATTTAAATAGTTCAGTTATGGTTCAGCTTTTTTTCTTTTACAGTCCTATACACATATTTTTACTTGTCCAGATTTCTTTGCTACTTCCGCTTTCATAACATTTACCAAATGAACACAACGGCAGCACAACCTAAAACAACTGAAAGACACTGCTATTGATTAATGGGTGGTTTGAATTTTTAATCCTGATCAACTCATTACTTAAGAATGCAACACTATCTCCATTCTGCAAATCTCTACCCCATTCAATAGGTAAGTGAAAACTGAGGCCAGGTCTCAGTTATGTGTTAAATTGCTGAGCTAACATTTCTTACAGTTATTCCCAAGATCTATCTAATCATATTTCTAATTAGCTCTGAGAATAAAGAATGAACAACTCGTTTCTATGACAGCAAAGAACCCAATGATAGAGGGGGGGAAAAAAAGAAAAAAAAAAAGGAGGAGTTAGATCTATATTTAGATGATTCTTTACCTGGAAAGAATTTTCCCATTTAAGTTATTTTTCAGAAATAAACCAGTCTTCCCTGTATATTTTGGCTCAACAAGTACACTAGCACCTTGCAGGAAACACGATGGTCACATACAAATTCCAAGAAATTTGGCAAGCTTCACCCAACTTCATTTTTAGTACAAAACACAGACTCTGTGAAGAGCGTAGGCCACCTGGATCCCAGCATTCAATCCTGCAGCAATGGGCAAATCCTACCTACTGCTTTTGGGCCACTTCTGCTGCACTGAAGGGACTAACAGAGCATCACCAACAGCCACAGACTTACCAGGAGGCCAAAGCAGGAAATGGCAGCTGGCCCTTTCTAGCTTTCCCTCATGTCCTCCATCACAATTAAGCTTATTTGTCACTTGGAGATAGGAAGGTGGCAAAGTTTTAATCGTGACTAGAAGTTTCGTGACATTTCTCCTTTGATCTACCTTTCAAAATGTTCAACGTTACCAGTCTCAAATCAAAAGACAAAAGTCCCTGCGCCACCACACGAAACTAGGGCCACTGTAACGTCAAGCAAGCACCTTTGCAGTGCTTGCACCTAACACATCTTAGCAGTATGGTGCTTACACTGTACCACGGGCCACAAGTGTAAGCATGCAGACATGTAAAAATAATCAGGGGCACAGCATTAGTCTAAACAAAGTGCCAGACTCAGAAGGCTCAGCGAAAATTACAGGATTTCAAAAGTGAATTAAATGATTCCTTCTATTTACTGTTTGTGGTTATGATGGGCAGTGGTTTTATTTGTGGGGAAGGTTAGAAGGAGAAGAAAGGTTATGTGGTCTACAATAACTGCACATAATGAATGATTAATTTGAGCTTTAAATGGTTGTATTAAAGGCCTCAGGGTATCAAGATGAAGAACATCAGTGAAATGTAAATCTGCACTGAATTAAAGTCTTTGCAGACTTGATCGCTGCTGTGACTCCTTTTACAAACTGACCAAGGACTAATTATATCTTTTACTGAACAATAAAAAAGCCAGTTCAAATGCTTAAATATAGTATTCAATGATCAGTACTGATGGAATGCCATTTTTGACTCAACACTAATGTACAGGTATCGAATAACTTACCTTGAATGTAGCAAAGGCATCAGAAGCTATATCAAACGTCGACATTTCCACATATTTGAAAAAGTCTCTGAATTGTTCTGAAAAAAGTATGATTTTGGCCAATGGTTCATGTCGGATACACTCTCTCAGCATAATTCCACAGCGTAAGGCAATATTTGGGGATTCGTATCTGGAGAACGGAAGGAAACAAAAAAGATCAAACCATAAAAGACCAAAAACAGATAGACAATTTTATAGCAATAGGGAAATTTGTAGCATATGAAATATGTGCCAGAGAGGGCCCAGCACATGCACAGTGTGTCCCTCAACCAGGGCAGCTTCAGGACTACAGCTCATAATGCCAGAGCTGCCAGCGTTTCCCACTCCTAACCTCTGTCTTTACAAGCCAACGCACATTTCAGTATAACTGTGCATTACACCTCCTCTCTGTGAAGACTGTAGGGAGTGCATAAGGTTTCAACAGAATTCCTTCAGCCTTCTTTCATTTATGAGAAAGCAAAGCCCATACGGTACAATAATTTCCCTTTTCAGATGTAATTCTGAGCTTCTCAGTTTATCCAAGAAAAATACAGCACCTCATGGCCACCCAGCAACTCCCACTCTTCTAGAGAACATCACTCTCAAATATTGCCTAATGAGGAAGGTAGGAAGAGTTTAACCTGGCAGTCTACATATGATTAAGCTTTTTGTAGCTCTGAAGATCTTTCCTGCAGTTGGGGAGGAATTCTGCTCAATCCCCCCCTCTGCAGAGACAAAGGGTTTGTTCAGGAGTTGAATATTTGTTCCTCAAGTTACAATCCCATTACGGCACAGGCAATGTCACAGATAGGAGCCAGCACACTTCGCAGTCTTGGGAAGGGAGGCAGAGGGGAGGGAATTCAGATAACCTTCTATTTCTATAAAGTCTTGATGTCTTTAATGTTGGAGTTAATCTGAAACAAAGCTGTTAGAAACACAATTTGGAAGAAGGAAAAAAAAAAAAGCAATCTAACAGTCAGGAAGGACTTGAAGTGAACTTCTTCCAACAATATTCAGTCATGTGAAAGTGATGAAGTCCAAGGGGACAGAAAGCACACACTGTTTCAATAAGCTGGCTATACTATATCAGAACTGTGTATTATCACCCAGAGCTTATCAGCATCATTTTTCCTTTTCACAATTAATTCCTAGCACTAGGCCAAAAAAAAAAAAAAAGACAAAATGCCATCTGTGCTGTAAGTGAGTGGGCCCTCAAATTTACCACCAGCATGCAATTTAAAAGAATTTTAGTGTTTTGAGAGCATACCAGAGCTGCATACTTCAACCTGATGTCAACAATAGTTGGCTTAATGAAAAATGAACCACTATTCCAAAAAGGCAAATGAAACTTCCCACCCTCACAAGTAAATGCATGCAGTCAAGCCCCTGTTTGTTTCCTTTTGGGGAGCATTTGCAACCATGAACTTAAAAGCCTTTAGCCAACAGACATGCCGCTTTCTGTTAAGGCACACCTCTCCTCTACTCCATTAACAAGAATACTAATTTTCAAGCAGAAGGAGGCGGAGCTACTCCTAGGAGAGCAGCCAGGAAAATATTTAATACTTGGCTAAGGAATATTTTGTTTGGAATAAAAGCAAATTACATTGTTTCCAGCACAATAACTTCTTAAAACACAAGCATCAACAGAATCATTCTTAGTCAAATGCTCCATTATCTAGAGCTGGGTTATGGACCTTTGACTGTTCACATAAGCGAGGGAAGTTGGGTTTGGCTCCTGGAGTATGCCTGGAAGAAGTTTATAGGCTGCCCAGTCATAACCAGTACGTTATCTGCACCCACATTTACATGCAAGCCATCAGGCAAGAATGATGGAGATGTGTTTCACAATCTCTTCTAATGAGCAATTATTACTCTATGCAGAAAAAAAAAAATAGAGTTCTGTTATGATTAACTTACAACCTAAAGAAACACCCACATACTGACCACTGGGGACAACCAGAAAGGGAAATAATAGACTTGAGACATTTCAAAACATTTATTGTGGAGGCTAAAAGAGGCATGACTGAGAGCAGAGATGCATCGTGGAGCAAAGAGAATTCTACTTATGTGGCTAGTGCAGAAGATGGTACAAGATATGGATGCATGGGAAGGAGATTACAAGGACATCAAGCCTGGAAGACAGAAGGTCTTGACAGACAGACATACTCTGATCTTCTTTTACACTAACTTCTGTGGCTTGAGTTTATCTTAAAAGGAATTCTGCAACTTCAGAAAACATACTATTAAAGCTTTACCTGCACTATGATATGAAGAGATCAACACAGATCTGGGCAGTGACTGAGCACTTTAGAGATCACATGCATCGTAATATATATATTCACAAAAGATCTTATAAATGCATAACTCATGAGAAACGATGAAAACAGTGCCACAAACTTCAAGTCTGCTGTAGTCACTGTACTAGAAAGGGAAAATATTTTAAATTATAAAGGACCAAATTATTTCTGGGCTAATGCGATATGCTTACACCAGAGAAAGGCTTGGCTCAAATTTGGTCCGAATATATCAGACACTCTATATACCAAACATTGTATTCATCTAAAATCCTATTCATACACAGAGCCTGCTCATAGAGAAGATACCATAAAAGCAAGTATTCATGCAGCAGCAAAATCAATTCACTTACAAAAACAAAAAAACAGTAGTAAGTAGTGAACTATGTGCTACGTGTTTTTTCTGAAACTGAGAATGTAGGAGGGAGTAGCCAACAAGTAAAACGAAGCCTAAAAGGTAGGAACAATTATCTCAAACTGGCAGTGCCACTGGAGTATTAGGCAGGAAATACTGGGAGGGAGCCCTGATTCAGGATCCTTCCCACTCAACAGAGCTCACATTATGCAATGAAAAAGCAACCTTTTGTTGATACTGTTGGGAACTGACTGTCAGGGGGCAGAGGAAATTTTGCATCCAATACAAGTAAAACAATGACAAGCCTTCACAATAGTCCCGGGCTGTTTCTTTTACGGTCATGGTTGAAAATTTTTTTTTTCTCTAAATAATGTCATATAACAAACACTAAAAGGTACAAGCGAGCCAAATCCACTTTCCTTTAAGTAGATTTCAGTTTCATATATATTCACCTAGTACTAAATAAATATGAAAACATGTCCTCAAGTCACATTTTCAAGTGAGGGTGTTTACCTCTAAGTACTCACAATTCACTGGGCACAAGCACCACGCACTGCCTGCACTCAGCAAGCTGCTTGTAAGGGAACCTACCCTTACTTTAGGTATGTATTTGAAGTACTGTTTTTTCAGGCAGCCCTGGCAGTGGACCTGCGTGGGTTAGGTAAGGCAGCAGGGTATTTGACATCATCACACAGCAACTTTTCAGATACCATTAGTGCTCAGTGACCATCTTCTGGAGTACTGCTGAAGAATTCAATAGCACTTTCATAGGAAAAACTTGTAAAATGGCAATTCTGATACAGTGCAGTATGTGCACTGTGGAGAGATGGCCAAGACATCAGAAACAAGGAGCCAGAGACCCAAACTAACATGGACACGCTGCAGCACCCATCTCAGAAAAGCACGTAACTGATGCCACTTAAATACATCCACTGGCTCAGGTCACCTACCGTGACACGTCCATCAGCAGCACATACACATAACATGAAATTTTTACTATCATTTTAATATTCCTGGTTGCTACAGATGCCAAAGAATATCTGGGACGTGATCCAAAAATATTTTCTAACTTTAAATAAAGCCAAGACATATGGCAGAGATGCACACGCAATGTGCAAAAACAAAATGAGTGAAAAGGAGAGAAGGAAATCTAAAAGTCAGGAAAGGGAAGAAAATGATTGCATCTATATATGAAATTGAAAACAGCTGTACAACTTAACAATGACTGAGAGAATTATCATCACTGTTCTGAAATAATTAGTTTGAGGTTCATATAAATGTTGAATTTTAATGAACAAATGAAAACAAAATCCATTTAACTGGCTTACTGGCTTCCTTTCCAAAGACGCTGGTGCTTAGTAACACAAAACAAGTCAGAGTTTCAAAATTAAAGCACAATCACAATGAATCATGATACTTGTAAGAGCAAGACCTAGGTCAGAAGAGCGACCTGCCCTGGTTCCCCACCACCCTGCTGGTGGGAAGAGCAGCGGGTCCAGACTAGGACCTCTGGTTATCAGAGCAAAACACAAGTTTTGACACCACATTCAGTGACAGGCTCGGACTTCTTTAAATCCCTGGTAGAAATTAGTTCACTCGATTACTTTTCTTTTCCTGCTCAGCTGCGCTGGAACGTCGCCAGTTTTGAGGCAAATAGCTGGTTTAGAGGAATCAGGCTCCAGACGTGCCTATTTCCCCTGACTCCGAGGGAGGCCGGGATCACTCACTCAGGTCTGTCCTTGGCAGAGGGGAAGGCTGGCTGGAAGGGATTTTACCCCTGGGGCTGCATTCTTGTTATGCACAAATCTTTGATAGGGCTTAAATATTTTCCTAACACCAATTGCAGAGTGAACGGTTAAAATGCCAATCTAAAGCCTCAAGAGCAAGAAACACATTAAAAAAAAATGCATATTCTTGTAAGTACCATTAGTTTAAAAGGCCTATACAATATTTTTCAAACGGTTGTTACTAGTATAACCAGGTAACTGCTATGAGAGTCCACGTTGTTTCATACTGGTCAGCTAATGAATGCACTTATTTCAACATTAGCTCTTTAATCCCAATGACATATATTCTTCTTTCCTTAGAGAAAAATAAACAAAATCCTAAGGCCAAAAGAAAACCACAGAAAACAGTAGACTAAGTGTTGGAAAAGCAAAGATTCTTGCTAAATGGGAGGCACTTTTGGCCAAGCAAAGGGGACAGAAACCTCAAGAGTTTAAGGCCAACATTTGTGCATTCCTGAACGCAACTACGGCTGATGTCTTCTCCACGCTTCTCCCCCTCCCTGCCCAGCTTACCTTGGGAAACACTGGCTGAGCACTTATTCCCTCATAGGTTAAAATTACAAAAAAAAAAAAAAAAAAGATTTACTACTGAAAGACATGGAGTTCATTACTGACTTAATTTAAAGTTGAAATTCACATGTGGCTACAAGCGTTTGAGAAGTCTGTCCCACAGACACAACTATTCTTTTCATGCATTTTTGCTTCTCTGTGTTCTGCCACATGGTGGTCCAGCATTTGACTGCAGTTATTTATAGGGAGCAGTATAACTCCCCTCCTGCAACGCAAAAGGGTCTAAATGAAATTCAGCAGTTGTCAACAATACTACATAAGAGTTCAGGGCAAGAACTGAAGTCACATGTCACATGGTGAGCAGTCAAAAACAAGCAGCACATAATTAGTCCAACATGACGTTTGGTGAAGAAATAATGGCTAAATAAAATAATCCAGTTATTAAAAAGTGTACATTCATGTAGAAAGAAAGTCAATATAAAAGAAACGAAAGAAATCTGGAACAAAGTTTGAAAATCCTTTTTAAAAAATAAAAATAAAAGTGAGACAGTAGATCAATTGCAATGCCACTATGTTCCAGGCAATGCTCTTTAGTGAAAATCAAAGTCAAATTAAAGCACCCACCCTTTTAGGAGCATGAATAGGATATGTGGATGGGCGCTAATGTATTCCACAGTAGGGCTGCGTGTGCCAATTTGTCTTCTCAAGATGTTGTTAAATATCTGGGAAACGTCCTTTTTGCCCTGTTAAAGAAGCAAAACATATCTTCAACTGTAAAAGCATGAGTAAATGACCATTCACTATAATATCCATTTAAAGCGGAAATGAAATTTAAAACAAAAACAAGTCTGTCTCCTTTTGGGGCTCTCCATAGTCCCACCACGTCACACTTGCTCTTTCCTCTATGCCATAAGAAGGTTTCCTCCCTTGGGTGGCTCTGAAGACTACCGATCCCACACACACCCATTTATACCTTTTTTTTTTTTTTCTTCTCTAGATGAAGATGTGTACCCTCTTTATTCTGTTGAGCAACTCCCTGGCTATTTCATATAACAACATTAAAGTACTAAAGAAACAAACAACAACCCTGAGCCAAACGTGCTTTTGCAGCGTGTATTATTGCTCCCATAGCCTCCAAATTTAAGTTGTCAAGCTAGAAACAAGTACAACAAAACACAGCCTAGCTTTATAAAGCTAGGGCTTTTCATTATTTGGATGTCATCAATGCAAATGTGATTGCAATCTTGAAAAATCAGGGTTAAATTTAAAACTGTACCCCTTATTTCATCATGAAGAATGAAATAATTACTGTGTCACATACATGTCCCAGCTTCAGTCACAAGTAATACGGGAAGGATCCTTAACTTTGTCCTAAATTTCTCCTCCATCTAGGCCTACACACATCTGTACAATCATCTTTTGTCTTTGCATACTTCCCCGTGCAGATAACTTTTCGGAAGGCCCTTCCAGATTATGCTCTATTCAGCTACAGAGCTTGCCAATGCATCTTGCTTTGTAAGTCCTCTTCCTCCCCACCGCTTTCTCCCCTGGCCGCAGGAGACAAATTCATGGGTGCAATTAATAGAGGGGAGAGACCGCCGCACTAATGGCCAGTAACCAAGGCACTGAGTCAACAGCAGGTCACTATGCACAGGGCGAGCTCAAGCAAAAGGTTGCTTATAATCTCGACATGCTCATTGATCTGCCTTGAGAGGACAAACACTCCTTGGCGAAGAAATTATTGAACGCTCTAAGCCAAGGCGCAGACAGTTTCACACAGAGAGAAATTCCCTGGTTTCACCTCTGCAAATAAATCACTGCTGAGAAACACAAAATATTCTGCTTTCCTACTCGTTCCAACCCAGCTGGCCTGGGGACTCAGGGACTCGGGGAATTAAATATGAGGATCAAATCAGTCCAGGCCAATCCACCTGCCTTTGTCTGCAGCACTTTTGACCTCTGGACATTCTCTTAATTAAGCTAATTCTTTATAAAGATGCCCCATTCTCCCTATCTTTACAACACCCATAACATATGTCTGGAATCCTGTGATCCCCAGCGGCTTCAGCAGTTACTCCAAAATGAAAGCAATCCAGAAAGAGAAGAGCTGTCGAAAGGGGAGAGATAAAAATGTCCCCAAATTGAGTGATTCTTTCTGCTATGCCAAATTTTATACTAGTTACTTAATACTAGGTGTACTACAGCATTATATCCCATAGCAGCATATTTTCCAGAGACCAGTGATCAGGAAAGAAGCTGGTCTCTCTGAGTTCTTCTCAGGAAAACAGAGGCAGATAGAAGAAAACCAAGGCAGACTTCCCTCACCATCAGACAGACATCCATAAAAATTGTAGGAATACTTTTGCAATGCTTCTCACTTGGATCTGCAATTCGAGTTTGCCTTTAAATGAAATACATATGACAACTGAAGCACAAGATAAAGCAGCATGGAGAGCACGATAGCTAGACAAGAATAAACAAACGAAGAAAAACCTCAGAAGATGCCATCACATGAATAACAAGTTGCATAATACCTATACTGCAGTTTAGCTTCTTTCTCAAGATAAAGTGAGAGAAATCGTCCAATGTTGCCAGTCCTGGGCTTGTGGCTATTTACTGCCTTTTTTATGGGCCTTACAGCTTGTGAACCATTAGGCTTATATGCAGTTAGTAACATCTCTGTTTGTTTGTGGTTTGTTGGTTATTTTTTTAATAGACTTCTTTGGAATGCACCTTTGCCTCAGCTCTTCAAAGTTCAACAATAAATTCCGTGTTCTAAATTTGCAAAAATCTATCCAGTCTGTTCTTGATTCTGGGCTCCTGCTCAAACCCAACCTTAGTGCTTCTTAACATTATTATCAGCAAAATTATATAGAACCAAAGAATCATCAAGGTTGGAAAAGACCTCCAAGATCATCTGATCCAACCAGCCCCCTACCACCAATGTCACCCACTAAATGATGTCCCTAAGCACCACGTCCAACCTTTCCTTGAACAACCCCAAGGACAGTGACTCCACCACCTCCCTGGGCAACCCGTTCCAATGCCTAACTAAAATTATATTGTTTCTTGAGTGGCAGAGGCAATAAACTTGTTTTTTATAGATGTGTGGTAGAGATACAGAAGAACATGACAATGTCATCTATACACACACATGTACCCCTGCCACATGTGCTGTAAAGCATACTGGCAGATGAAATACAAATGAGACAGGCAGGACTTCAGTCTGTGCTTCTGCCTTTTTCTAAGTGGGGGCATTAGCTCCCGTCTCTCTCTTCTAAACAGCCATCAAGTTTCATGAAGTCTTTGAAATCGTATCTTCAAAGGTTAGTTCAACTACGCAAATATTAAGTTCAAAGTGGCCAGCAGATTCAACAGTTTTTGGGATGGCGAGGGGTAGTAAGGAGGGGAAGGGGAGTCAGGACAAAATGAAGTAATTTACATAAATATTATCTCCTTCAGAAATCAGATTTTCAGGTATTGGTTATTTTGATTTCTACCATGACATACAGATCAAAAACCTAACTTGCATGTTAAAAAGTGATTACATTGCTTGTTTAATGAAGAAACCTAAATATCAACTGTGGACAATATAACAAAATAAGCAGAAAAGTTGATAAACTAAAAATGTCTATGGGAATATGGTGACAAGGCAGCATATTCTCTTCCTACCTCTTTTTCAATGATATTTCATTTCTACTGACTTACCGGAGTATGTTGAACAATTTTGATAAATGACTGGGAAGGTTTTATCGTAGAAAAATCTGTTTCTCAATAAAAGCTATTTAGGATTTTTTTTTAATAACAGATTATTTTTCGTCTGACAAAGCAATACAGATTGTCAGCAACTGAAGAAATCCAGTAGTTTCCCTCCTGTGGCATATTTGCTAACAGTATCTTCTCTTTCCTCCCTCTTATTTTCTTTAAAAATATATAAATATAAATTACATGTATGATTTTTTCAGGTTATGTTTTTGTATGGATTTTTTTGTACTTAAGGCATTTAACAGTTACTGGGGGGAGATGACAATTGAAAAGATCTGAAGAAATATAAGCATAAAAACCATCCTGAACTCAAGACCTTAAGAAGAATGAGAGAATTTCACTAACAACATTTCAACAACTAATAGAAAATCAATCAGTCCCTTGAATGCTGGCTTTACTGGGGACAGGAGGAAGAGGAGGCAAAGGCAAACATAAATCTCCCATCGTTCCTCCTTTTCATTCATTTTCAAAATGGAAAGAGAAATGAAGTAACAACAAGTGACTTCAATAATGGGATAACTCTTACACAACAAAGTAAATATCACAAAAGGTGACTCTGAAAGCATCAGGTGATCTCTCCAAGGAGCTGCTTTTTAAATTCAAAAGCAACCCCGCCCTACACACTGGGTACTGCCCTGGCTTCAGACCTCAGTGGAAGAGGTTTATTTCTGGGGAACCAGGGATTTCTATCTGCTGGGAGATACTCAGACACTTCTGACAATTCATCAGTGGCAGCGAACCATAGAAAATGCACAAAAGCCCTTGGAGGCCAGTATCCCAGCTGACCTTGGACCACAGAAATACTGTAATGTCCTGGCAGTGATGAAGTTTCTTCCCTGTCCATAGCAGCTAAAGGTCAATTAAAAGGGTTTAAATTTATT
Organism: Anser cygnoides; assembly: GCF_040182565.1. Taxonomy (NCBI): domain Eukaryota; kingdom Metazoa; phylum Chordata; class Aves; order Anseriformes; family Anatidae; genus Anser; species Anser cygnoides. The sequence goes on from NC_089873.1 coordinate 183,147,700, forward strand.
TTGAATTGCTGTAATCTGTTTTTACTAAAACTCTTCTTCTCCTTAATTATATGGAAGTTCAGTTACCTTAATTCTACAAAGTTCTTAGCTTTAACAACAGAACTGGCCGTGAGTTCCATGGACTATATAATTACATAATATTTATTTATTTTCTGCTGGAAAAAAGAATATATATATATATATATTCTTTTCTTCTTTATTCAAAAAAAAAAAATAAGTGGGGGCAATCCAATTTACCTTGCCACCTGCTGGCAGTTTTCAACACCTTTTTCTACTCTTTTCCTCTCAACTAAACCACCTTAATTTTTTCAGTCTTTTTCATATGAGACTTTCCCATGCTTACAATTATTTTCACTCCTTGTCACTGAAACCCTTCTAAATCAGACACACTTCAGAGACAGTGGTTGACTCTTGTTGCAGTGTCCCAAAGTAAGAGGTTAATCATCGCAGCTTGCAAGGTCATAAACAGTATTCTCAGCATCATTTCCTATCTTGTTTGGATTCGCATAGTAGTATTTCTTTCTTGTTTATAAGAAAAAAAAAAAGCTAAATCAGATGCACTGCATATACTTCTAGTATATGATCACCTCTGTCAGTATACTGAACAACCTACAACTACCTTCTTCAATGTGTGAGAAATGGTGCAACCATGTTCCAAGTGCAATAAAATTATTAGGCTTCAGAAAAACACAGCTATCATCACAGACAACACTGAGACCAGGGAAATAGGTTTATGTACATTGACCTACCTCAAAATCTATCAGCTGCAGGTTGGCAATAAGCGTCACTAGAAGGCCACTGTTGTACAATTCCTGTGCCAGCTGAGCCACTACTTCTGTAGGTGGCTCCTTGTCTGTGGTCCCACAAAGAATTTCCTTCATTGCTTGCAGGGATTTTGACACTTCCTCTGATGCCTGTTGACCAACAGACAAAGGTTTGGTTTGGTTTCGCAAAGAAAGAAAGAAAACCAAATTTTATTAAATTTAAAAAGATGAACAGTTCAAAACAAAAGCTTCTAACTGCACCTGTGATGATCACAACTCTTTAATACTCTATTGCAATCGCTGAGGCTGCAATGCCCACACCAGATCCTGCAGGCCTTACACTAACACACGGATATATTCAAATTAAACACAGTATGCCATCACTGCCATATCATGGGCATGAAATAGGGTCAGAAATACAGTTACCAACCCACGTCATCAAGATCCTTGATAAGTGCTCCCCCACAGAAGCGGGCAGCAGCTCCACCACCACTCCTGCAGTGGGCTCCCTCAAGACTTGTGGGCCGAGAGGCACAAAATGGGGGCACCCGGAGGCTGCGTTGCCCCCATCCAGAACTGCTTGCTGATGGCCTGTCCTGGCTCCTTACATACAACCCAAATAATCCCCCGTAACCCTGCCAGCCTTGCGCTGCCACCACCTATTTCTCCTCGTCACATAGTCAGCGTCTTCAGCAAGGGATTTATCTGAAGACTGCGCAGGCACTTCAGGTTCAGGTTGGGAAATTATTTAACAACTTAACTTGCTTTCAGTAAAGCTCCACGGCTGCCTCCCAACAAACCAAGTCTTTCATCTTTTACTCTCACCTAGCGTATACTAATTCAATGCAAAGTTTCAAATACCTAATGTAGAAAACAAATCAAGAACTGCCCTATGAAATACTCGGAGCAGAAAGCTTACAACAGACAAAAAATGAAAGAGAAAAGCACAAAAACAGGTAACAGCTTGGTGTTTGTGGCAGTCAGCAGGTTTCAACGAGATGTGAATTACAACATCCCGGTTTCAAAGGGGAAACAACCATCGGCCACAGCGAGACAGCTCTGTCCTCACAGCCTCCTCCTTTCCATTCTGTATAAATAAAGGCTCCTTGGAGCAAAGGCTTGATTTGTGAGCGTGTGTTTGCTTTAAATCCTACCTGCTGTAGCCATTGGGCTGTGCAGGCTATAGCTCTTTCTGGGTCAGGATATATTTAATACACGCATGACCAGCAGCTAGCGCATATATAAGGCCAGTTGGATTGTTTTTTGGCAGGGCGTGGTAAGCAAGTAAAGGAGAGGTTTGAAAGCAAAGATGGTGGAAGTTTCCAAAGCTAAGGCAGCATTTTCCATCTATATTGCAAAACACTTACTTGAAATGAGTGTTTCATTAGCTAAGCAGGAAAAAAATATATAAAACAATAAACACAGAACAAAAAAAAAAGAAATAAAAAACCACAGTCACTTGTAAAAGCTAATTGGACATTAATGGATGTTCAAAGCCAGATCGATAATTTCAATACGTCTCTCACATAAACTGAAAGGGAAAATGTCATGCTTTCAAATGTCACCACATCAATCTGCATAAAACAACCCCACAGCGCTCAGGAGAGACATCTCTCAAATGCTGCTGATCTCCGAACACTTCAATATTGACTTACATCACGGATTTTATTCACATTAGTATAAACTGAAAAAAAGCCACCTTCACATCACATCTACCTGGATGATTCAAGCATCCATTTTGGACAGCATAAAGCATCTCCCCCAGTCTGTCTGTACCTATTCACAGTTTTCTAGTTTAGATAGGCCAGCATGAGTGGCGTGTAAATGAGTATGACTATGCGGTAACTTTAACCACAGCAGAATTCTTTTTGTTCCTTAATGCAGTTCAGTAGAAGAGCCTATTTTTAACACAAACGTTAGTGGTATGTCACTAGAGATATCCCACAGAGTACAGATGGGATTAACAACGGGGGTGCTATCTTGTAAACTAAAGCTCTAAATCTTTATAAGAGCTGTGCAAATATTTTCATATCAAAGGAAAACCCATACGTTTTTGGCTTTTCACCCATTCTTCTTGGTAGGGTGTGAATATCTCTGGCATTCTGTGGGTAAAAAAATTAATACCTCTCCTTTAAAGTAGAAGTAGTCCTTTCTGATGTGTGGAAAAAGCCTGCAATACTCTGCTTTTTGTTTTGTTCTCAAAATGAGGCCGAAAAGTAAAGTGCTGAAGGAGAAAGAAACGACAGAACATTGTAGCGTTGACGGGCACAACGGGGCCCAAATGGAGCTGTGTTACTCTAATCGATCTGCCAACCCATCCTCTCACCTTCTTTGCTTTTGTACATGCAATTTACATTTCATATTTGACTTCCTCCTTCTTTATACCCTCTGGATATTCTGTGGTTTGACATTCAAGCCTCTACCAAAAGCTATTCCTGGTCAAATCTAAGGACTGCTCTTCTACCTCTATCCCTTATAATCTACCTGTAGAAAAATCAGTCCCAAGCACAGATTTGTGAATTAACAGCCACTTCCAGTCTCCACTTTGACATTTCCACTTAATCTTACTATTTTTTTAGAATAATACCCTAAGTAGATAAGCACTGTGTCTGGGATGGAAACTTGCTCAAGACTCTGAAGAAAAAGTCATTCCAAGATCCAAAGATCCCAGATCCGTCCAAAAGAAACAACAAAGCCAAATATATTCACTCAAATACATAGAACAAAAAAGACAACAGAAAAATAGCTGCAGAACTTCTCATAAGAAGCCAGACTGGTTCCAACCCTCTTTAAGAAAATTTGCAAAACCCTCAGCAAGACACTCTTCCTCCCAGCGATGTCACAAACATAATTTTTGTGACAAAAAGAGAGATTTGATAGAAACTCTGAAGTCTACTATGACTTCTGTACCACAATTTACCTTACATCAGTTGCAACAGCAACAATAATCAAGTGCTGCAACTGTCACTTCAGCAGAAGTCACAGAGCAAAAGAAAGGGTTTCATGAACCTTGTAAACACTTTAGCCATTTTCCTCATCCTTGCAACTAAGCACATTTTTTCAGAACTATTAGACCATGCTTCTCTAGGCATGAGTCCTTTACATCGTGATTGAATTTATTACATTACATTTTAGAGATGCTGGTGTGAGAACATAGGAAAGAGAGTGAGACAACTGAACACATAGTCCTAAGTAGAAGAGCTTATATACACATTACATGCAAGTGTCAAAAGTGGCATATGCTGAACTTTGGACAAATAAATTGCAGACAGGGACAACAAAGCAAAAAATTAAATGCAAGCTGATTCCCAGCATGCGCATCAATTTAACGTTTGTGTTGCTGTCACTGCACAAGCATCAGGATCTCGATCTCCTAAAATAAATCACAGGCTTCTAAGTCTTTATTTCTGCCATGTGAGCACTACTGGCATCTCAGTTCACAACATCCAAACTTGGGAGGATCCAATGCCACTCCAGAACATTGTAAAATTCAGTGTGGGTACATTGGTAAGTCGTGAGTGAGTTACAATACCGATTTGCAATAGCTACGTAAAGGAAATAAAGGAGAGTACAACCTGTACTGACCTGTGCAATGAAGGCAAGTTTTCCAGCAATGGCCATTTCTTCTCTACTTTGGCCCAACACAGGACTAACAAGTTGTTGTTTTTTTTAGTTTGTTTGTTTTTTTCTTTTTTAAACAGAGCATAGTCTTCTGTGACCAGCAACTCACAGAAAGTTTGAGAGTTCATTTGGAAATAAATTTTTTTGTGCAAATGTTGAAACGTAACAGTTCTTGCTTCGATCAGCCTACTAACCTTACTGGGCTAATGTGTAATAGCCTTAGAGATGGAGAACTGACAGAATAGATAAGCATACATTAATTCTCTAAGTTCAATTATAAACATGCTCAGCCTCTCCTGTTGATAAAGTTGGGGTTTTGTCAGCATTAATGTGTCTTTCCAAACCTATCAACAGCTTCAGCAGTGAGAGCTGGGAACTTATGTGTTGAAGATGCTTGGTCTTAAGTTTGCTTCCCTTGTAGAACAAAGCCTTGTCGTTGTTGACTTAACAGGATCATAACATAAAGAAAGAAGCACATGAAGAAATGATTCCCTGAAATTCTATTTGGAAAAAAAATTCTTCCTCTCCTTTCTTCAAGATATCAAGACTCTCTCTCCTATCTGCAGCTTAACAGAAGTCTGAAGACCAGCTGACTTTGTTGCAGAGGTTCACTCTTTATTTCAGAATGGGTAATGCTACTATGCCTATAATTAAATATTTCAGCACTCCAATGTTATGAAACATCTTAATTTTCCTTTCCCACAGAACTAATACTGGGTTCTTCAGTCTAACTCGCTTTGCCAGATCTAGAAGACTATTTCTCAGTTTTACCTATTCTTTTGGAGTGATCTCTGCAGGAAGGCCAAAGTGTATTACAACGTTCTTAGGATAGCAATTTAGCAGGCTTGGAAAAGCTGGGAATGCTGCCTGAAAAATTACATTTTTCTCTATATTTTACAGTTATACAAGACACTGCAATAAGGAGTGCCTTGTGTTTTTCATTAAGGGATTATGAAGAAATCCTACAGGTCTTAAAATTTTTCTGTTCTTGTAAAATCTTCCAGGGAGATTTTAAAGGGTAGCGTGGAAGGTTAAAACAAAAGTCTTATCTGTTGTTCATGCAGAAAGCTGAATTTTTTTTTCTGCAATCACGTAATTTTGGATTTTCCATACTCAAAGGGTAAGCTGTCTTATCTGTAACTGCCTGTGTGTGATATAGCAAAAAAACAAAGCAGGTCTTCTGCTTCAGACACAAAAACTTCACAAAGGCAGTTTTTGAAACAACCCAAAGCACATCACAGCAATACTTTAACAAGTCCCTAACTTTAACAACTCTAATTTCTAGCCCTTCCAACAGGGTTAATAGAAGTTACCTCTGCTTACAAACCTTGCCCTTTCCTTTTTCTTCGCTACTTACACCAATTTCACGTTTATCCTAAACATGCCCTATTACGCATTTGTGATCCAGATCTGTTATGCTTGTCAAAGAGGCAGACAGATCTCCCATTATGCAATGTGTGCTTGCAGCCCAGAAACCAACCATATCCTGGGCTGCACTAAAAGCAGCATGGCCAGCAGGGTGAGGGAGGTGACTGTCCCCCTCTAATCTGCTCGTGAGACCCCACCTGGAGTGCTGCGTTCAGCTCTGGGGCCCCCAGCACAAGAAGTACATAGAAGCGTTAGAGCGAGTCCAGAGGAGCACCACGAAGATGAGCAGAGGGCTAGAGCACCTCTCCTATGAAGACAGGCTGAGGGAGCTGGGGTTGTTCAGCCTGGAGAAGAGAAGGCTCTGAGGAGACCTTATAGCAGGCTTCCAGAACCTAAAGGGGGCTCTACAGAAAAGCTGGGGAGGGACTCTTTGTCAGGGGGTGGAGTGATAGGACAAGGAGTTATGGCTTTAAACTAAAAGAGGGTAGGGTTTAGATTAGATATTTAGAAGAAATCCTTTACTATGAGGGTGGTGAGGCACTGACACAGGTTGCCCAGAGAATCTGTGGATGCCCCATCCCTGGAGGTGTTCAAGGCCAGGCTGGATGGGGCTTTGGGCAACCTGGTCTGGTGGGAGGTGTCCCTGCCCATGGCAGGGGGTTCGAATAGGTGATCTTTAAGGTCCCTTCCAACCCAAACCCTTCTGTGAATGTAGATTCACTGCATCTTTTTATTCCCCCTTCAAGGAAGAATACAAAACCGTAAGCGGAAAAAGTATCAGGCCTTGAATTAATCAACAGTCTGAGCTGCTCCTCTACCTGAAATGCAACTTTCAAGGCTTTCAGTGGGTTGTTTCTGTGTTACCTGCTTTACAGGCAGGTCAAAGGTTTCACACATATATACATATTTTACAGGTCAGAATGGCCTATTCTTATAGGGACTCAACGTAACATTAATGACCAACCATAACAGCAAGGAAAAAAAAAAGACCTCATGAACTTCTTCTATCTTTTCAAATTCAGATACTAAATATACATTAGAAAAATACAGAATGTCTGACATTTGGCATCTGCACAGAGATCAGGAAATTCTCAATTGACCATAAGAACCTGGCAAATAGGATCTTACTGCTTCTATTTATATACTTAGCATATTTCCAGGGCAAAAATGCCTTTCTAAACAGTTGCTATCTTATAAAGCAGCACACAGTAACATACAGAGACAGCTGCCAGTGTGATGCAAAATACTCCAGTGTGTGATTCAGTGAGCTTCCAGTATCCCATGCCATACGTTCAAACCAAAAGCATAAAGCTCCTAGGTTTGCTTTCGTCTCCTTTAGTTTATAGTTCTGTTTATAAACATTCTCACTGTGTGAATCAAACCAATTTTTCTTCTTAATAATGCCAACAAAGTTCTCTCTAAATGCAAGTGTAAGGACTCCTGAGAATATCTATTAGGAGAATTTGAATTCGATGTCTTCAGGAACATCCCAACTGACTTACTCTTGATGCAGTTTCATGCTAAAAGGATATACAGGAACAAACTGTGGACTTCAGCAGAATGTTTTGGATCAGGAAGCTGAATTCTGACATTTAGCAAAATATTACGGCCTATTACTCAAGGAGGCTGGCAAGGACAACCTAGTAAAGCAGGCACAATAATTAAAGTTCTAAGAGGCAATATGATTGCATGAAAGAGATAGGGTCGCCCCACCTGGACATAAATTCCTTTCCCATTGTTAATCCTGCACTTACGGCAGAACTAAAGGTTGCAAGGTGCTTAGAAATGAAAAAGAGACCGGAAGAGACAAGCTTTAAGCTCTCAGCACTAGCATCTGATAGTATCTGGAGTTTCTCCCACCACCTCTAAGAGCAATAACAGGCCTTGGCAGAATGGGGAGGCCGAAACACAAAACATTCCACAAAGTCCCAGGGCATGTGAATTTTGTGCAGAGTTAGAAGGAAGGGGCGCCAAGCCCTTCTTATCTTATTCTCTTTGTTTCAGTGTACAGCAGTGAAGTCAAAGGCAATTTTGCAACTGACTTTGGCAGCTGCGGAATCGAGTCCACAGGTATTAGCATTTGTGATAGTCATCCAATCGCTCTTCCATGCAAATGCACATCCTGTCCTCTGCATGCACCTCATCTTACACACAGCTTCCCCATGGCTCTATCAGTGCAGGAAGAAGATGAAAATGCTCTGGTAATGGCTTCATTGGTGCTAAATAAGAAAGCAGGATTTATTGATAAAAAAAATGTTATGGAAATTTTAAAGACTCTTAACTGTCGCTGTATTAAAGTGCTGCTCTCCTGCCCCTTCTGAAGAGTAGTGAATGTGTTACAGTACATGGAGATGAAATGGAGGTCAGATTACACTGACCTGAACAGGCAGTCTTATTAGAAAAATGTAACTGAAAGGGGAAGAAACTAGATGTTTTGAGTTATTTTACATCTAGCTTCACTATGTTTCTGAATACCAATTAAAGATGCTGCAGCCTGTGGCTCTGCCTATCAGAAAAACACTCAATGTGGAGCCCTAGATGAGCTCTAACTCATTGGGTTTTAGGGTCCATGACAAACCCACGGCTTGAACCAGCTACCAAAAACTGCAAATCTTTCAGGACAACTAGGCCAAGCCCAGACAGCTTATGGCCAAGCACATAGAAGCCTAGGCCAAGTTTCAACCAGCCCCAGATCCGCTTCCTATTCTGAATTAAAAGCATGTGACACTTGGAAGGCTTTTGCTGAAGCGTGGGTTCAGAAAATGTTACCAAACCTGTAGGCACCACAGATGGCACTGAGTCAGGGGTGCCGCACCCCAGCGTGTTTGGTTAGCAGCGAGAGCGTGATGTTTTCAGGGACATGCCTCGGGGACGTATTGTGTGCAACCTGAACGGCTTTACACTGACCAGAGTCTGTGGCTGAACACGAGGCTCCAAGGAGATGAGATGTCACCCCCCTTTTTTGTGAGGTGGGTCAAGCATCCGCTCCATTAATGTCATTTTACAACATCCATCAATAAAATACACAATAGCATTCACAGTAATATATTAACTACTATGACCAGCATATAATAGGTTCTCTTTCCTCAGGTTCAACAAATCTGCTGTCCACTGTGCTGCTATCAGGGTTTCTCTTCCGTGCTCCCTATTTACGCACATCCTCTGATACAGCAGCCTGTGCCAGAAAGCGGGAGGATGTACAGGGTCTAAACCCTGAAGGCTTCCTTTCCTAGGTTGTTCAATATTTCCTTGCTTTTCTAGTTAATTCCAGAATGGATATTTCTCATTAAATACTAACAAGTTTGGTTCTACATGAGTGAGATTAACTTTTCATGAGATTTATAGAATTCTGCAATAACATACAATTAATTGTTCTTCACTACATCAAAGTCTGAACGTGATATCAGCAACTGTACATGTCACAGGAACACCTCATTTATTGCAGATGTTGGAGAAGGAGGATGCTTGACAAGGAAGGCTTCAGTATGCTTTTCAGCTTTTTTAGCCTACTTAATCCTGTAATTGTTACACTTGCTTTTCCATTGCTGCAATACCTTCTATAAGGTAGATGCTATTAAAAAATTAAAGAAAAAATAAGGTGTCAGAAAGAGCACTTCACAGGAAGAGGAACCATGCGTGGTAGCACTTCTCAACCCGTGCTGTCAGCTTTCAGAATGCAGCCTAGAAAACGGCAAAGCTTTAAACACACATGCAAGCAAACAAAAATAAAACACCCATAAAGTAAAAACTAAGGAAGGAACATTCCAACTTGGCCTACTTTTCAGTTGGGAATGTTTAAAGAGCATTATGGCAACACTGCACACATTAATGGATTAAAAAAATATGTGGAAGAACTGGGTCAAATTCAATCCTTATCTAAGGAGACAGATGCTAGTCCAGTCAATAGGCCAGTCAAAGTCTGAATGGGCCCTATTCTGTGACTAACAATAAGCATCATTAAGAAAGAGGGCAAACTTCTGTATATTGTGTGTATATGTGGAAATGTATCTTGGAAAAGGCGTAGAATTGCCTTTACACTTACAAGTAGCTTCCTTTCACCCTGTCTATCAAGTTGTATCTTTGCCCCTCTTCCCATTACTCAAAAAGTCTTCACCAATTTGCTGACAGGCTCCTTCTACCTGAGCACTGCATAGCTTGGGAGGAATGACCATTTCTGCATTATTTAAAAATAGCCCCTCTGGAGCACAGATGGCTCCTGCTGAAAGTTGCATGAGGCTTTATTTGAACTGCCAGCCTTGTACGGCCCCAGCCCATGGCGTTTTCACCTCATACTTAAGATTCTCAGCTCAGGAAAGGGAATGGGGAAGTTCTCCTCCAGGCTTGCAGTTACTTAGGCCTTGCTGCTCTTCTCTGTCAGCTCTAAGTTTATTAGCAGCTTTTAGCTGTCTCAGCCCACATGCCACATTTGCTGTACTACAATAACAACTGAACTGTCACAGGATGCATCTTGTTTAAATATCTGAGGCAAGTTCTAGCTGAAAGCAGTTTTGCAAGCAAGCAACATCAGGGATGCTGTGCAGTGGCATTCCTACAAGTCCTGGGAACCTCAATTTTATGATGAGGCACAATGGCACCTCTCCAGTTTTCTCAGAAATCAGAAAAAATGGGAGAGCCCTGATCCCCAAAACTTCTTTGTTCATAGGCCCACAGGGTCCAAAAACCCTTGGGCAGCTTTTAGATATCGAGGGTCTGTAGATCTTGCAGGAAGGAGACAGAACTCTGGGTCCTTTTATCAAAGTTTAAGACTCTCCCTTTGGAACATAAATCGGAGAGAAATTTCAACATCTTACAAGTCTCTGCAGAGAACAGAGTGCAGTACTATACTTTTTCTTTGTTCTTGTTTTCATTAAAATTTCTGTAATCATACTTATGACAAAACGTTATCTATTAGTATAGTATGAGTAAATTTTGAAAACGTGCACCATTGAAGATGCCACCACCATCTTCTCCAATTCAAAATCCAACCAATATTCAAACACAAGTCTACTGAGCCCACAAACCCTGTATGTCTAGTAACAGACATTATAGTGACTGTTTTAGCAAGAGTTATTTTCCCTAACATTTTTTTAAATTTATCATTGTCACAGTACTGAAGATATTTCCTTCTGATTTACCTGCCTGAACTCAGGACCATTTATCAGGCTACCTTCATTGTCAAGTAGGATGTATTTCAGAGCAGCTCATTGCAATGCTTCAGATGAATGGTAGCATTACTGATGAACCTCTGATCTTCTCCTGCAAAGGGAGAAAGGCCCTTTGTGCTTCCTCTGAATCAGAGCGCAAGGTCCTGATTCAACAAGCCATGTAAGCATATGTGTAAACGCCATCCAAAACGGGGCTGCTTTCTTGACTTTGTCTTGAAGCTGAAGTGACTGCCTTGTCCCCCCTCCCTCCTCTCCCCCAGTCACTCACATTTATCCCATTTACGATGGTAACAGCCTCCATACAGTAATAATAAACTATGTCAGAGAATATGGAAAAACTAGCCTCATTTTTTGTCAACCCAGAGAAAAGTGATGGATGTGTGGCAGGGGGGACATGGACAGAGTCACCAGGCTGAACATTTCCCTGATCCTGACCCCTCTCATGGCCACACAAATGCCAGCCAGGCACAATCAGTAGGTGAGACAAGTGGGCTGTGCACGGAAAGCAGAATGCTTCCCTCAAAGACAGCATGGACTTGTCAGTTAAGCTGGCTGCTAAAGTGTTAATTATACAGGATTGTTCAGATGAACACAATTCACGGAATTCACAGTTCAGGAGAGTCTGCCAGATTAGGATTTTTAGATATTTTAAATGGCCTGTTTGCATCCCATTCAATCAAATGTAGAATAAGCATCATTAGTAAATTCACAAGCTGTCTCCATCCTAAACAGCTAGGGGAAATCTCCCATATCTTTCACTTTGTGAGGAAAACACACACCAGCTGTTATGAGTTTAATGAAAAAATTACACTGAGTTCTCCATTTTCTAAGTCTGAATTTCTCATACTTTGTCACTAACATCCAAAAAAAAAAAATACCACCACCAAAACCCAGCTCGAAACCACAATTCAGAGGAGTCATACTGCAAAGCAAATCAAAAAGAAACCTGAGTCTAGAGCTTCTGCTTTGAATGTCGTCTTTAATCAGGTTCTGAAGAATGAATTCAGAAGGGGAGGACAGACGCTGCCGATTTATTTATTTATCTAAGTTTTAGTTCAGAGTCAAAATCTCTTAGTGCTTTTTCAGTTAACCGAAGGTATTTCAGCATGAGACATCAAATACCAGAGGCCTCACTGAAATCCACGTGACTGATGTTACATAATTAACACGCTCCGAGCTACTTGCTTTGAACCTAAAAGTTTCCAGAGAATTTCACTTTGGATGCAAAGGCAACTGTGCTTACCTTGTAGATTTGGCTCATTCTAATACAAACTCCTGCACAAGGTGGGAGAAGGACAACATGCAAACACAAACATCAGCTGCATAAGAACCGTGCTAATGTAATTTGTCAGCTACTTCTGCTCCACTGTCACTCAGTCCTAACCCAAAAGTAGTTTGTTATTAATTAAAATCATTTTCTATAGTTGGATGTGCCTTCTTAACTGGTCATTAAGTAGTAGAGTAGTAAAAGTAACTCAGGTCTGTATCACAGAATTAAATGACAGCAGTAGTATTAGCAAAAATCTAGCGCTATAGTTAGAATACAAAGAAGCAGAGCACATTTAGGAAGCACTCACAGAGAAGACTGAAGAGGACTGATACAGTGAGACCTCATACATATGGGTTTGATGCTTTATGTGAACAACGCTCATCAGAAGTAAGCTTTGCTCTGGGGGTACCTATACATTATCTGGCAGTCTCATTCGTTACCCTGCTAGACCAATTAATTGTATAATAATTTCCACATAGTCCTCCATGCTATTTTGTTAGATGCCTTGCTATTCAAAGTAGTAAATCTTTTTGGATAAGGCTCCTGGATCTTAACGTTTTCTTTTTGACCCCCAGATCTGTTGTCCTCTACTTCTGCAAAAGCTCACTGATTTCAGTAGAGCTGTTCAAACATAAAGCTACTTACACGTGGAAGTGCTTGCAGAATCAGGGCAGTGAGCGAACACAATTTCATTCCCTTTATTCTGCAGTTTCCCCAGCATAAAACCCTTATCAGTCATCTACAACATTACCTCATACCTTGTCTGGTTTTTTTTCTTGTTTTTCCAATATGGCCATGTTTTCTTTCAGAATTTTCACAATCTCAGCAGGATTTTTGTGCGATTTACTAAACAAAGGCATGTTTTTTCTTCACCTGGATTTCTTCTTTCAGTATAGAAGAGGACTGCCTTAAACCAAATGAGAAACAAAAATAGCTTTTAAGGTTTATACAAAAAAATGCAATAAAAATACACAAACATTATGAACAAGAAAAGGTTATGCCTCAGTCGCTATATTTTGCTTCAACTAAGCAGGCAAAAGGCCTCATATACAGTCATTGCAGGTTCATTGGGAATTCAACAACCAACACTAGCATGTGGAAAGCTACTCAGCACCTGCACAAGAGCTGGATGCTTCCTAAAGCCTCAGACCTACAGTTCAGTGCCCCAGTGAGTCTGTATGTGTATGCCCAACGTATTTTGGACAATGAATATCTGTCAGACTCCTAGATTTCTGATACTGGTTTCTTTCAAGCTTTACCAGTTCCACTGCGATGCACAGTAACTAACTTCAGACTCCAGCACACTAAAAACATCCTTTGTTTAAAACGTTGCAAAAAGGCCCCAGCTTATCAGCCATCACTCGTTCTTCTTCAGCTGATTTTCTTTTTTGGTCTAAAGGTTCTCGATATGAAGCAGTTTAGGCTACTCCCAAAGTCTGACAGACTTCAAGAATCCATCAGTACCTGTGGGTCAGATCTCATTTATGTTTTACATTGCCTGAATTAAATCAGAAATAGAGAATCAGTCACAAACATGGACATGTTTTCATGACATTTAAATGAAAGACTGAGCATTTCAATGAAAATATGTTTGCTTGTTTAATTTAAAGCACTCCTCCTCTGGATGGTTGGAAAGGCAAATACTAAATCACTGTATTTATACAAGAAAGAAACCAAGTAGCTTGGTTTATGATCCTACAAAGCATTAAGTGGTAAACTCCCATGGCTCTTGCTTGGGGTCTGATACAAAGATCTACTGAAGCAGACAGACTGTGCATGGGAATATGTTCTGGTTAGGCCAGTAACACTTTACAGGGAGAGCACAGTCCTATTCTGCATTTCAGCTTGTACAACATGAAGAAGAAAAAAAAGCCAAAATAAGCTCATATTTTCATCTCTTTCCACAACCAAAGAGAACCATTGTCACCAACCCTTCTCTCACACATTTGCAAGATTAGCTGTGAAAGCACAAATATATACACAAATCACTTCCATTTCCTTGTTCTATTTCAACTCTTACAATAAAAAAGCTTTATCCAAGAAGTTTTAAAGGAGAGAATTAAATTAGTACAATACATGATATATATTTTTTAAAAAAACAGAACTGTGCAATGACTTTCCAGTAGTCCCAAATGAACACGATCCTCTTGTGCTCTGTTTTTACTACCAAAAAACTTCAGTCTAACATGAAGTATGATCCCACTTGTGCTATACATCCATATTTTATTAATCCCAAAATACCCTAAGGAACTAATACTTAGATTACATATACATTCTATTACAAATACAAATAGCAATCACATAAAACAGTCAAGTATAAAATTCAAACCGCAGAGGAGTAGTAAAAAAAACAAACTATACAGATTCTGTCCTAACATCTTATTAAAAACATTTCAAAATATTTGCAGATTATCTTTACAAGAACAGTTTCTATGACACAAAGGAAATATTTTTAAATATCATCTTTAAACCAAAAGTTCCTTAATAATGTCAAGAGTACATGAATTTGTATATAGCTTCTCAGTTGTTGCTAGGCTAGTTTCACAGAAATATTTTCATGTTCAAGTTCTGAAAGCTCTCCTCCTTCAGATTTCCATTTTCAAACTCATGGTTTGGTTCAAATTAATTTTTATTTTTGCAGTTTTGGCTACATAACCTTCAATACTTGGCTGAGCTCTCAACTAAGGAGTCAAAACGAGCGCTTAGCGCTGCTCCCATCGAGCTCAAAACTGTGATTTTTGGCAGCAGCATCCGATCAGCAACAGAGCAGAGTCACACCTCAACTTGCCAACGTGCAAGACTGAAGGCTGGGTATACTCGTGACTAACTCATTTGGGCATGTTCAGCTACACACAAGCACCAGAAAAGACTGGGCCTCTCACCAGTTAGCTTACTTCATACTTATAGGCAAAGGCAGTATTATACAATAAATTTGTTTGTAAGCTGCTAGCAAGTGCCAAGCACCCTATAACCTCACATGTTCTGCAGTCAGATTAGTTCTTCATGACATAGTTACAGAAGGACCTAAATCTGCATGTTTTTATTACCCATGAAGGTAAGGCATGAGGATATGAAGATGTAAGAGACATTTGGAGAGCAGGAGCTTAGACGGCATGCTGCATTTTAGAAAAAAAATCACCAAGGTGTGGTAGGGTTATTCAGGTTGCTTAAGACATCCTTTCATCTTCCCCTCTGACAGGTCTCCACACAAGGAAATGCAAAGGGGGAGATATTTTGATTTTTTTTTTTAATTGAGGCAGTCATGACCTAGAGGTTCTGAGATTTAAGAAAATGAAGTCCACATTTCTAACTGATGTTGGCTATGAATTACAAGCATGTCCCCCCCAAAAAAAAAGTAACTTACATAGCTGTCTAGAGTCCAGTGTATTTAAATAATCACTAATGTTGCCAAAACACCCCAGTAGCCAGGCTAGCACTTTTCCTCTGTATAGTTCATCTGACTATTGAGTCACCACAGCACTGCTCAGTGATAAATGATCTTTTCTATTCACCTCATAGCCTACCACTGTCCTAATCACAACAGCAAAGTTTCTGATAATATGGCAGGAAGGGACTCAAGAGACTGTTTAGTTCATCCCTCCGCTAAGCAGAGCCAAGTCTCTGCTTCACTTCATTTATCAGTCTTACATCCAAAGCAAAGCATCCACTGCTTCCAAGTGGAAGAAGATACAGAGAAAAAAGGGGGAATTATGGCCATTAGGAATCCCAGCTGTGCAAAGAACTGCCTTGGATTTACCCCTTTTCAGGACATGGCTTTTAACCCACCAGCATCTGGCAGAGATACTCCGTCACTTCAGAGAACACTGGCAGCTGCAGGTTACAGTCAGATTCCAGTCCCTTTGGCTCTTCCACGTAGGAACGTCTTAGGGGCACATGCGATTCACAATTACAGACAGAACAAGTGCTGGTAAAAGTGCTTTGCTGACATTTAGAAGCTGTACAACTTCGTCTTAGGCTGGCTATTCCACAGGGCGCAAGGCAAAACAAGGACTCCTTACCTCCGGATTTGTTTCTCATGAGTGGATTCTCCAGCATCTAAGAAAGCATTAGCTCTAGCGAAAGCTGTTCCTGCAGCTGCAGCATTTCTGCCCTGTCCTCTTCTTTATACTAACTCTCTCTGTTCTCCAAACTTTAGTTGGAAGCTTTTCTCTTCAGTAGATGTACTAATCTGGTTTAAATTTCCTATTCCCTTCATCACTTATTTCCATTTTGGTGTTTTTTTTGAGGGGAACTCAGTATTTTCAAGATATCTAGCCCTGTGTAAAAGTTGCTTCAAATTGGCCAGTAAGTTCAAATGTTGCAATGGGAAGAGAATTAGAATGAGAGATGGACACCGTGACCATGCAAAGCTTTGCTCCTTCAAGAAACCAGCCTAAAAATAATGGAAATACAAATATAAATGAAAACTGAAAAGAATGCAATACAAGCTTACTAGAAGCGGCTCATACTACAATCTGTTATTAATAAAGTATATTTTTAGTCCAAGAAAATATAGTAGATCCCATAATTTGACATAGAAACATACTAAATTGAATATAATAGAAGAAGTAGAAAGAAAATTACCATGTAAATGGAGATTGATCCTCTGAGAAGGCAACAGCAGTTTGGGGATGGAACTTTATTTAGAGAGGCATTGGAACTGAGACCCTACCAACAAACTGTGATGACTCAAAATATGAAGACGTCATCAATACTGAAGAAGACTGGAATATCATTGCCTGCAAAACTGGATAGCCTGACATAATAAATGTCATAAATAATAAACTGATAGACTGACATAATAAAATGGGATAAAAAATAAGAGTAGAAAGTATCAGATAATGCAGAACAGGAGAACAGACAAGAATATCTGCTTCAAGATGAGGACTACCATAAGAAATGACAGACACCCGGGCACAACACTGGTATTTTACAGACAGAAGAAAGACAAACACAAATCTGCAATGAATTGAGGAAGTAATTTCCAGTAGAAAGACAAAAGCATTCATGTCTTTGTACAAAGTCTTGATGAAACTTCATATGGAATAACGTACACAAAACTGAACACCCAAAGTCAAATAAAATCAGAGTAAGCCTAGAAGAAAAATACAGGGAGGCTCAAGAAGTTATTTCAGTTAAAATAATAACATGTTATTTGTGCACAAGCAAGTGGCTGTAATCTGCCAACGAATAAACATAAGCTAAAAATGTAAAGTTTTCTAACCATTGGAGCTCTGAGATTTTGGAATAACTTGCTCTAACAGGCACACTACAGAGCATCTGTTCATAAATTTTTGACACTGTTGTCTGGCAGCAAGGGACAGAGCTGAATGAGCCCCTTTCTTTCCTACTTTCTAGGAATAACCATTTGATGGAAAATGTTTTCAGCAGCATATGTTTTTATAACATCAGAAATGCATTGTAGTCACTTCTGAATTCCTACCAGGGACCAGCCGATTTCTGAAGCATTAGTTGGGATGATGTTATTTCACCAGTACTCTTGCAAGAGGCTTCATGAGGCAAAGGAAAGAAACAGCTGTATCTCACCGGCCCGAGTCTCACAGCCTCCAAAAGTTGTCTCTCCCATTCACAGGGGAAATGCCCTGGCAGCACTGAACAAGGAATTGTGGTTTCCAAAGTCTGCTGTTGCCATCAGTATACACAGAGTATTTCTGCCTCCAGTGCTGCGGAATCCAACACTTTTTACAAGGCCTGCCTTTATAAAAATACTTTCAGAGTATGCTTGTTAGTGGGGAAAAAAGGCATTGATTTTATTTCAGATAAGTGACAGAAACACCAAAAGACAATTTTAAAGCAACACTTTCTAAATGTTTAGCTGTGCCTGTTCAATTCTGATAAAAGAAAAAATGTATTTCACATAGACATAGCAAATTGAATCTAGAGGTATATAAGGTTTACAAGAAGAGAGCTCTAAGATATTCAGTAGCCTGTCACAGATAACATAACATCCCTTTATACTCAGAGCATGCCTTCCCTCAGAGGCCTCCAACTCTGCAAACATTTAATTAAGGCTGAAAACACAATTCCAAAACTGCTATATACATGCTGTTACTCTCTCCCCTCTGCAAAGGGAGAAGCTGAAGCACAGAAAGATCAGAAGACTTACAAAAGGCCACATTTAAAACATAAAAATTAAAAATCAGTGCCTTTGCCAGGAATGAAACCTAGATCATCTGACACCAAAGCCTATGCTTTATCAGTCTTCAAAAATTCTCTTCTGCCAATTTATCTGCCCATAAAGGGAATGCACTAGAAAATAAAATCACTGCAATTTGAACTCTTTGATACAACTATAAAGCACACTAATAGATCTAGTTCTGTTTATAGGCACTCTCCTTGAATTCTTTGCTCTTTATCATATGCTTTCTTAGAAGATTACAGCAAAGCTGAGCTTGTAAGAGCAATGAGGGAAAATGCAGCCAGCAACATCACTCTACTCATCAGCCGATCCCACTATAAAGTGACTCAGTTAAGTAGCTCAACAACAAACACTTCCTCCTGCCCACAAAGGCAAGAATGAGAGCATGTGATCCTGTTAGTGCATTCTTCTCAGATGTTCCTCCGGACAAGCAATTTGCTATTCAAAAATGAATGAGAGAATAATTTCCCTTCCCTTAAGTATCAGACATCTGTCTTTTCTTAGTTCCTAACCTTCATCTACTTATTTATCAGAATAAAAATATTTCAGTAACTCATACTGAGTGAGACTTTCTTCTGTGGAAAAAGAGGCTTCATTTTCCATTCACTTCAGTGTGCCTAAACCCCCATGTATTTTGGGCATGAATCAGCAGACGTTCTTCATAATTTTGCCCAATCAGTATCTATATAGTGAAAGAGATGCTTTATTCCCCTCTTCATTTCTCCCTCCCACAATATTTGGGAAGGTTGTGGCAATTACAGAGTCAAGAACTCAAAGCAAGAAATAGAAGACTTTTTGATCACCTGGACAAGTCTGAGCTCTCCTCCCCGTGCAGTCCCCTCACACAATCCACATTTTATTTGGCAGGCAGAAGGAATCAGGGCTACACAAGTAACTTCTCTTGAAAACTTCTCTTCTCCTCAACAAGTTGCAGATTTTGAAAAGTACATTGCAAATCAGACAAAAGATGAACAGATGAAAAGAGAGGACAGTTTTGTGTTAGGCTGAACGAGTGCCATCTCTGCTTGGCAACAAAATTATTCCAAAACCTCAGGAATTTACTCATAGTAAGCCTTGCTGTTGGCTACTTGTTGCATTCCCAGTCTTGAAAGGACCTGGCACAAAGGCGGATATTGGCTGAAACTTTACCTGGAACATACAAAACCTTGCGGTAATGCTTACTACTTTCCCCACAAAACCCTCTTCCAACAGGTGGTAAGCATCCTGAAGATCAGACAGAAAATCACTAGGCAGTTCTGCCTTTAATCTGCCTACCTCTATAGAGTAAGAATTATAATAATAATACTATTGAACAACCACATGATATTATTGTGAAACTGAAGGCAACCATGGTGATGCTCGACTCAAGTGGTGTGATGTAGCTCTATAGAAGCAATTGAAGAAATTAATAATTGTATTTTCAATTGAATGCCCATCCAATAAAGAACAAAAAAAAGTCTTTCAAATGCTGAATAGTTATCAGGTCACTGAGGCCACAGTTTCATGAGCCCTCTGCTCCCTGACAGTGCCATCTTGCTCCAGATCTATTCACACTCCTACAACACAACCTCTGCTGGACTGGTACAGTTGTTTGCTGGGCCATGTGGTAAGCCAGGTCAGGGAAGTGATCCAGGTGAACAAGAAAATAGCCTGGTGGGAAAAAAAGGTCAGAACTGGTTCCCAGCCCAGTTCTCCACACAGTCTTACAAACAGCCCTACCAGGACAAGATGGGAAAGAGGGGATGGAAAGAGGCCAGAGAGGCAGGGCCTCTGCTGAAGCAGACACTACAGCTCAGATGCTCATGAACCAAACCCAGAAAGATATGATGGAAAAGGAGGTGTAAATGTGTGATTATATAAATCAAGACTGAAACTTTATGAAAGTACCCCGAGAAGGATAGAGAGAACAGACTACATTGGTACAGAGAAGTGCCAGAATTAAAGTTAGGAACTTTCTGAGTACTTGACTTTGCTACCTAGCATCCTCTTAGTGCAGCAAATCCTGTGCTAACACATCTATAATTACAAAATATTTATTATAAAACAGTGTTTGCACACAGCAATCTTAGGTAACATTCATATTCTAAAGCCATGCAAAAATTGCATCTGTAGTACCATACTCATACCTGCATCAATCATTTTTGTATCACACAGACTCTCCCACGGATGCTAACAAACTAGCCAGAAGTAGCAGGTTATCACTTTATATTGAATAAAACTAGAAAGATAAGAAAGCAGCAGATTTTACAGCCACTAAGTTTGACAGGATTGATAAAAAGAATATTTGGGATCCCTGTCGCCATTTATCAACATGGGAGTCTTTCAAAGCTAAAAAATTAAGAATTCAAGTCTATGCCTAACTGTAGTCCATAGAAAAAACTCCCACATGCTCAGATGTGCAGAAAGACATCTCTTAACTAACATCTCTAAAGTACATACAATTTTAAGATAACAGCCCTTAACAGCTTTTCAATTACTTAAGTGAAAGGGAAACCAAGTTTAATTTCCATTTCTAGTATTAATAACAACTGTAGAAATAATGGAAAATGGTAATATAATTTAAAGAACATAGGCAGCAGCCAAGAGGGAATAGGACTTCCTGTAAATCCATTAGTGAGGAACATTAATACCAGTTCTCTTTTTGCTCAGTAACTGTGTTACCCCTCGAAACAGCATTAACTTGACCATGACTTAAGCAAGCCTGATTATTGAAATAATTCTTTAGAGTGGTAATTTCACTTTACTACTAAAATTAGTCCAAGAAAGAGTCTTTGTTCAGAAAAGCTTCCCTTAAGCTCAGTGAAAGTTCTGCCTGAATGAAGACCTGAGGAACAGCCCCTCTCACGGAATTAGAATTTCAGGTTGAGAAGACCCACTGACTATAAATAGCGAGATGGTTAATTTCCATACGGAGTTTCTTGTGACAATTCACACACACGCTCATCTTACATTCATCCCTAGCAGCTCCTGAGTTTCTTATGCAAGTGGCTGTGCTCTCATTCCTCTGCATCTCAAGAGCAAGTCCGCAGCTGCAGGCAGTCAGCAGAGAGGAGCGAGAGAAATGATATATTGCAGATATTTTATTTTTGGAAACCGCACTGTAAATAAACCCATTTCCAGAGATATTCCATGGACACAGAGTGTTTGGTCACAGAGCCAGTGCCTTATGTAACAGAAGGCGTATTGTTTAGGATTGCCTTCTTTAAAAAGCCACTCCTGGTAACACAGTTTACAAAGCTATAAAAAGCTAACAGCGTAACTATAGAGAATAAATAAATGAGCGGTTTTATTAGGGAAACGCTATTGCTAACTAGAAAAAAAAAAGAAAAAAAAGAAAGTTCTGTCAAATTACCTAACTTTATGTAATTCAAACGAGATAATCTCGGCCGATACTTACTGCGTGCAGAGACGGCCAGGCGTGCCTAAGCGGCGAAGCGCAGCTCCATGGCGAGGTGCTGAAGACAGCTCTCTGCCAGCGCGGCCAGCCAGAGGTGCTTTTCAGTTATCTCCCATTTAATGGCAGCTTTTCCTCCTCGCTGACACGTGGCGGAGAAAGCAGATTCCAGAATTCAGCCTCTCCTGGGGGAGCAACTGTTACCCTCTGCAAAAGCGTGAGCAGAAATGAACGCCCGAGCGTGCACACGCACACACACACACGCGCACTCAAAGCGGCTGTAAATTTCCACTCCCCTTTCCCTGCAGCCGGACTCTTTCGTGTGCCAGGGGCAGTTCTGCTTCTGGTCCGACTAGCTCCCTGTCCGGGTGTGCATTTTTCCCACCGCCCTCCCCTGCTTCCCACTCCCTGGCTCGCCTTTCTCACGGGCTCACACCCCCCCCCCCCCCCGTCCCTTCCCTCTCTCCACGTCAGAGGAATGCGTGTAAAGCAGAAGAACACGTATATAGCCCCGCCGAGAGATTTCTCTGGGGTTAAAGGAAGAGATGCAACAATTTCTCATCGCTCCTGTAAGTTTCCATTCCCCCTCCGAAGTCTTTCAGCGGACGGGAGGCATCCTTGACGGGCCCAATCACGTGGCAGAGGCTGCTGGAATTAAATTATTCACCTTGCCTTCCTGCTGAGAATGCAAATAAGGGCGCCCAACAATGGTTTGTTGTTACAAGATAATAACAAAACCAACATGCTAGCGCACGGGATCTTTCAGCAGGAGGAGTCCTGCCCAGAGGAGCCAAAGTTGCTGCTGTTTCCTGCCTGGCCGCGTACGGTAACAGCAGGATCGCAATACTTTTTCACATAACACTGGGGTGGGGTGGGGGGGAAATCTCCAGTATACTCTAAGCAAAACTTCAGTCCCACTGCAGAAATGCATTAGCCTAAAGCACCTCTTTCAAGGGCTAAACTCATCCAATTAAAATATTCTGCAAGAAGCACTACCAGCTATTACCAGGCACACAAATACAGCAAAATGCAATTAAAGGAACTGTTAATGCTTCGTTTTTCTCCCTCAGCAGCTACTCCTCAGTGAGTGCCACACATATCCAGAGGGAACTGCAAGTGGCTTTCCCTCCCCACCTGTCTAACACACATCAAGAAAGAGAAGGACAAGGCTTTACCAGGCACCATTAGCACTGCAGGATGTTGAAATCCATCCTCACACAGACCTCAGCCGAGCCCCGGCACGGGTGAGAAGGGAGCGTGTATTTATGCTGAGATCACCAGCTCAGGGTGAGATTTCACGTCCTGTCCCCTCTTCCTTAGAGTTTAGTCCAGCCAAAGTTCCACGTTACTGAAAATGATTCCGTATATTACAACATTTTCTAGAGGAAGCTAAACTCAGCCCCCACCGTGGACCAGCGTTACAGAGCTTAATTTAGGGCTCACCTGTGGTAGCTATTCACAGCTCTACGTTACAGACAACAACAACAAAAAAAGCATGTGAGAGAACTCAGAGAGGTGTTTCGGAGGAGCACAGATGAAACATTAACCTTTTAAAAGACTAACATCTTTTGCTAGTGATCCTAGTTCCTAACCAAGGCAAACAAGTACCAAAAACCATCCCTTTGAAGAGGAAAGCATCAGCAACATGCCTGGCTTCAATCCTTCTTCTATTTTAAGTGCAGAGAGGCAGAAGCAGTCCCTGCTCCCTGAACCTTGCTGCACACTTTCTTATTTGCACAGGAGGTGCTGAGCCATCTTCAGAGCAGCAGATTCATGCCTTCACTTATCTGCAAAGCATGTTGTGATTTGTGCTTGTGCTTTACAAAACACATCACCAGGATACGTCATCCCCCTGGTTTTGGGCTGCCCTGAGCGGCACTGGAAACGTATTAGCGCTGCTCTCCCTGCACCCAGAAAAGCTGTTGCAAGTGACACCAAGTGGTAACTTTTGCTCTAAACCAGGACTGAAATATTCCCCCAACGTGGGATTAAAGGCTTCGTGTTAGCCATCCCCAGCCAGGTGGCGAGGTCAGGCTTCCTCTCGAGGCCACGAACAGAGAGCTGAGCAAGTGACGCCGCCGACACCAAACTCGAGGTGAGACGGAGAGGCTTCTGAAGCACACAGGGCACGTGAACAACCAGCACAGGCTGTGGTTTGTTGCACTCCTGAACAAAACTGGCCCCAGGCACTGCCCAACAGGAGCCTGCCCGCCAGCCAAGCCACCCCACCCTACAGCACCGGGCTCTGCTGCCAGCTTGGCGGGGAAGGGAGCGGGGCGACGCACCGTACGGCACCCCGGCACCTTACATCAGCGATGGCGTTGACCCTTTGTGTTTGGTATTTATTTTTAATCGGGATACCACAGCCTTTGAGTAAATAGCATAGCTAAAGTCAAATGATAAGAGCTCTGCCCTTGGGCTACAACAGAAGGTACCAGTTTTTCCTAAGGAAACACAAAAACCTAAGCATGTTATATCATTAGCTTCCACTGTTTACTTTTCTTTTAAAGAGAAGAACTTTTTTTTTTTTCTTTTTCTCCCCTTTATCTGAACTTTCCCTTGGGAAATTTTATGATTTATATACTGTATCCATCAACATTTTAACGGGTAAAAAGATACCTCTCTGTATCTACCTGAAACTGCTTGAATAATCACAAAAAGGCCATTTTAGTTGCACGCCACAGGGTCCCACTGGATAATCTGTGCATCACTAAGTTAGCAAAAGTATTCACAGCACGTTCTGAGTAAGCAGTGATCTACAAGCATAAAAACATTATCTAGGAAAACTATTATCTGTTTTTAACTATATATGTCTGTTTTCATGTTTCCAAGGAGTACATTGAATATCACTCAACTTACAGATCAGCTTTGTCAGTCTCCTACCTGAGGAAATACTTTTTGCCTTTAACAGGAGCTTTCTATAAGCAGGAAGAGTAAGAAACGTGCCTGCCACCACCCTTGCATTGCAGCTGAGAGAAACAATTCAAAGAAGGCCGTCTAAATGGGCAGGGAAAAAATTCTCTCTGCTTTTCCAATTCTGTTTCATCATCAGTGCACTTAATTCTCGGATGACAGGAAAAGGCCTTGCACCATCCTACATAAATTAAGCTATAATTACTTAATGCTCTTACCTGATCTTTTTTTTTTCTCTCCAAGACGTTATTAAATATTTCAAAAGAAATAATGTTTTCTGCAGCTCGTAATTTGTAGCCATCTACACCATCTAGAATGATGTAATTATGAATAGTAAACAATTCTTTATAGTCTCAAGGTACACTGAAAAAAAACCCTCTGTGCACTGCTAAGGGACTCCAGCCTCCACATATTTAAATTCCATTATATTTGTTTCCTTTAAAGTGAAGAGAGACCTCAGGCTAACGTATGGTTAGAGTACTTTTGAGACATGCTTGTCCTTGTTTTCTTAAATTAAAATTATGCCATCTAATGAAGACCAAAGGGGGAAGAAAAAAACACGTTCCATTATTCCTACCCTTTCCATTTATTTTCTAAAATGGAAAAGAGAAATTATGCAGCTTGAACAATGAGTGTGGTAGCAATAAATTACAGAGGCAGATGATAAACATGTAGTACATGTATATTAATTCTGCTCATTTAATCACCCACTTACAGTCTGTCTACCTCCTCCAAGATTACTTCCAGCATTCCAAAGCCCTAAGCAGCCTCAGATAACGACCAAAAAATTCCTTCCTTCCCCCAAAATTGCTCAGTGCCAAGGCCCCGGGCAACCAAAATGGAATTCTACACAGCAACTGGTTTACTTGTGTAATACCACGTTATCAAGAATGGAAACTTTAACATACTAAAAAAAAAAAAAAAAAAGATGCCTCCTCCCCCAAACCTAAAAACCAAAGAAACCCACCCACAGGATTTCTTCCTACTCTCACAGATCCCAAGATAATGAAATTGTGGCAATTTATCAGCTGGGGAGGGAGGGAGAGGGCTAAAAACAAATCACTTACATTGTTATCTGCCCTATAAAGATGCTACACTTTAACTCAAGGCATTTAACTTTACAACAAAGCAATACAAAAAGTGTGTCCAATAACACTTTTAAGACCCCATAAGGGAGATTTTACAGCAACTTCGTGCTTGTGTATTATTCTACAAGCTTGCAGATGCTCATTTTTCCTCAGATCCCCCGTAATGTGGCCATTGCAAATTAATGCCATTAAAACTCTTCTTCGTCTAATCTCTCTCCAACACACGCGCACACAAACACCCACACTTTGTCTCTCTCCTATCATCTTGAAGGGAGGGCAGCTCAGGACCGATCCCCTGAAAAGGGACACCTGCACCGACAGACAAGTTAGCATCTGGCTGCTCATCCAGATACGCGACAAGGTAAAAAGGGACACGGTATGTGGAGACAGATGGTTTTTCTTACGCCAGTTTATGCCATAGCTGTGTTTTAGCTGAAATAAACAGAAAGGATTACCTGGGTGCTTTTGTGTAAGCTATTACTGACAATGAAAACGTCCTCAATGTTTTGCCCCCTCTTCTTCTTCCTGGCTCCCTCTAGCGATCTTAAGCGCACACTGCCTTTTCTTCCTGCTTCGGTTAATGCAAATAAAAACAATTGCTGGAGTGATTTTTTGGTTTGGTTTGGATTTGAAACACCTGCACTAACTCTTATAAACTGCTTATAAGTTTTTACTGAACATATAATTCGCATGTGCTTCACTCCAGCATCACACAACCAACACCGGCCTTTCTACCTGACATCTTTATGTATGAAATACTTTATGTATGAGCCAGCATATTTGAAATTTTACTATTTTTAAAGGCATTCATCAGCTCCATCCTTTCTTCTAACTAGAGAAAGAGAGCTAAAAATGAATCCCTTTCCTCACGCATCTTCCCCCCAAACAAGAATTACAACCCTAAACAAGAAGTTATTAAAGCCCAGCATCTGAAAAAATAAAACACAGATGAAAACTTTATGCCTGCTCTAAAAAGACACTTATAAAATGTCACATTCCTTATCTGCCGTGTCCCAATATAAAACATAATTAAGAATCATAATTATACTCACACTTTTATGAGTGGAGAACATTACCTTGAGGGACAGTGAGCACACAACATCAGGATTTTTACCTGTGGACTTGAACAAAAAGTAGCCCTCCAAAAACCAGTAACTTCCTGAAGAGCTAAGCAGGTTACTTTTAATGTAATTGCTGCCTTCACCCCTACAAACTGCTTCTATCCCGTCACTGTATATTCAGTCACTTCAGCAGCCATTTTTGTTAGTTTTTTTTAAAGAAGTCAATGGTTATTTCATTTATAGAAATGAAAATGGGAGGAGGGAAGCCTGAAATGGTGCTTTGCAATGGAAGTATTAGACAGATGAACTGATTTTTGATGACAATAATTATACGTAATGTGTGGCTCCGTTTCTAAGAGGAGAGGACAGATTGAGAAAATAAAAAATGGATTAAGCCTTTTCCTCTATTGACCACTTCTATAGAAGTCTAAGGCATTTTTCATTAGATGTTCTCAAGATGATTTGCAAACAAATAAAATTAAGGTTAATTTAAACCAAAAGTTAAATGCTCCCATGAGTAATATCCACTTTTGTATGAGGAAACTGAGCTGGCGCTGAGCAAACAGAGACAGATGTGCACTCTGAAATGTATTTTTAAAGAATGTTAGTAGATACGAACTGGAGCCATCATTCTGGATCAGACAAAGCTCCATCAACTCCCATGTCGAAGATCAGCTGAGGCCAAGCGCAAAATATACAAAGAAACATATACCAAAAGAAAGACCATCCTACTCTTCCAGCTTCTGGCAATTAGCACCTTAGATATTTCCTGAAGCCTCATCCAAAATCATCATGCTAAATAGCTACAAATGGCTCCATAGCCATTCATTTTAAAGTTCAAAGCAGCAACTATTATTCTTGGGAGATTTTGAAATCATATCTGTAGTACTTTTATTCCTCAGACTGAGCAGCCAAGAGAGCTGAGACAGCTATTCTCTCTGGATGAGAGATCAAACAAGAAATCAGCAACATCAAGGATTTACTGCGTTCCACTCAATTATTTCTTTAGGGCAGCAAAGAGAATTTACCCACAGAACCACTGTATTTTTCAAGTGATTGCCTCAAATAAGAGAATAAATACTACCAGAAAGCCCAATACAGAGGCAGGGTGTCGTACCAACGACGAAATGAGTTCAAACCAAAGAAACCAAGAGTCAGTTCCTATTTGTGTCACACATTTCTATGTGAACTTGGAAAAGCCATTTAGTCTCCCCATGGGAAAACAAATGCATTAAAGAACATAAGGTGCTTTGACACTATAGTGATAGAAACCAAATAATTGTACTAGGCAGCATGCAGCTTGCTGTGCCCTTTTCTGGAAGATAGGTATGACAACCCTACATCACTAGAAACTACATCCACAGACAGAACAAACTTCTGAGACTCTTGTCAAGTTAATAATCCTACAAAAACAGACAGGCTAAACCAAAAGTAGAATAATTCTAGGCTGAAAGTCTAAACCCGCTGCTTTCAGATGAAGAATTATTATTATTTTTTTTTCCCCAGTGTCAGACAATAAAACCTAAGCATCACAATAATTCATGAAAAATAAGGCTGCTATTTTTACGCAAGAATTGATCTGAACTGGCTTGCCCAAAGTCACGCAAGAAAACTTCTGACAGTCAACAGTTTTTCCTTGGACAAAGAAAACTTGGGTCTTCTCACATCTTTGCTCATTACCAGATCCTGTCCTGCAATAATGATAGTTTAAAATACTGGATCAGAAGAGGGAACCTCGAGAACAATTCATCAAGCTCAAGTTACACACAGAGCCATTGTCTCCACAAGTACCCCAAAGTCCTTCCTCTTGAGAAACAATTAAAGTATACTCATCACTTCGCAGACTAAATATATTTGCCCTCATATAACAGATAGACAGTCAGTCATGCAACACTGGATGCTTGCACTTTCTGGCCCACAGGAAGAATCACAACACAACTATAATGGGATCATCCCCCGTTACGTGATGAATGGTCCCTGTTGTCACAAATCCCCTGACACTGATTTTAGTCACGTATTCTTCTGGTCCCAGGATGGAGCACTCCAATACCTCTCCAGAAAGCTATGTAGACCATTCTGGCAAAACGTTTACCCTACTGAGCCAATTAACCTTTAGAGTATTCTATGTAATTCAATAATGTTAAGCCCCACTGGGGAAAACTTAACCATATACATTCCCACCCTCCAAAAAAGTCATCCGCTGTTCTCCCCATCTGTGTTGCCCAACAACGGACACTACAAATTAATTATTATGCCAGGCACATACAACCACAAAGTGCCCAATTAAGGCTTGAGTTCCTTTATTTTCAATTAACAAAACAGGGTCATTCCTAGAATTCCTTAGGTGGAAGCAGGCCCGCTGCATGTTGGCATTTTTAGTGCAGGAAGCCTGGCCTGAACAAGAGTTGACATGCAGCAGAGTGCTTGTCTTCAGAATAATCTCTGTTTTGGAGGGAGAGCAGCTGAGGCACCTGGGTGTGCTTTGATTCAGCGCTGCTCCTGGGCAGCCGTCACAGTGAGGACCCCTGACAGGCTCTGGACACTTGGAAGAAAATAAAGCACCACATGACATTAATGGCAATCTCTAGATACATAGGTTGCATCAGGTCAAATGCAGTGATGGAAATATTCTTGGCAAGCATCAGTCGTCTGCATCTCTCTCAATGAAATCTGACAGCTCCTTCTTACACAGCATACAGATCTACACTTACAAGTATTGTTATGCCCTCTGGAAACAGTTCAAGCAACGGCAGTTTTCTCATGATAATGGTAGTGTACATACCTGCTTTCATCCTACAGAAACAACTTACACATTTTATACTCTGAATGGTTGTTTTCTTTCTCAGGATCCAATCACAAAATAATTACCTGCCATGAAAATCTACACTGTGGAGGGGTAAAAGGCTGCTGCTGTTCAATAGAAATAATAATAATTATGATTGGCACCGAAAGGAATAAGGTGTACCCACTCACAAATAAAAAAGGAATCTCAAGCTGTATCAGCCCAGAAATGAGAAGTTATCCAACATCTTAGGAAAAAAACAATCAAACAAAACAAAACCACCACCAACAAAAAATGCATATAACACTTATCTGAGCCTGAACATCCACAGGACACATTTTCTAATATCAAATATGCATTCAGGAACTCAGTTCTCTCTCTCATATGACATTCCTCAGTGTCACATCCAAGCCTAATGTCACAAGGAAACAAAATTTCCTGTCTACTAAATCAAGCAGAGACTCCCAAACCCAAGGAGTTGGAACTGAAAGCTCCAACTGTAGTGAAAATATGATAGCTAAGTCCTGAAACCACTTCTTTAAAGGCAGCAGTGCTCACAAGGACATCAAATTATGTCCTGCATTACGGTCGGGTTTGAAGTTTCCATCTAAGCACCAGTAAAAAGAAAAGGCTTATTTTCTGAGAGTACAGAATCCCGTGAGAAGGTCATGTAGTGAGAGTCATACCACTTTAACTTTCCATAACCACAGCAAGACAGTCTCTACAAGCTGTCATCATGGGATGAAATTACTTTCACAAGCACAAGAACTTCCATTGAATGATTTCACCACACAAAAGACCCGTATCCAAACAGCTGCATATTAGCCAAGTAACTAAAGACATAAACATAAGCTACTTAATACCTCATTGTTCAACCCAGCAGTAACACCGTCTATTTCTAAGTTCTTCTACTTCAAAAGTCATATAGATGACATGGTTAGGAACCTTAAAAGTAACACGTAACGATAACCTGTGACAATTTACAGAGAACTGGCTGTCCTTCCAAAATTGCAAAGAGTTCCAATGTTTCCTAGAGATTTACAAAATTAGATGTTATTTGGAGAAAAAAGGAGTTTGAAACAGCAGTTTTTGTTCCCCTCTTGTCAAAACAAGAAACAAATATTACCAGCAAAAAAACACTCAACGACTGAACATCACAAAATTGTATCTGAATTCCACCATTCTTCAAAGTGTAACTTTTTCAGGAGTCAGTTTCCTACACAGTAGATCAAACCCTTAATCTAACTGATATACTAGACTTTTTATAATGCCTGTTTTCTATTAATCATATTGAACAGCAGTTGCCATGTCTCAATACTTAAGTTCTTGGACAGTTTTACATTAGCCATTTAAAAAAAATATTTTCTTCAGTCTTCATAAATTTGTAATAAAAATTTTCAAGTGTTCTTTCAGTCTTTATTACTGCAAGATGAAGGATTTGCTTATTGTTATATGATTATCTCTAATATTCAGCTTCATTTTTGCTACAGATGTACGTAACAGTTCTGCCTTTTCAGCACCACTGTTGACAACTTTAGCACAGCCATCAGACATATGTCACTGTTCTTTTTCTTCCTGGTATTTTTAGAACTGCTCCTTAATTAGCCTCAAGAAGTTCCAAAGAAAATCTGGAGAGTTGTCTTTAATCATTTAAAAATAAAAAATAAGTAATTTATATTCTTTCCTACAAAGTGGCTGCTGCCCTTGAACCACTTCTAAATCAAGATGGGACTCCTCCATTGCTTACACCATCTTTTGGCATTCAGTTCTGCACATTCTAGCTAGCCACGTGTTCTCACACTTTTTTCCCTCCACTTTGAGACAGCTCTCACAAGCTTTCTTAGACATATATCAGTGATGTAACAACATAGCATGCAGAACTGAAGATTTGTTTAGTTCCTCATGTTTTGCAGCTTCAAAGACAGGAATGGCATGTAGTTTAGCAGCCATCTTCTCCCATGACCTTATGAACCGTGACGAGAGAAGATAGTCGGTTCACAGGATGGAGAGTTCAATGACAGAGAGGAAAAACAATGGGCAGAATCTCTGTGCGTGTTTTCTTAGCATTTAACTCCTTCCCAAGAAACTAGAATAGCATGAGGGTATCTTGGGAAATCCTCTGGCAATATTTTCCTTTCCCTGACAAAAGAGGGGTGAACACAGATGAATCGTAGGGGCATGTATCTCCTTATATTAATGTTGGTTTTTTTGAAAGGAAAACATTTTTGAAAAAGAGCATGAACTAGAGACTACCAAGCCAGTTTGATCTCAGAGTTCACTCAAACATCAGCACCTTTGACCAAAAGCAATTTGTCTTTTACTTTCGTATTTTGCCCAAGGCTGTGTGCAGTGCTTGCAGCAGAGGAGTACAAATGTCTCAGGCAGTTCCAGACCTAAATACATATTGTGATGTAAAAGACACAAGACCTATTAATGGCTTGCAGATGAAGAGGATTAGGAACAAAGGTCAACACAATTTCTATGTAATGGACTTCTATTCAGAAGGTTCAGCCTTACTCAGCTAATTTGCTAAGTTACATGAACCGATTTCTCAAAAAAAAAAAAAAAAACAATTTTCCCAGAGACTGATTATATGATAGACACAACATATTGCTTTAACAGATATATACAAGCACCCCGCAATCCTGCCCTCAGCCTATAAAGTTCAATTTGGTGCATTATTTGTAACAATAAATAAACCAGATATTGCAGAGATCTCCTGTATCCAAAGGCAGTAGGTAGTCAATGACCATTTGGAATCAGTAGCCTTTAGCTTATTTGCAGAAGTGAAAGACAGCTGTTTGACTGATGCTGATCTGTAGGAAATGAAAGTACACAATTAAAAAGGTACACCTGATGAGGGAAAGCTAATACAGCCACGCTTCCCAGATGATAAATTAAAAAGGCATAACAAAGAGCTGAATGTTACACGTTGCTGCTAACACTACAGCTGCTGGAAGTGAATTCTCATTCCACATTATCTCATTCTCTCCATATTCAGTAATCTCCAGTGCTCTTACTTAAAAAGTCACACACAATGTCTTTCCACCACTTCAGAGCAAGTGAACTGTATTCTCTGATGCAATAAAATATTGCTAATAGATTTGCACATCCCCTTTCTCACATGCTTTTGTGCTGGATTGACAAGGGGGCTTTAACAAAGATCAGCCAATCCAAAAGCTATCATATAACTGGCCCCATATTTCAAAGTCCAGTTTTGCAGCATTGCTTCTTGGTTATCTATCAGTGTGTGGGGGTGTTAAAAACACAAAACATACCTGCTTGTTTAACACTTTCTTTCATCTAAATTAAGGTCTCTTGGAACAGGAAAGACAAGACACAAACATCACTATCAGAGGTTTGTTTGTTTTATACTGTAAAATAAACTGAAGATGTAATTTCACAACTGATTAAGTTGTTCTAAGACCATATCGCTGCCAATCTATTGTCTAGCACCACTCAATTTTTTATTGTTTATTTTTAAAAAAATGATGTCATCTTCATGCAGTCCAAGTTTGTTTTGGACTGTTTCATAACAAATACTATATTTATTCTCTTCTGTGAAAGGAGTGCCAAATTCATACAATTACTTAAGTTCAGCCAGTTGGCACGCTGCTGGAAATGTGAAGGACATTTCTTAAGAGAAAGGGTTGCAAAGGCTTAGACCCACATTTCACTTTGTCTGTCCAGGGCTGCTGAAAGGATGTCCTTACACATTTTCAAACTTAGTTTCTTCATTTCTAGTCACTCAGGAATTCTACAGTAGAAAATAATAGTGAAGTTAAATTCAGTCACCCCCAAAAGAAGCCTACCCACCTCTGCTGTTCATAAACTGGAAGGTTTTGGGTCTAGTACAACCTAGAATGCAGTGAGTTTGAAGATTAGGACAGTTGTGCTGTGAAATGAAGACCAGCCACAATAACTTGGATACAGTAAGTGTTCTGCACATACCACTATGTTGCTCATACTAAAGTAGTTGCACGAACATTTTAAGCAGGGATAAGTGACAGTGACAATAAAATCAGAAAGCTATCAGTCTACCTCCAGATGCTAATTTTTGCCCCTTTGCCATCCCCAATTCCCTAACAGAAACAGAAATATCAAGTGGCTGCACAGTGAATTAAATGGGGGAAATTTATTCAGATAGAAGTAGCTGAGACAAGCACGTAACTTCTTTTAAACCCCAACCAGTTCCCTGAACCTGCTTCACTAAGCAGCCACACAAATGAATAGGGGAAGACTGAGTGACACAGTGAGAACTGAACTCCTTTTTTTTTTTTTTTTTTATTTATAATGCCAAATTCAAGTGTCCAGTGGACTGCGGATTCCCTGACCGTTCACCATAATGCCTATTAGCACAGACAAGCACAATATTAATAGGACAATACTGCTTCCCAAGCCTGCTCCTGCTGTTCTCCACACCTTCCTGCCACTTTTCACACCTCTACCAGTACAAAATCAGGCCGAAACAACTGTTGATGCAGCACAGTGAACTGTATCAGGAAAAAGAAAAATAATCAAAGGTTTTCTTCAGCTAAATCAGTTTTCACACAGGGAGGCTGGGTCTAAGGACTATTTAGTCCAGAATGTTTTTTTTTTTTTTTTTTTTTTTAAGAGCCCCAATGCTGAGCCTCTACACTAGTCTGCACCTTGACGTGTTTACATTGTTTTCTATGGTTGCAGTCAAATTTCTTTTAGCATACTTGAAAATGTGCACATTTCAGTTTGATCTGAAACTGGTTATTCCATCTGTGCACAATAATTACTTATCTTTTGCTATATGACTCATTTTGATGGGCTTTGTTATGTCAGGTACAACTCTATGTCAGGCACTCACTACTTTGTGTTTGCATAGCTGTTACCAAGATCAGAACTAACCTATCAATCACTTGACATCGCAAAGAAAGCTTACAACTTACTCTTCACTTTGCTTTAAGAAATAAAAGGCAAAACAAAAAGTTGTGGTGCATCCTCTAATACATCTTTTAATAGTGAGAACACTGCAAATTCACTGTATCTG
Organism: Anser cygnoides; assembly: GCF_040182565.1. Classification (NCBI taxonomy): domain Eukaryota; kingdom Metazoa; phylum Chordata; class Aves; order Anseriformes; family Anatidae; genus Anser; species Anser cygnoides. The sequence goes on from NC_089873.1 coordinate 183,182,306, forward strand.
GAAGATTGCTTAGAAATTTTTGTCTGCTACATCTTAAGGAAAATATTTTGTGCACATACTTTAATTTGCATTCAAACCCACCAAGGCAATCAGAAGGGTCAGAATATTTTACAACCACTAGCTTTACTTCAGAGAACAGCAGTGAAAATTTATTTCAGATAAATATATAGTTTTATTCTCATAAAGAAATGAAGATAAAAAGATTTTTGGGCATCCATTTATTTTAGGTTCCTTTCATGTACATCTATAGCCTGGTTTCCAATGATTGCAGGCCCTTTCAATTCAAGCACAACCATAATCACAGGCTTTCAGGACTCTTTAGTCATCCCAGTCACTGAAAACTGGAGAACACAGTTTTAGGCCTCTTGATTAAAGAATTGTAAGGGGGCTGTGGCACAGCAAAGACAACGCAAGCTGCTTGATTTCGTCTGGCATTATCTAATATTTAAACCAGTCCCTTATTACTGCGTTCACACAACTATCTGGAATCAATGTTGGCAGTTGATACTGAGACTCTAAGACAGAAACATAGCTTAAAAAAAAAAAAACACATCTCTACTACATAAACAGTCCATAAAGATGAAATCCATTACATTACCACTGTCCAAATGCAGACCTTGAAGGATATGCCAGCTAGCGGATGGTTAAGAGTTTCAGCAGATTAGGCCAGGCTCCAAAACCCTCAAACTAGTTGGTAATTAACAGACATCTAGGTCCTCCACATGAAAGAAGGCTATTGTTTAAATGGTGACACAATTTTTTCCTTTCCGTTTCATAGCCAGCCTCTGCATTTTAAGATTCCCTTAGGACAGTAACAGTTTATGATTTCAGAAGTTCCACTTCTCAAATAGACGGTTTTTCTGACTTTTAATTGTCAAGAATGAGAATATCCTTAGAACACAAGTAGAACAAAATCATTTTACAGGCTCAGTGGCTCTGAGACCCCAATCTGCCTTTTCTTTGATTGAATAGTTTGAAATCTAATACTAATAATACATAAAACCTAAGGTATCTACAAAAGCAACAGGTACAAAACATAGCCCTGTGGGCCTGTAGATAGTCTGTGATAAGTCCAATTAGTAAGCAAAGTACCTGCAGAGAATATTAGTATGCATCTCCATAAATAATGATGTGTTGCAGCCAGACTTCTAGGATAAGCTGAAGGATGCCCCGCTGAACATGTTTTGTAAAGAAGCAACGATCTGTATAAAATTATGATCTGTTCTCTGATCCGTTATCTTTGCCAAATGGATTAGATGGGTGAAAAATAAAGGACTATATGTAATCCGGACTTAAGCTAATCGATGTAATAGAAGTGAATGCTATGTTAAAGCTACATTTTGAAAGAATGAGGTGTGGTTATCTATACTTACGTATAAGGGAGCAAGTTAAATCACAAAGAATAACAGGAGGATGTAAAAGAGAAGGAGCAGGTAATAGCACTCAACTGATACAAAAATACTTTAAGAAGAAAAGCATCATCAAAACAGACAATCCAGACAGAAACGGACAAAAAAGTTAGTGAGAATTATGAAACATAAAACCATCCCTGAAGAACTGGAAGAAATGGTTCATTTTGGGCCAACGTCATCTCCTCCCATTCAAAGGAGCCCTTTATGGTCTGCCTGCCTATGCAATCATTCATCTTACTTCCCTAAATATGTCAAGAACTACATAATACAAAAGTGAAATTAAGCAACTCAACAAATTATACCATTCACTTGCAGAGTCAACCCTTTCATTGTCATCTTAACAAAAGCGTTAAGAAGTGCATAAGCACACGGAACAGGCTGTCCTCACCTTAGATGCAGTTAGTCCATCCAGGTCTAGACTGTAAAAGCTGGTGGGAGAGTCCCCAGAAGCTTATGCTGCTGCTAGAGAAGTGCTGTGGGCAGGTCTCCAGGATGTCAGATCAGCATCGCTTGCGAGCTTCTGCCACCTAAGAAGTTTGGGAAGAACTGAGCTTACCTGCTCAGCAGTAGGATTTGCTGCTGTGTTGTAGAATAACTTACAGCACTAGATGAAAGAGAAAATAAGGGAATTCAGATACTTCACAAAATTGCCTCCTTATAGTCTTAAAGTCAGGCATATTTCTACTGCCTTTTGCATCAACTAAGATGCATATTGTATGACTAATTTCTCATTTGTCTGAGAAGTATGCAGTCATGTGCTTCTGACTTCTGTCACTCCCAATTCCTAGTTAAAAGCTTTTGAGTGCTGCTAGCACTTTATAGGGGGTAACACAGATAGCAGTATCGTATCTTCACACATAACTGACAGGTATTGGGCAAAAGACCCCATCATGGCAGATGGAATAACCTCTAGCAGATTGCTCAGAGCAAAGGGAATGCTTTTCTTAGCATTGTGTTATAACTCCATTGAGTTATTTTACTTGCTTCCAACTAAAATTATGCCCAGATTTCTAATACTTGCATTTCAATGAGTTATATCTGAATAAACCCTTGAGCTTATCTGCTGCTGGTGACTGTGAAGCATATGGCAACTATGTCATCATAAAAAAAACATTAACTTCCTAAGCACATCAGGCAAGCAGACATATATGGTCCTGCTATCCAAGCATAAATATGATTATTTAGTAACATTCATTGTTTATGAGATTGCTGTACCATCCCCATTTTGCTGATTAATGCTTACCACAGTTTCAAAACACGTACACAAACATTAGAGGCCATTTAGGAGACACTTATGTAAGGAAGGAAAACTTTATGAGGAAATCATCTTTTAAAATAACTTGTCATTAACACAATCACCATGATGTTTGGCTCCATATTCTTTGCATTTGGTGCAAATGCAATTTGCAATTGCAAAAAACTCATATACAATTCATAATGCCGCGTTTCATAACATTCAGTAGTCACTTGGACATGTATGTACACTAATAATTCAGTAAAACAAAATGACTTAATCTGCAATCATCAGTTTATAAGGCAGTATACTCCAGGAGCAAGGAAAGCTTGTACTAAATTTTAAAATAAACTATTATAGGACAGAAATCTCTCTTTTTAAAATGTAAACGACTACTTTTATTTGGAGATTCATCAGCACATTAGCAATGCTAAGCCACCCTGTTCCCAACAATGTTTTTGTTAGTTGTCTCATTTCTCTCTGTAGAGCTACACAGTACTCGTGGGCTAATCGGGGAACTTCAAACACAGCCACAGATGCAGGCATGCCTATGTAAACATTTAGAAGGTTTTACAAAAGTACAAGGCAGATGCTGAACATCAAAATCTTCTGGAAGATCCCAAATCTAACTAGAGCGCCAAGTCACATAGAGCATTCCACACAGACAAATTCCTATTCTTTACCCCAATTAGAGAAATACTTTTAATAATATCCACAAGACTAGAAGCACGTTGACAGCGACTTGAGCCTGTTAAGTTCATCTCTGTAATTTAAAGCAGTGACCAGAAAAAAAAAAAATTGCAGTGGCAAAGAGCACAGCACTGTTACCTTTCACTAACAAATGTTCAGCACTTAAACAACAAAAATAAATAAAAAAACACAACCCCACCTCTTAAAAAAAAAAAAAAGAAAAAAGGGCTAATTATAGCCTCTGTAAAAAAACAAATTTGCATTGCCACAATGCAAACACATTCAGGGCAATGCAAACTTGTGAATTTGATTGCATCAAAAGGTATCAATGACAACATAGCAAACAACAGGGGCAACAGTAAAATAACGCATTTACCAAGTCTCTTTAATTTATTACCTGGGCTCTAAGTAAAGGCTCATACCACCCACCCCCCACCTCCCCCAGCTTGTTTTTATTTTCCCCACACGCACGCATTCAGCTTTATTTCCCACACGTGCACGCATTCAGCCAAGACCACATCCCCACGGGGTCCCAGCTTTGGGAAGACCCCTCACAGCCCACCTCGCCCCACAACACAGCGTAAAAGAGACGCCACCGCTCCCCCCCTCCGCTCCCCCCTCCACACACCCCACCCCACCCCCTTTCCCCCCAAAATGGCGGCGCCCCCCCCACCACCCTGCCCACCCCGGGCAAGCCACGCCCACCCCCAAGATGGCGGCCGCACCTCCCGGCTCTGCCCCCCGTCACCCCCTCCTCCAGCGCGGCCCCCATTGGCCGGGGCCGGCTCTGCGCACGCGCAGTAGCGAGGAGGTGCCACCTCCCCGCCCTCCTTCCGCCATTACAGCGGGGAGGGGAGGTGGGATGCGCTCGGCGCATGCGCGGCTCCGGGCGGTTGCGCCCCCTGGCGGTCGGGGGCGGGGCGGCTGACGGGGGGGGGAGGAGGAAGAGGAGGGGGAGGGGGAGGAAGGCGGCCGGCATCACTTCGACGGGGCCCCCGAGAGGCTCTGAGGGGGTTTGTGTCAGCGGAGCAGCGCCGTGAGTTTTTCCAGCCCTAACGATTCTATGATCTGCTCCTGTTTCAGCCCTCGGCTGCCCTCAGGAGGAGGAGGAGGAGGAGGAGGAGGAGGAGGAGGAGGAGGAGGAGGAGGAGGAGGAGGAGGAGGAGGAACGGGAAGAAGGCTAGAGCAGCCCTAGCAGACGCAAGGCGAAAGAAGTAAGCCTTAGATAAACAAACGCATGCCCCGACAGCCCGCAGGCACGTCCTGTGAGGAGGTTTTTCTGTAGGAAATTGCATTATGAGGCTCTGCCCCCAGTCAGACCCAGGGGCTGAGGCGCCCGCACGCGGGGCTGGTGTGTGGGAGCTGCCTGGAGCAGGCTGAGGGCTCGCTGTGCCGGGGGTGTGCCGTGCTGTGCCGTTTGTGGTGGCAGCCAGAAACACAGCGCCTTCAGTTGGGGTTTTGTTTAGTGTGCCAGATCCTTACTCTGTATTGCGTGTGTTGCGAAGCAGGGTCGGTAAATTTCTCGCCTAAAACAGGCGTTTTTCTTTCCTGAGTGTGCAAGTTTTGTTGTTCTACAGCTGTAGCGACAACTGTAGTGACAACGTTAATTAAAAAAAAAAAAAAGAAATGTGATTTAACAGGAAGCGGGTGGTTTTTAGGTTTAGCTGAACATGTTGGATCGTATGGGCCACCTCATCACAGCTTCGTGTTTTAAGGGTGATAAGTTGGTGTATGTTTAAAAAAATGGTCCTCACCACTCATTTCCTGTGAATGTTCTTCAGATAGGTTTTGGTGCGTAGCTTTGAAAGTGGGATGGCTGTTTCACCACAATGGGGTTGCCCAGGGAGGTGGTGGAGTCACCGTCCCTGGGGGTGTTCAAGGAAAGGTTGGACGTGGTGCTTAGGGACGTGGTTTAGTGGGTGACACTGGTGGTAGGGGGATGGTTGGACCAGATGATCTTGGAGGTCTCTTCCAACCCTAATGATTCTATGGTTCTATAATCCTTTCTCCCACAGTGTTCTCACAGTTTCCCACTGTAGGTATCCCCTTGTATAACTCTTGAAAAAGTACCAACAAACGTTTTAATTTCTTATCTGAGCTCTTAATGTGTCCATTCTGCACCTCTTGCAGTGCTGTACAACTGCCTTGAAGAGGAGAATCGTACCAGTTCCAGGAAAGAGACAAATGAAGGTAGTATAATTGAGACTTATGGAGGGAAAGGAGAAGGTGGAATATATTTAGCACCACTTCTAGTATGAAAGTGGTACGTGGATGACAATAGTTTTACCTTTCATGGTGTATAAATAAGATGTGTGTGAGTCCTACAGGTACTCCATAGGAAATGCTCACCCAAGTATTTTTACTGGTAGCTGGCATACGTAGCCCTGGCTTTGGCTCCTCTTTTCTTGCTCTAACATCTAGCTGCTCCCACACAATGCTGGGGAAAAAAAAAAAAAAAAAAGAGAGATGGCCACAAAGATCCTATAGAGGGGAAAAGAAAATCCTTCTAGAAATACTTCTAAAGCTGACTTAGGGTATTGCCACCAGATGTCAGCGCACGCCCTGAGTCACCAGCTGGTAAGACCAGTTTGAAGGCTGACAAAATAGACCCATCCTGTGTCTGGTCGTTCCCTGTCCTGAATGGTGTGGACATCTCTTTTTTTTTTTTTTTTTGAAATGGAAAATGATACCATGAGCTTCACATGCGGTGTCTCCGTGCAAAACCAAGCTTTTGCTGCTGGAGTTTCAGAGCACTCCGGCATGAGAATTGGAGCGTTTCCAAGGTGAGTGACAAGCACGCACGTAGTAACGATGTGGTCTGTTTGCTTTTGGCCTACACAAGATTAAAACTGGCCAAGAAATGAAAGACTCTGTTCTGTCATCCATCCTCTGAAGTGGTCTGTCCACCAGTGCTATCCAAATACAATAACCATATTGCAGTGTCTGAAAACAGATGAGACGTAATGGCAGCGGTTTTAATCGGCAATGGTGGAACTTTTTACTAGCATTTCTGAATGCGTTTTTTTAAACGGGGGTCTTATATACACTTGTTTCTCAGTACTTTAAATTTGTGATACTGTTATGCACAGCAAAAGGGTGGGAATGGCCCAGGGCGCACTTTGGTTCTTGGAGCAGTAACGTGGGATTCCAAGAGGCATTGCAGCCTTTTTTTGTAGTGTGACTTTGCTCTTTCCGCCTTTTTTTAGTATTTCTGTGAATATAAAAGCTCACTAAATAGTGTTGAGAGTCAGTGCCAGATCAGTCATTTTACAAGTGAAGTACTTTCTATGTTCCTGTTTATATTTAATGTTAAGCTTTTAACTGCTGCTGACAAAAGGTTGTTACTTTCTTCACTTTGTCATGGTGCTTTTGTGGGTAACCACTGGCTCTCTACTGACATAGTATTACTCAGTTTCTGTTATACTGAGCAATATCATTCTCTGATAAGAAAAATTGAAAAAATATTTGGCAAGCTTTACAAGAAAGCCACATCTGATTACTAGTGATACTTGTGGTATCATAAGTCTGCTAGCCAAAACTTGCCATCTTGAAATCAGGCGATAAACCTAGGATGGTGACAGTGGACTCTTGAAATGGGGTGGGAAAACAGTTTTGTTTACTCTTTTGTGCTTGATATTTGAAGAAGAGAAATGTTAACCACAACAGAGAGTACATTCCATTTTCTGGCATGGTCTGGTGACACACTGAATCATATTCTCTTCTTAGTGTCCTGGCCAAAGACGTACTAATACTTTAACAACAGCTTTCATGAATGGGCTTAGTACCACAAATACATATGCTTGGAAGAGAAGAGGTGTGATGAATCAGGTTCTAATTGGTGGTTTAATTTTTTTTAATTCTTTTAGCAAAATATTCTTTTAAATATTACTAATGGAGGTATGATATAAGTGGAATATTACTCACTGCAACTAATATAACTTGGTAAGCAAAATTTGCCAAACTGCTGTTATCTGAGAATATGGTCAGCGTTTTTTCCCCTAGAAAGCTTACTGAAGAGATCAAGGGAACAGGACAATCATCTTATATAGCTAAGGAAGGTCATTGCTTTAAAAAAAAATCCAAATTTTTCTTTAGTAATCTGTTTAGTTCGTTCAGTTGAAAATATTCTCCTTTGTCAATTCTATGAATTTCATTGATGACTAATTCATAGTGGAACTAATTTGTTAGTATTTGGAGAAAGGCTTCCAGAGCACCCTTTGTAGACATGCTTGAAAAATTATTTGAAGGAGTTTCATGGACCATCAGAAGTCACTCCAGTTCATCACTAGATTTCTTTTTGTTTTCATGATTAGGGTTAGGAATCGACTTTCAAAAAAAAAAAAGTTTCTTGCCAGATTTTTCAGAAGTGCTGGGCCCCTGCATCCCACTGAAATGATTATGAGCCTTTGAAAAGTCCATTAAGAGCTACTCTTCTTTTTTAGACTTCTTGGGAGCTGTACAAACTTGTAAATGGAAATTTGTATTTCAGGTGATTTGAAGGCGTTTTGGACCCAAATTGGAAATAGAAGAGTAGACATCATATTTGAGCAGGTGCAAGAAGTCCTGCTGTTGCTAAAGGAAAAGATCAAGAATGGAACTGCCACAAACCAAGGTTTGAAATCCTTGTAATGGTTCAGCAGGACTGCAACTGAGCTGTGGCCTATTTCGTGTAGGGCTGCGTGATACCTGCCACAATTCAGATCTCTGAGTTTGTTCCTTAGCAGTTGGCTTTTTTAAGCAATTTTTAAAATATTTCTAAAAAAAAAAAAAAAAAAAAAAAAAACATTTCAGATGTGTTTTGCCCCTGTGCTTTTTCAAAGTGTTTTTTTTTTTTTATGCACACAGAATAGGAATGTTTATTCTTGGGAAGTAATGAAATATCTCCAGTGCCTTGTGCTTTGTTCATCTCCAAAAGTTTTAGCCTTTAAGGCTGATTCAGTGAATTGAATGGGTTTGTGGTGAGATGATAGACTTGTAAGTACTATTTCATGTTGGAGAAACTGGTAACAGTAATGCATTATAAGATTGCTCTTGATTTTCATGGTAATAAGTTTTCTTTATCTGCATCAAAATTGGGAGTTTGGTAAGCCTGGAGCAGTACACAGGTGGTTTTGTTTGTTTTGTTTTTTTTAACTGGTCTATTTAACTTAGAAATTATTTCATTTTTATTTACTTCGGTGATTTAATAATCTGTGCAACTTACTGCTTCTTCTGTGCAAGAAAATGCACAGCAGTGTAAGACACTTTTAAACTCTGCATTTTGGTGCTTGCTCTAAATTGGTGCTGTGTTTTTTTTTGTGAACTTGCGTTCCTATGTCTTGATTTTTGTGAGGAAATATTCCAGAATTGCGGAGCTAAAAGTTGAACTTGAATCCCCAGATGATGCAATGAGACTGTGAGGTACTTAAATTTGTACGTTCTATGCTTTGTTCTGTAAAGATTCAAAGCTAAATTGTTAATATGGATTTTACTGTCATTTCTGTCAACTTGTGATGTTTATTGCATGGGGCAACAGGTTGAGGCAGAAGTCTTCTTCGTGTTTTTACAGTCTGAAGGCCGTGCCCAGCAACTTACGAGTAGCATTAATTTGGCCTGACAAGATTCAGCCCTTTTTTGGTGGGAGATGACCAATCTAGTGACAAAGTAAAGAGAGAAACTTACATTAATTTGTATTTACACGTATTACTGCCTCTGGAGGCTGCTGGGCTTGGTGTGTTTAAAAGCATTCCAGCAGCTTTGCACAAGGCAGAGGATGTTCAGTTCTGGTTCACAATTGCTAACGTGAGCTGTGACTTCATTGCAGCTCCTGGATGTGCGTATTGGGATGCATCCTGCTAGGACTGCAGTGCCAAAAGTTTGTAATAGTCTGAGTGTTGCAATGCTCTCGATTAGCATAGTCCGGAAACGATGTTTCTGGAGGACTTAAGGTTCATTTTACCTTTTAGCAGTCCCTATTGTCACTGTCCTTATTATTTAAACTATGCTTAATATCTGTTTTGTTTCTTTGTAACCTAGAATGCTGGCAGGCTTGGGCACTGGTGAACGAAGCTAATCTAGGGGATCTTTTAACTTTGACAAACAGTATGTGCATCTTGATTGTATTTATTTGTTCTGTGGCTTGAATTTCTTTTGTTTTACGTACCAGGAGTTTATTTCCTGGTTTTGAAGTGAATAATATAGATCTCAGAAGCCCGTTGGCATTGCAAACAGAGGAAAAAAAACTAAACCGTGGCATCCTTTTACCTCAAATAGTGAAGAAAAATCTGTATGTTTCCTATATGTGTTACCTCTGTGCACTTTGAAAGCTACATGGGAGATTTTAATGCACAAGTCATGTGGTGGCTGGCAAAAAGGGGGAAGATCTTTGCAATGCATTTCTGTCTCAAATTTGTCGATGCACGCCTAACCTAAATTTCCTCCTTTGGGGCAAGGGAATGGCTGGGAGGAAGGGAAATGGCAGGGGGAAGGGGGGATGGAGAAAAGAAACAGGAGAGAAAGCAGGAGAGTGTGTGTGAGTGACAGCTGCTCACACACCTCTTTATGCAAACGCATTACTTCTGTATAAGTTCAAAAAGTAGTTTCTTTTTAGTAGGGAACTTGTCAGCATGCTCTGTTAGCTATAGTTCATAGCAGTGCATTGTCTTTAATGTATTCTGGCAATTCTCTCTTCAATAAGGGAAGTAAGTTTGATTATAAATTTAGATTACTGATGTTTTTGCTTATATTCCATATTTTTTCAGCAAGCGAAGTGGTTGATGGAGATGGTGCACAGGAAATCAAACCTAAATTGCATCGGCTTCTTACAGATGCCAGCACTGCAAACTCGGCAGAAGGTTCTCAAAGGTCAGTGTATTTATTTAATACTTCCAATTTAGCAAAGCTCGTTAGTCTACATGTCTTTATTGCACTTGAGAGAGTATTCAGTCTCACTCTGGAATTTTTAAATTCATTGTTTTAAAATCAACTTTGAATCCTGACAATTTTCAAAGGAAAAATATTTTTAACTTGGCCTACATGGCCAAGATGGCCTGCAAGATCAAAACCTGAGGTGTTGAGTAGACTTGTTTAATATGTCACCTGAGAACCCTGCAGAATAAAACAGGGCATTTAGATCCGAATGAAGTTCCATGAGTATTTCCAGGGCTACCGGGGCTGGGACTTAAAAGTTTTGAGTTCAGTTCTCAGGGTTTCACAGGCTGTGGATTGTTAGGCAAATGAGTCTTTGTAGTTATGCTCAGGTAGTAGCTGGAAGATGGAGGCAAAGGTGTACTGTTCCTTGTTTTTTTAATTCTTTTTTATGAATGTTGTTTCTATCTTCTAGTACATAAGCTCTTTCTGGGCAGGAGCTGCTGCTGTCCTTTATTTGGGATGGCGCTGTGTGTCTTCATGTGGCGTCAGGCCATGTTGCGTGATGCAGACGGTCATTCAGTGAAACCCGTGGGCTGTTACTTTCCCACAGTAATAATGCTGAACCACTAGAAGACGGGTTGTTTTACTGGTTGTCTGAGATGCCGTTTTTTTCTTTTTTTTTCATTCGAAATAGCAAAAAGGAGAAGATGGAAAAATTGGATTCGGGGAGCAAAGAAGCATCTAGTGAAATTCGATCTGTACCTTTAAGCCCCCAGTATCAGAACCACAAGTGCTCTAGTGCGTGTCTCACCAACAGAGCAGTAAGCTCCTACAAAGGTGAAAATCCTCTGAAGATCCCAATCCTGCTTCACTTTGAAAGACGCCACGCAAAAGCAGACTGCCTTTCGAAAACACTGGATGTGAATTACAAAGCTCCTTGTGGCAGGAGTCTGAGAAGCTTCCAAGACGTGCAAAATTACCTCTTTGAAACAGAATGCAATTTCTTATTTATTGATCACTTCTCTTTCAACACGTACGTACTGCTGGGCAGGAACACTGTAAATCCCAAACCCCTTGTGTATGACTTTGATATCAGCAATGGAGCTGAGTCTGTGCCCGTCTCCTTCTGTAACGATATTGACCGCGCGCGATTACCTTATTTTAAATATCGGAGGGCATCGTGGCCCCGTGGGTATTATCTCAACAATTTATCCACCATGTTTCTTGACTCGTGTGACTGCACAGATGGCTGCATCGATAGGTAAGTGGAAAAATTGAATCCCAGGCAAACAGTGGGGAAGACATTTGGGATCTTATCAATGTCTTTAAATACCTGAAGTGTGGGAGACAGAGGGATTTGGCCAGCCTCTTCTCAGTGGTTTGTGGGGACAGGACAGGAGGTAATGGCCACAAGATGGAGCCCAGGCAGTTCTGCACCAACATGCAAAAGAACTTCTTCACGGTGACGGTGACGGAGCACTGGGACGGGCTGCCCAGGGAGGTTGTGGAGTCTCCTTCTCTGGAGATATTCAAGGCCCGTCTGGACGCCTACCTGGGCAGCCTGCTCTAGGGAACCTGCTTTGGCAGGGGGGTTGGACCCGGTGAGCTCTGGAGGTCCCTTCCAACCCCGACAGTTCCGTGACTCTGTGTAATGTATGATGTGTCAGTGTTAGGGGGATGTTGGAAGCGCGAAGGTGCACAGTACCAAGCAGTGCCAAATAATGAAAGGCCGATGCTGCTGGGATTTCTGCAGTAGTTGTCTTGTGCTCTGCGTTGACTGAAACAACTGGGTCTTTGTCTCCTCCAGAACTTGGGTGCTCCTACCTGCCCAGCATCTGTTGTAGGGAAAGAAATGAGCAAGAGAACGATTATGTTCCTTTATATTCCTTCCCAAATGGGCAGTGCTTCTTCAAGTGGAGCTGGAAAGCAGATCTCGGCTTTGGGAAAGGAGTGGGGAAGGGAGAGTTGTGTACTAGCAGAGGAAGGCTCATTTTTCTGGCAGACAGGGATTCTTCATGACAACTTCAGCTGCAGGTCCCTCTGGGATGGTATCCTTCAGGGCTGGGACTGGGCAGCCTGGGGAGATCAGTCGTGTGGGCCATGGGAGGTTACTTAAGGCAGAGGAAGAAACCCCCATTCGCCATCTCTACGTCCCATCCTTCCTCATTCCTAAACAACAGCTATAAAACGCCATGGTCACAGGACACGTTTATGCTCTGGACAGTTAGAACCACAGAACCATTAAGGTTGGAAAAGACGTCCAAGATCATCTGGTCCAACCATCCCCCTACCACCAGTGTCACCCACTAAACCACGTCCCTAAAATGTTCCAGTGATGTTGCTCATTACCATCTCTTTCTGAAGCCCTGTAGCTCTGGACCGCGTATTGCTCTGCGGGAAACTGCCACAGTTCACATCTGAGCTTAGCAGTAACGCTGCCTGCTTTCTTGTGGGGTATTTGTCCACTTCCCTGAAGGGTGTTTGTCTTTAACTTGATCTCTGCCCGGAGGTGTTGCCTTGTTCTTGAATCCATTTTGTATTTTTGGTAGCTGGGGCAGTTGCGGATACTGGCGTGCAGTGTATTAATGAAGCTTCAGTTATTCAGATTACGTAGAGCAGTGGGGAACGGCTAGCACGTAGCATGCTCCTTCTGTGTGCTGAACTTCCCCAAGAGCTGAGATACTTTGGGGGAGTCAGGATTTGTCCAGTTGCTGCTCACACAAAGCCTGCGAGTCTTTGGATTTGTCATAAGATGTGAGAGTCAGCATTACTGCTGGAGTTCTTCAGTGGGCACTGTGGAATTCTTCACTTCCTCCACCAGAGCGGGAGGAAGGTGATGGAGTAGTGGCTAGCAGACCAGGATGCTGTGCCAGAACAGATTATTCTCATTCCTTCATTCAATCAATTTGATTATGTCCCGTTTGTAATTAAAAATAAAACAGTATGTTTATGCATATAGTCAAGTACATTTTAAATGATGTAAACTTGATTTACACAACTTCAAATAGAGTCTGTTTTCCATGTGATGTTTTACTTTTATCTTCTAGGTCAAAATGTGCGTGCCTACAGCTAACTGCAAGAGGCTGTCATAAAGTTTCTCTGTCTCCAAGTACTAAAACTTCTCGTGGATACAGCTATAAAAGACTGGAAGGGCCTGTTCCTAGTGGGTAAGAAAGAACTAATAATTACTATTTTATTTGTATACCCTTGCTTTACTCCTGTAGTGTTTCTGGATTACCGAAACCTTCATTTTTTGTCCCAATGTTACTGGCACGTCAGGATGGATTGGGCAGAAATAATGACTGACTTGAGTAACGATGGGGGAAAAAACACTTTTGTACTGCAGATTACTGTGGCTTTTTGACGGTGCCCTGTGTGTGTGCACAGGTGATGGAGGAAACAAATAATTGTTCCCAATAATATTGTTCCCTTTTCAGTCCTTGTTGCTGTGCAGCGTTGACTTCTGGTTGGGGTACAGGATTAAAGCTGCCAGTGCACCCAGAGACAGATGGAAAAAAGCACAGTTGCGAATTCTTCTAGTGGCATTTGTTTAAATCCTAAAACTCCTGACAGCTACAGTGAGGTCTCAGCAGGCAGGTTGTCTTTGCTAAACTCTGCTCAATCATAGAATGAGGTACTTCATAAAGATTTCTTCATCTGTGTGACTTACTCTTGTAAAATAAAAAAGTAGCATTTATTTTTCTTGTGTCCTTATAAAAAATCTGTCCGACTCTTAAAATCGATGAGTCAGTAGTCATGAGCTTCAGAGCACTGCACAATCAGTTTTAGCCAGGGTCTTTCTTTTCATTCAACTGCCTTATTACTTAGTGCTCAGGAGGGAAATTTATAATGGCAACTTTGCTTTGGTAATGCATTCTTTTATGTTGTGTTTTCTTTTGTTTTCTCTTGACAGAATTTATGAGTGTAGCGTGTTGTGCAGGTGCGACAAGATGATGTGTCAGAACAGGGTTGTACAGCATGGCATTCAAGTTCGCCTGCAGGTGTTCAACACAGAGAAAAAGGGTTGGGGCGTCCGCTGCCTGGATGATATTGACAAGGGGACGTTTGTTTGTACTTACTCAGGTAACAGAAAGTGACCTAGGGAAGATTTATAGCATAATTCTCCCTCCCCTGTGGCCTGTGCCCTGGAATTTCTTTGAGAACCCAACAGGGAAATAGAGTGTTGGAAGAGAAGTGAGCCACTGTGATCTTAACTTGCAGATGATCGAACAGACAGAACTTTGAAGAACTCTGCAATGTAATGGTGCCAGACGAATTCAAAAGGTTCTAGAGCATTGCCCATCTCAGACTTGACTTTTTTTCCCTTCACAGGTCCATGCATCCTATGCCAGGGCTAGTTTTCCTTCAGTATAAATGCATTGAAATTTTGCTTTCAAAATAATGCTCTTGCCTTTCATGTAAGTTAGAACTGATACAGCGTGACCCATCTTAGCAAAGAAACAATCTTAAAAAAAAGTCATTTTTCTTCCAGGCAGATTAATGAGCAGAACTGAAGCTCAAGTATTGGGAGGTGCCAGTCAAGACAAGAAAGAGGAGAGCGCTGTGAATGACAGCAGGCACGGCGTTTTTTCCAAAAAAAGGAAACTTGACTCCAGTTGCTCAGATTCTGAGATTGAACTAGTGCAGACTGGCAAAGATCATGTTCTTGAGAAGCAGGAATCTTTGTCTCAGACTGTGGATAATGAAGATGAATCATCTGAGTAAGTTTACCCGAGGAAATGTAAGAATAGCAAAACTTTATGTTCTTGTATTCTAGAAAGTCCTATATACAGTTTACTGTAGAACTGAATGCCCTCAGCCAGAGGATGTTTCTTTTTCTTTCTCAACATTTTTTGGTTAAATCCTAATCTGTTCTAGTGGGACAGAGTTATTTCTGTATGCTAATTTCCTTGATGGTGTGTATCCCGTATCATTTTCTAGAAATCCCATTTGTACGTGATCTCTTCAGGATCATTTGTAAAGAGTGAAGTGATTAAAAAATACTTGATGACACTGAAGGATTTGATAACAAATTAGCCACTAACTGTCCTGTGCTTTGCTCTCAAATTTCTAAACCTCTTATTCTTTGTAACGAAACCTGGCCTGCTAGTTTCAACCCTTTCTTGTAAGGAGTCTGACAACAGGCTTCCTTTTGCAGTAAATTACACGGGAGTTCTAATCCTGTTTTCAATTTATGGTCTCATAGCCTGACAAGACTCCTAAAATAAAATTACAGCAAAATAATGTGTGGCTTTGTCAATATCATGCTGTAGTAATTATCAGTGATCTGCTAGATTTTACTTTTACTAAGTGCTTCCCCTCTAAATTGTAGGGAAGCATGATATTAAATTCGTTTTTACTCTGCTGCTATCTTAAATTTCATTTTTATTCTCAGGAAAGGAAATTAATGTTTTACATGGGAGCTATATAAAAATGTGACACACAAAGAATTTGCTAGTCTGGCTCCTGAAAGAAAACAAAACCCAATCCAGCTGACCTGAAAAAAACTTCTGAGAGGATATCAGTGGGCTAAGCCCTACATGTCATTCACCCAAGCAGGATGCCTTTAAAAGGGTGAACAGCGTAATCATAATAATATTAAAATATTACAACTTCTTATGGCAACTGCAACTTCTGAATTTACAAAGGGGTTTAAATCTTAAGAAAGACTTAAAGAATAGCATTTTTTGGCCATTACTGGTAGACCAAAGAAATACGATGTTTTTTCATGGCAAGAAAATACATGTAAATATTTCAGTTTGAAGAATTCCTTAAATAGGAGCTATTACTTATTGCTACATGCTGTATGGACGCTCTGATTAGGTTGAAGCTGGTATTTTCTACTGCAGTCTAAATATAATCAAAGTAAACGAGACTTCTGATGTTTTAAGTACATATGGCAAAGACTGTTTCCCATCCTTCCTCAACCTTCTCCTGATGTGAAAGAGTGTGATGTGAAGTTCTTTTGTGTGAGAGTATTTTCTATATCTGCCATGTTTTGATTCCCTCTCTCTATCCTTTATCCCCACATCTGTTTTGTTTTCCTGTTTGAAAGCTACACTGTCAAAAGTGTTGAAAGTGATGGCAGGAAAAAGGCAAAACTCTCTCTGTAGGTGCTGTGTTTTGAGGTGATTTGGTATAATAGTTAACAGAAAGCTTGGTTCTTGGGAGTACTGAAGGAGGACGTACAAGCAGCTGCTTATCTCTCAAGAAAAGTATGCTGAACTGTTTTATAAACACCACTGAGAACTTAACCCAGTTCCTCAAAAAGCAGTTGGGGTGAAAGTAAGACTGCAGGTTCTGGTGTGGTCTGCTCTAAATGTACTAGAGGCTGTTGGAGAAATGTGTGTTGTGAGAGTTATTTATGTGTCATCTTGTCTTTTGCGATTTCCTTTTGAACTTTCTGCACAGAGTTCACCCAAGGAATTCGAGTGTTGCAGCGGTGAGAAGGCCTGGAACTAGAATAGCTGTTGTTCGTAATCGCCAGCTACAAATGGTAATAATCATAAGTGGCTTTAAAAGAGGGATTTTCTTTTCACTGTGCTGAATATAAGCATCAATTTTGACCTTTTCATCTTACACACTTAAATTCTACCAAACTTTCTTCGTGAGATTGTCACGCTGTGAGCTGAGCTGGAAGCTATACCCCATCCCTTCTCCAGTACCGTCCCTTCAGCACTTTCACTGAGAAGGGCATTAATGACATCCTTCCTTTCTCCATCCTCACCCTTCACTGGTGCTCCAGCCAAGAGTCTCAATAAATGATTCTCCACCTCCATCTCCCGTTGTAGCTAATTGCAGGGTTAGTGCTAATATTTTTGTGATGTCTCCCTGAAAAGTGACATAGCAGGAAAAGAAGGGAATAAAATCTCGAGAGCTGGATGGAGTTAGCTCAGCGGCACAGTTGGGAGAATCTCTTCTGCCCCGGGGTGTCAAGTGCTGTAAATACATGCAAAGCAAGGAAGCTGGTGTGAACTTACTCTGCAGGCTCCGTTGCACACGATGTTTTCATGCAAAAATGTGGCAGTTCTGTGCATTTTGGTGCTCCCATAACTGATTGCCTTCTTGTAGGGGGAGGCGAGAAATCTTGCCACTTCTGTTTTATTAAAACCATGTAAAAAGCATATTTGGGCTTTGGTTCAGCAGCTTATACGAAGACATTTAAACCCTGGTGAGATTGTTTGCACTTATTTACTTAATGTAAATATTGTGTTGAATGGGGAGCTCCTACCAGGTTATTCTGAAGGATGACTTGAAATTAAGATGCATGTTGCATTGCAGTAAATGTTTGGACCTTTGGAACTCAGTCATAGCCGTGTGTATAGCCAAGTAGGTTTGAAACTTAAGCCCTGGAGTCCTAAAATCCATTTGTTATCCTGTGTTGACCCAGAGTTGCATATAGCAACAGTACGTCACAGCCTTTTCACTTATTTTTTATTCTGTTTAAAGGAAGTTGATACACTGGTGCACAGTGCCAGCTCAGATGAAGATAATAGTTCTCAGCCTCATCAGTCAAGCAAAACAAAACTAACCAGTGGAACAAAGAAAGGAAAAAGTAGGTTTGCAGAGCTGTAAATACTGCACTCTTAGTGTACTCGTAAACTGTGGGCTTTGCATGTGTGCAGGCCTGTTCTCAGAGTAGGGTGATGATGTCCACGTAGTGCTTAGGCTGTCTTAGCGGAGCTCAGCAGTACAGAAATTACTGCTGCCTTGCATATTACAGCCCATCCATTGGTCCAAGGCAATCTTTTGCCTGCAAACTTGATCTTGGGCCCTGGTGAACAGTCTGTAGAATAGTTTTTCAAATGCAGGGCAGCTGTGGGGAAAAGGATGTAAGGGGGAGGGTGGGGGGCGCTCAACCTTGGGAGGCGATGTGAAACTGATGCTGTTTGCACACGCATCTTGTTTCTGTCTTTATTCCAGTTTGTGATTCTCTCAGGAATGAAATTAAGGAGAACAATGGTAAAATGCCATGCAAAAGAAATCAGTCTGGAGTGGGATTTGAGAAGAAGGGAGAGACTGGGGTCACTCACAGGAGCCTTGGGCAAGTGCTTCAGGCAGTGCAAGGGGAAACGTAGTAATTTGATAGGGAAGTGATGAAAGGTGTGGAAAAGGGCAGTTACATTAAGGCTTTGTAGCGAATAGTGAGGAAGCTGAATGTATTTTGGAGAGCAAAGAAAGGTGGGTGGATAAGTGGCCAGGGCCAAACAAGGGAAAGGCTTTTGCTTCAAAGCAATACTGAAAAATAACTTCCATGTCCATTGACAGGATCCGTTCAGCAGCAGAAGGAAGACCATACCGTGAAAACTGGACAGACCGAGCCTGCTGACACGGACAGTGCAGAATGCAAAAGGAAGAGTCTGTCTCTGCAGGGTGTTGCTTGCGGCAAGTCGGATGTGCTGGATGACACTCGTGTTATGAGGCCATCCAAAAATGTTCCCCAAAAAGCTAACCACAAAGAGGAGAATCGCAGGCAGTCAAAACAAGGCACGTTTTGCAAGGAGGCTGACAGTGATGGGTCGCTTCTGAAGAATGCTAACGAAGAAAATATTTATATACTGGATGCCACGAAAGAAGGGAATGTGGGTCGTTTTCTTAACGTAAGTAAGAAGTTGGATGCGTTGTCTTACGTGCCTTAGCTGGAATAAATAAATGATGGATTTGCATGAGTTGGAAGGCTTTTGCAAAAAAATCTGTCCTGACATAACCCAAATGCGTGGTGGGTGCGTGTGAGGGCAGCTTGTGGCACTGCCTGCACTCTGAAGTGACAGAACAGAAGGTAGGCTCCTGCCAGCTGTGAGTGCTTCCGTAAGGTAATGCATGGTACATACTAGCTGTAGGTTTTGGCACCACTAGATTCCAGAGTGAAAGATTTCCAAGTCGTGAGTGATACCTGTTTTCTGAATTTTAGTATAGCGCCTCTTCCTGGGGGGAGAGGGGCTGTCCAGAGATCAAATAGCACATTTTGAACTACCAGCCTTCTCCCAGCCCCATTTCTTGTTCCCAAAGCATTGTAAATTCTGGCTTATGCTGATTTAAGGTAAGTGTTGTGATTTTGTAGGAAACTTCTCTATAGTTAAATCACATGTTAAGAAAGTGGTCTGTCATGCTTGGATAGATACCTGGTTAGTAAGTCTTTTAACTTTGACTTTTCGAGGAAATAGCAATGAATTCCAACAAAAGTCCAGCTAAGGTGAATGTTTTATGCATACATCTGGATGTGCTCAGCAAATAACTTATTTCTCCATTGGCATCGATACGTATTTTAGTGTAAAATCTTGAATATACTTGAGCATTTCCTCGTTGCAGAGGCAGTATGGTGGTAAGATTGGCATAGTGCATCTTGCTGAAACCTTCCTTCTTCACCCATCACCATACCTGTGTTCCTGTGTGCACCTGAATGACGTTTAGCATCTCATCTCTTCGCCAGTGCACGCAATCATTTCATCTATTAATTGCTCCCCTGACTGACATCAAGAAACATCTGTCACATACTGATTATTTGTGGTACGGCCCGAATCAAAGACGATTCCTCACCATAAATTCCTGGAGGGCAGCTTGATAAATGACCTCGATTTTCCTAGGCAAAGGTACTTCCATGATATGATGGAGATTAAAAAAAAATAAATTAAAGAGGTATAGTTAAAGCAAAAAAATAGTGGTAGTGGCATTGAATAATGGAGATTTTGTTGACTGGAAAAGGGGAGGAAGGAACTACCTCTAACAGTGACATACTTGACACAAAACAGGTCTTTTGGCCAAGGACCGGGTCACTTACTCTTTCTAATTCATCTATTCTGTTTCACAGCACAGCTGCTGCCCAAATCTGTTTGCACAGAGCGTGTTTGTAGAGACTCACAACAGAAGCTTCCCGTGGGTGGCTTTCTTCACAAACAGGTGATTTTTATTTTATTTTTTTGGGAAATGTAATGTGTTTTTTTCAAGGCACTAGGGAAGAAAACAGTGCTTAATTATTAAGAAAAAGTTATATTAAGGGTGCAGACATTTAGATCATGAAACTGTAGAACTGCCTTCTTACCAGTGACTTCTTACTATTCACTAAAGGCTGAAGAAATACAGTTGTTTCAGTGCAAACTGAATAAAAAAAAATCATTAGTGATAATCAACATGAAGAGTGGAAATGACTTTTGATGCATCCATTTTGGTCATTGCCATCTTCAGTGGAAACATAGATTTAACCTATTTTTCATGGTTCTTTAGAAAGCCAAGATTCGTTGGTCTCAGTGTCGTGCCTCAAAGAATGCCCAGGAGAGCTGTGTCCCAGAGGGCAGGGTCGGCGCATACAGGTTCTTAAGGCTGATGCGCTTTCTCTGTTAGCCCAACGAGCTGACTCGTTCTGTGTACTGCAGCGTGTCTTGGGGAAGTGGCAGTAAGGTACTCAGGTGGAACTTCCTCTGAAAGACAAAAAAAAATGTGGCTATCTCCTCCTGGATGGCAGGAAGGGGAGATACAGAGAGCTGGCACCAATGAGATGAAAGGAGGAGGCAGCTAAACCCAGGAAAGGAAAGATTAACGATATGACTGAAGTTAGCTGATGGATTTGACAACGGGAGTGCTAGGTGAGAATTTATAACAGAGAGGAGAGTTTAGTCCAGACAAACAGGGATCCTGGAGAACACTGATACTCTG
Source organism: Anser cygnoides (assembly GCF_040182565.1). NCBI lineage: Eukaryota > Metazoa > Chordata > Aves > Anseriformes > Anatidae > Anser > Anser cygnoides. The sequence goes on from NC_089873.1 coordinate 183,203,141, forward strand.
TGGAGCTTTGCAACCCTAGGCCCAGCCCCTGGTCCCCTGCTGACGCACATGCTGTGGATTGCACTGTGAGGAGGGCTTCCAAGCGCTCTGAAGATAATGCTTCTGAAATACAAAGGTTGTGGTTTAGCTAGAATCTTTCTTGCTCAGGTACTCAGTAAAGAAATGTGTAGTGGGGATTGAGGCCAGAGGATAGAGGCAGTAGTGGTCAGCAGAAGATGCTTAGGGAAGACGGTTGTTGAAGGAATGTTCCCTTGGCTTGTCCTCTGGCTTTCTGGCAGTAACCCCTTTGCAACTTTTCTAGATTAAGGGCTCCATCTGGATCATTGAGCTTAATTTTATGTCTTCTGTGAACTTTCCCAGTCACCTTTTTATTTCTTTTATGTTTCTGGCTTCCGGAACATCCTAAGGTTATCAAGTCCCAGATTGCAGTTATGCTTCGCTTGAAAAGTCCTCATTTTGTTTGTTCTCAGCCTGCTGCCTGATCATTCACTGAACTTCACTTATATCTTACCCTCTGTGAAATATCAGAGAATTACTCTCTTGTTTGTAATACTTGTATTTTATTGCTTTTTCCACTTGGTTGTGCCTCAGTATCTTAGTATTTAACTTGGCATTTGTTTGGGGCAGTGAATTTCCTACATTTGAAATCACCTCTCTCATATACTTGTCACAGGGGCTGGTTCTTGAGGGTCATGTGTTTAACTTTGAGTCTTAGGGTTTGGGCACGTAAATGATGCAGTTGCATTAAAATGTAGCCAAAGATGATCCCCTTCATCCTCAGTACACCTAGAGATCTATTTGAACCACAGTGATGGGCTGTACACAGTAAAAAGAACAAAGCTGCCTGTGCTCTCGTTGAGATGTGTTCACTTATCTTTTTTTCCTTTTTTTTCTTTTAACTTTTCCCCCCGGAATTTGCCTGGAAGTTAGAGCTGGTTGCTTAGACTCTGGCTCTATTATACCGCTTGATAAATTCTTTTTTTCTAGCTATAGATATTTGCACTCTCCATAGCTCTGATAGGCAAAGCAGCGTGTACCAGGGACTCCTTATATCTCTTGGTTCTCTCTGAGCTGCATGCATGATGCTTTCGCCCCACACGCTTTTGGGGTTTGCGTGTGGGTTGTTGGTGACAAATGGCGAACGCAGTCCTGTTTCACTGAGTTCAAACGAATTGACCAAATATTTTATTTCTTAGGCATGTGAAAGCTGGAACCGAACTCACGTGGGATTATGGTTATGAAGCTGGAAGCATGCCAGAGATGGAGATTTCCTGCCAGTGTGGAGTTCAGACGTGCAGGAAAAAAACCTTATAGGTCAAGCTTTTCTACTGTCAACACTTCACGTACCTGGACATTTATATGCTGGAAGGGACTGTACAGTGAACAGTGCACTTAAACAAACCTGTGGTGCTAACTATATTGAACAAAAATGCCTTTTATCTGATTGTTTTTTAAACTTAGAGTTAATTTTCATTTTTATGGTTTACAGGAATAGAAATATCTGTCTTAAGAACAGGCATCGGCCGTTTCTTAGATTACTTCTGTGCTCCTCATCTTTCCCCTCCCTTCCTTTCCTTCACAGGCTGGAAGAACTCATGCTTCCCTCCAGGCTGCAACAGAAACCTGATGGGCGCAGAGCAATGGTTCGTTGATGTTTTCCTGTGCCCTCCTGCAATGATGAGTTAGCAAAACTCAGTTTTCTGAGACTCATATGAATGCAAGCCTGTCTGTTTTGGGGGTTAAGAATGTTTTAAATATACCTAAGCCTGCTGAATCCAGTGGTAAGATGAATCAGAACAGTCTCGTAGAGCTGTGGTCTCGCTACAGAGTGAGCTGGGCAAGTCCTGCTGGTGCTGCAGAGAAACAGTTGCATCCCTGTCCATGTTTATCTCACAGTGAAATCCTTGGAAATCCAGTGGGCCTCATTTCAGTGCCCTGTTGTGTACTGGGTGATAGGTGAGCCAGAGCTGTCCTTGCTCTGCGCTCAGGATCACCTTGAACTCCAGAGTCTCTTCCTGAAACCGTGTCCCTTAGGGCCAGGTCCACACATCGCCTTAGCTCCAGGAATGGGAACTCCACCACTTCAGGGCAGTCCGTTCCACTGCTTGACCACTGACCTCTCCATGAAGAAATTATTCCCAACGTCCAATCTAAACCTCACCTGGTGCAACTGGAGGCTGTTTCCTGTTTGTCACCAGTGAGACACCCCCCTCACTGCAGCCTCCTTCCAGGTAGCTGTAGAGATCGATGGGGTCTCCCCTCAGCCTCCTTTCCTCCAGACTAAACAGCCCCAGTTCCCTCAGCTGTTCCTCACGTGTCTTTTTCTAGTCCCTTCACCAGCTTTGTCGCTCTTCTCTGCGCACACTTGAGCAGCTCAACATCATTCTAATGCTGAGGGGCCCAAAACTGAACGCAATATTCCAGGTGCTGTCTCAACAGTGCTGTGTACAAGGGGACAGTCACTTTCCTGGTCCTGCTGGCCACGTGAGCTCTTGATGCAGGCCACGATGCCATTGGCCTCCTTGGCCACCTGGGCACGCTGCTGGCTCCCATTCAGCGGGCTGTTTACTGGTACCTGTGTGTGCTTTTCTGCTGGGCAGCTTTCCAGCCACCCTTCCCCAAGCTTATATCGCTGCATGGGGTTGTTACGACCCAAGTGCGGGACCAGGCCCTTAACCTTCTTGAATGCCATGTGTGTAATGCTGTTCCTGGAAAAGAGCAAGGCGTGGGTATGCAGGCTTCTGAATATTTTTGGAGCCTTGTGCAAAGAAGGGGGAGTTTAAGCTGGTCCTGGAATTCATCTTAACTTCATGAATTTCAGAAGCTTGAATTTTCTCGTTGTTAGAATACTCTGGAGGCCATGCATGGCTGATCACATGTAATTTCTGTTGGTATTTGCTCAGCCATTAGCAGATTTTTTTGTCATTGGTTTTCCTGTTTCACTGGCTCCAGAGCAGGGCTGAAACTGGCTCCCTGGCCTGTATTAGAGGGCGACGTACCCCATGGTGAACCTGCTCTTCCATGGCACAGCCAAAACTACAGCCCAGGAGCGTCCTTACAGAAATGTCTCAAGCGTAAACATGTGAAGGCAGCTCAGAGGAGAGGTATAGAGCTCGTCACACCCATCACCCACCAGATGCCTTCCTCTAAAGTTTGTTCACTTACTCATTGACACCTCTGAGAGATTCCCATGCAGGTTCCTCAGTAACCACTATTAAGAGCGCTACAGGTGCCGTATGGTTTTTCAAGAGCTCCCTGCATGGTCACATGTCGGTATTGTGGCTGTGATGTGAAACGGAGGCTGCATATGTCTGTGATTTGGTCTGGTGAGAGAAACAGCAGCGTGGTCTATGTCCCAAGGTAGAGGGGCTGGATAGCTTTAATGTCGTGGTGTTATAGTGAGAAGGAAGGAGGGAAGGGGAGTTCATAGTGGATTTTCTTCAACCTGAAAAATGCCACACAGGGAGAGAGGCCTCTGCACCTACTGCCTTGGGCATATGGATACCAAGAAAACAGAGGTGCTTCTAGAAGCACTATCTCATCTCTCTGGTGGCGCAGGAGGACACAGCAAGAGGGAAGGGATCCTCAAGTCACAAGCATTAAACTCACTCTTAAGTACAACTTTGTTAAACTCTGCACTTGATTTTACTTGCCTGAATGCATGTTATGCGTATGTGTATTGGTAAGTGTGCACCAAAACATGCTTAAATGTGTTAACCTGAAGGAGCAGGGGGTGATGGTGTATAATGGAAACCATAGCATGAAAGATTTCATGCTTGGGTCAGCAGCGCTACCTGTATCTCCAGGATGCTCTCAGATTTCTCAACAAGCTCAGTACATACAAGGAGTTTAAACCTTTTATAAATGGACCTTTCACTGAGAGATCAGACCTGTGAACTGTTCTGTGAAGTATGAGACCTCAGCTCTTCTCTCCCACTAGCCCCCAGGGCTGGTGCAGAAATTGGAGTTGAGGCTTCCTCACTGCCCTGCCTGCAGCTGTGCGTGGGGAGGGGAGAGATTGCTTCTCCCCGGCCTGGGGGAGCAGAGCTCCAGCCTCAGGGTTTTAAGACCTCCGTATAGGATACGATTCATCAGACCAGGTGGAAGCTGGAGGTCTCCAGTCCCAGCTCTCATCTAAAGGCAGAGTACCTTCTGTTTCTTGCTACAGAAAATATCTGGTCTGCAACTGTCCACGAGCATGTTGTCAGTGTGGATTTTACTCTACATAATGGGTATGATGGGGCTTTTTGGCTGGCTGTGTTTATCAGCTCTGTGTTCAGAAGGGGTGCTTCAGCCTCCTCCTGCACGTGAGGATACACCAGGTTCTGCTGCTGCAAACCAGCTTTTACACCCCTCACAGTCTGATGCTTTCATTGCTTGTCACTGCAACAATTGAGACCAGAGATAATAGCCTGTATACTTAAAAACACCTTACAAGGTACATTTTTAATTGTTGTTTTGTTTTTGCAATTTTGTTTTTGTAATTTTATGTGCATGGGTTCTGCAGAAGGTGCCTGGCAAGTACCCTCTGCAGATCACGGCTGTGTCAGTTCAATAGGCATTGCAAGAGTGCTCGTTCAACCGTGGCAGGCAGGTGCTCAGCCGATCCCAGCAAAGCAGGGCTCAGCACACGCAGCACTTTCTTGGGAAGACAAACACCATCACCCCAAACGTCCTCCTTTCCTCTTTCTCCCTCACGTTTTATCGCTGAGCATGCCGCCATGTGCTGTGGGACATCCCCTTGGCCAGTTTGGGCCACCTGTCCGGGCTGTGTCCCCTCCTGGTGCCCCCCAGGCTCCCTGCGGGCAGGGCACCACGAGGGGCAGAACCGTCATTTCCCTCACTTCTTCGCGGTGAGGGTGACGGAGCACTGGGACAGGCTGCCCAGGGAGGTTGTGGAGTCTCCTTCTCTGGAGATATTCAAGGCCCATCTGGACGCCTCCCTGGGCAGCCTGCTCTGGGGAACCTGCTTTGGCAGGGGGGTTGGACCCGGTGAGCTCTCGAGGTCCCTTCCAACCCCTACAACTCTGTGATTCTGCGAACCGTCCTGGCTCCATGTGAGCCCTGCTTTGCTGCAACCTTACATCGGTGGGTTATCAGCAGTGTTTTCATCACGAATCCCAAACACAGCATTGTGGAAGCATCTATGAAGGAAATTAGCTTTGTCCTAGCCATAACTAGGACATGGTTCCTCTGCTTGCTGTTGCACAGCTCAACTTCTGTGTCTTTCTGAGTGCGGTCCCTCATGTTGCCAGCAGAATGTCATCTGACGACACCAAGCACCAGCACCAAAGGAGAAGCGGGTGGAAATGGCCCAGGTGAAAGACACCTACGAGCCCACGCAGTGACACATCTGGGACACCCTGTCAGCCTGTCGGGGCCATGAGGGGAAGCGCCTGCCAGCGCCTGCCAGCCCTGTTCTCTCAGGGGGAGGGTTGGGCTGGCAGCAGGGCTCTGTGAGGAGGCCAGCAGGGATCCGCCGCAGGCTGTCCCACACGGAGGGAACCACCCTGACCCATGGGGGGACACCATCAGCGGGAGGGGACCAGCCTATGGGGCGAGGAGAAGCAGGAGCTTCTGGGACAGGCCCGTCCTCGTCCTCCTGGCGCCGGCAGAGCCTCCCCTGCAGGCTCCGGGCCTCAGGCCGGGGATGGGGCTTCGCCCCCCGGGGCTGCCGGGAGCGGGACTCGAACCCGCGGCCCCAGCGCCGCCACGCCCGAAGGCGCGGGGATGTGCCGAGAGCCGCTCCCTGCCCACGTGACCCGCGGCTCCCGCCCCCTCCGCCCAACCCCGCTCTCCTCTTCCCACCCCCCCCCACCGCGCCGCCGAGCGCGGGCTCCGCAGCGCGCATGCTCGGCGCTCCGCCTGGGCCCGCCCACTTCCGCGAGCCTCCCCCCCCTCCCCCCTCCCCCGCGCGGAAGCGGCCGCTGGTGCGGGCCGGCCTGCGAGCCCCCCGCGGTAAGTACCACCGGGCAGCCGCGCGGGGGGGGGGCGGACAGGGGCGCCTCCACGCCCTGCGGGTGGGGGGTGCCCGGCGGAGCTCCCCCCCCACAGGGCGGCAGTGGGCGAGCCCGGCCTCCCTGAGGGGAGCGCGGGGCCGAGAGGGGCTGGGGGCGGCCCCTCCCCCCCCCCCCCGGGGGTCCCTGAGGGGCTCGGGGCTGGGCGGGGCGGGGGGGAGGGGGCGGTGTCTGTGCCCCTGGTGTCGGGGTGTCAGCCCCTCGGCAGCCATGAGGGGAAATGGAACCTTAAATAACCCCCTGCCACCAGTGTCACCCACTGAGCCACGTCCCTAAGCACCACGTCCAGCCTCTCCTTGAACACCCCCAGGGACGGTGACTCCACCACCTCCCTGGGCAACCCGTCCCAGTGCCTGACTGCTCTTTCTGAGAAGAAATGTCTCCTCATTTCCAACCTGAACCTCCCCTGGCACAACTTGAGGCCATTCCCTCTAGTCCTGTCACTGGTTACCTGTGAGAAGAGGCCGACCCCCAGCTCCCCACACCTTCCTTTCAGGTAGCTGCAGAGAGCAATGAGGTCTCTCTCCCCTGAGCCTCCTCCAGACCAAACACCCCCAGCTCCCTCAGCCGCTCCTCACAGGACTTTTGTCCCAGGCCCTTCACCAGCTTCGTAGCCATTCTACCACAGCAGATCGTGCTTTATTTAAACACTGGAGAATCTCCATCCTTCTGGGAACTCCCAGTTCCCAGAACGTTCTGGAAACGTTCCCAGTTCCTCTTCAGGGTGTGGGTGACGGTCTCCAGTGCTGGTGGTCCCCAGCATCTTGGAAAGGGTGAGAGCTGAGGGCTGGTGAGGAACCTTCCTGTCATCCCCATCACTGGGATTGGTGTGTTGACATGGCTACCTTTCAAAGAAAACACCTTTTTCATGACTTAGATCTATGTATCAAATAAAAGGTGGAGGGGAAGATGGATTTCGTTGGTTTTGTTCTAAAATCCTTGTAAAGGACAGATGTCTTTATGCTGCTAACATCTGGGGGGAGAGCAGAGCTCTTGAGCCCAGCTAATATATGAGCAGTACTGCGTCTTTCCCCACAAACTGCAAAGGTTGGAAGCCATGAGTCTGGGGTACTTTCCATCTTTCTCTCTGCTTCAGCAAACAAACTCCTTCAGTATGCTGAGAGGAGAGCAGAACAGCAGCTAGGGCACCAGGTTCTGGCAGCACGCTGGAAGTCAGGGAGTTTGTGTTCTCCTCACCCTGCTACAGAGATGTTGGGTGGTCTTTATTGCCTCTGGTTCTTTCTGTGTAATGTGAGTTTGTGTACCTGCAAGGATGCTTTCAGAATTGCTTCTGGAGAGGAAATGCTTAAACAAATGAGTAACGTTTCAGCAAGGTGCACTTGGCAGTTGCACAATCACCTTTTCTCATCCCCTTTTACTTTCTGTTTCATTTACTGCTTTCTTCCAGTTTGCCGTTGTTGCAAAACTAATAGGGTGTGTTGCTAGGAAATGGCAGAGGGATCAGAGAAGCATCCTGAGACAGGTGGCTGTTTCCTTCCCGTGACTGCTTCCCCTCAACCTTCTGTTTTACAGCTCTATCCCCTCCTTCATTAGTGGAGGGCAGTCGAAGAGCCTGTGGCTCTTACAGACGAATTAGATGCCTTACTTTGTGTGAAAGCGAAAGCCGCTTGTCAAAAGTTGCAGAAGGACTCTGAGTCATTTGACTATAAAATAAAGGCTGAGAAAATCCAGCACTAATAAGTGGAAGACGATGCGTGTGTCAGGTCAACAGTCGTAACACTGCCCTCTGTACTGTCTGTCAGCTACCGTGTAGAAAAGAGGTCTGAGGTCTACAATGCGTTGTTCTATGGAAGTGACAGGTCCATGCTCAGAAGCAGTCCTGTATGTGAAATACTAATAATTGTTCAGAAAAAAATGAATACAGAGAGCTCCTCTTGAGCTACTGCAGGAGTAGAAAAGAGACTGCAAAGTGATGAAAGTGATCAAAGATGTGGAACAGCTTCTGTACAAGGAATAACTAAATAGTTTCAGATTCCTCAACTTGAAAAAGAGGCAGCACAAGAAAGAATAGCAGATTTGTGATATCATGGGTGTTACTAGAGGAGCTGAGTGAGGAACAATGATTTCTTGCCCCTTCACTCATATATCTGGGGTGTCAAAAAGTGAGTGGTTGTTCAGGCAAAACGTAATTAAACTGAAACTGGAACCACGCCCTTAGCCTTTCCTTCCTTACTTAGGAGCAGCCAGCTGGATCCACAGCCCCATTTACCTTGCATCCTATTCCTGATGGTAGTCAGTAGCAGAAACCTAGGGAAGAGCACAGGGACAAAGCAAAAGTGCAGTTGGTGGCAGGATACTGGGCTGAATGGGGCACCGGATGCAGGCTGGCTGCTCTTGCAGTGAGGAATGGCTGAGAGCTGTCCCTCTGTTGCTTCAGGGGTCTGGCAAAGGCCCTGGAGTAACCCAGGGGTTGACCTTGACCAACGGTCCTTGGTTATCTTTCAGCACCAAGATTTCTCCGCAGAGCCTGGAAGAGCATCAGGGGCTGCAGGCTCCAGCTTCAGCACCTTCCTCACCAGCTTCCCAGGGACAGATCCTCCGACTAGGCCTGAGCAGGGCCTATGTATGCATCAAGTCCAGGTACTGACCTGCTGCACAGAACTCTGCCCTGCTTGGGGGGCCAACCATTCAAACCCTGGCTTACCCCTCTCTAATTCTAATATTTCTATACATTTCCACTTGTTTCTGTTGCATTTATTTAATGCCTAAGCTTTGAGACTGATGTTATGATGCTTACTGTATAGATCGGGTAGTGGAAATCGGTCCCTACCCCACCTTGCTTGCAAGATATAGAAGGATGTGGGGAAAAACAGATGTGTGTAGAGGCAAAGTAGCTTGCCTGAGATTAAGTAAAGTTTCTGTGGCAGAGCCAGGAGAAAAAAATGCACTTACACTCTGGTGTTCTTCTCACTTGAGACTGTCCCCTCCATTTTATGGAAGGGAGGTGGAACCAACGAAGACAGAAGTTGACTGTTGAAAGCCACAGAAATATGTGCAAGATTTGCTGGGCTGTGAGATTTCCTGCCTGTTTGGTACTTGAGCCTTACTGCTTGTCTGTCACTAGAGTAATTTAACACCAGATCTTATTTCTTAAAAGTAAACACAGACTTTTCTTACTCTTATCCTACAGGCTTTTGGGCGGTCAGAGGTGACGTCTCTGGCGTTTGGAGTATCGCACCTAGCGGGAGTGGGAAATTGAAGATTTCTGCAGTGGACTTGCACAGAAACCACAGACAAAGTAAAACTTCTGCTATTAATGTGTGGAGTGATGCCCTAAATTCCTTGGGGGGGGTGGGGGAGGGTTAAAGGCTTTTTCAGAAAGATTTAGACTGTTCAGTGAAAGAAGTAGGTTGCCTTTAACTTCTTGTGGCTGCTGGGAAAAAGAAAAGAGAGGCTGTGTGAAGAAGGACGATTAAAACTTGAGTGGTTATGGCCAGGAAAGGAGGATAGATGTCCAGGGAGTGGGTTCCAGGATGTAGAGAAGATGGCGTTTCTCATGTCAGCGCTCTACTTCATTGAGAGAGTGTTAAAGTCTCCTGTGTTCGGCTCTCTCTTTTCTCCTATTTGCATTTGTAAGCCTCTTCACATTGCTTTGCTGCATCCTTTTTGCACTAAGGAATTGGTGTTTCTTCCTTGTTTTTTGTCAACTCCCAGAAGGCACCGGAGGAGTTTGGGGAAAGCCGTTTTGTCTCCTTGACTTGCAGACCGACGTGTGGCAGAGTTAGCTGAAGGCAGGCACTGCTACGAACAGCCAGCATCCTCCAAATAAAAGGGGTTTAATGTTGAGGGCATGACTTGCTGGCCTGCTCTTGGGGCTGTTGTTGGAGCATATATTTGATGAACAAGCTCGACAATTCTTTTGTTAGCTCTGTGCCTTCTGCCATGACTTGTTAGTGACTTTCCTAGGGCAAACAAACCTTTTTTCCCCATTGCTCTAACTGCTGGGAGCCTGTTTCCCACCCCCTGTTGTCCCAAGAGCAGGCTTTGCACGTTCTGTTTGCTGAAGGCAAAGAACCAGGCTTCAGGGGGTGCAGGTGAAGGAGCAGTTAGAGGGCAAGAGCTCATGAGCTCTGCTTTCCTCTGCTCATCCTGCCTGGCATAAGACAATTGTGTCAGTTGCTTTGTGTTTTCTCCCAGTCTTCCTGCTCTAGGTGCTTTCCAGATAATGGCGAAGATGGTGAGAAGAACGTGTGCGTTCTGTTCAGAAGGGGAGGCTGGCTCTATAATGTACATTGCCGAACAGCAAAACATTGCAGCTCATCAGGATTGTTTGGTGAGTGGTTTTTTTGGTTGGTCAGTACGTAAGGGAAATGGAGAAGCACGAAAGTGGGAGTCTCCACTGCCTGTTGATTTTTTTTTTTTTAACTTTACAATGACTTTTGTCTCTCCTTTTTTGTTTCGGTTGAAACAGGAAATAGTCTTCAAGTTCACGGTATTCTGCAGATTGACTGCAGAAAGTTTGGCTTCAAAAATAACAATAAAAATAGGTACGTTGTTAGCCGAGAGGTGGCAATGGAAATAACGCTAGATTTGTGGTAAGGTGCACAAAATTTGTGGAAGTGGAACGCTTTTCATTGCCGCCTCACTCCTCACATATTTGCACAAACAGCCCGAAGTGGCTGTTGCGTGTTTCCTGATGGGAATCCAGACCTACAGGTCTGGTTCACACTGGAATGAGGCCCAGTCACTTTCATGAAACAGGCACAAACTTGCTTATCTTCACAGATTTCTCTTTCTCTGTCAGTGTCACTAAATACCCAGCAAACCGAATTACTGGGGGAGAGCGGAATTGCCATGATGCAGATGGGTGGCATCTTGCACGTGCTTAATGTCTGTAGGAAACTAAGCTAAAAAATGACCTAGCAGAAAAATGTTTTTTATTAGGGCTGTAAATGTTGGTTAAACATTGGAACTCTTGTTGGTTTGGTTTGGTTTGCTTTTTTAACCCAACAACTTTACTATTTTGTCTGCTTTAGGAAGAGCGCCCTGTTTGGCTTCTTCCAGCCAGCTATCACCTTCTGAGCAGGCAGACTGTGGTTACCAGCCGACATAAGGGCGGCTCGCTTTTGGTTGAAATTAGCTTTACAAAATAATTGCAAAAACAGTTGCAGATAACTTCCACTTCCTCGCTTACTGTCATGGTTCAGTGCTTCCATGGGAATTAAAGTGGCATGAATGTGCAAGTGTGCATTTTTGTGGGTTTCCCCCAGGTTTTGGACTGTACCAAAATTTTATTTATGGAGAAATGTTGCATCCAACTGTAAGCCTGAGCAGCTGGGAAGATAAAAGTTGCTCAAGGTGTGGAGGTTTGTCAGCCAAGCAGCTGCTGCTCCTTACTCTGGGCAGCCTGAAGCTTTCTTCGTTCACACTTCTTACTAATTCACCTTCTCACCTTGTCATCTTTTCTTGGTTCATCTTCAGGTTAAGTGAAATCCACGTGCAAGAACAGATGTACCCTCCCTTTCTTTTCTCTGGAATATATTGATGACCAGGTCTCTTTATTAATTCTTAACATCGTCTCTTTGTCTCTAGTTATTTTCCTCGGGATTTGTGGAATCTGAAGAGTATAACCCAGATAATCTGGACATAAGGTTTGATGTGGAATCAGTATTGAACGAACTCAAGAGAGGAAAGCGTCTGGTAAGGCAGTTTCTTCTGGAATCTGCACTTAGTCCTGTCTCATAGCATGCACCCTGCCACCCTTCAGTACCGAGTTGTCTGGTCAGTTTTGTGTTTGGAAAAAAAAATGCAGAAAAATACTTGATCCTGCTGATCTACTAAGATCAGGGAAGTTACAGATTTAGAGTTACAAACATTGATTGGACATTATACTTATTGAAGTTTAGTTCTTTTTTTTTGTTGTTGCTAATTGGATTTTTTTTCTGGCCCTTTTTTCCTAAGATAAAAGAGTAAGAAGAGACTTTCCGAAGAGACTAAGCTAGTGCCAGAAACAAAATGATGCAATTTGTAAGTGTAAAGGGGAACACCTTCTTTTTTTAGCAGAAGGAAGGTTATTTGTGTGAGGTTTTCTTGTTGGTTTTGTACTCGGCTCCCCTTCCCCCTTCCCACTGGATGGAACTCTTCTCTTTATGAAGTTAGTCTAGGGAACGTTTTACAGTCGCGGAAACAAGCAGTCGTGGAAGGCCACGTCCACCCTTGCCAAAAAGAAGGTGGGGACCCAAACTGAGCTTCCGAAAAAGCTCGTAGCCGTCCAGGTGCCAAAGCTTCACACCACCTTTGGGCAGCTGCAGAGATAGCAACTGCATGAGATGCGAGCAGGCGGAAGACCTGCTCAGTGTGGTAGGTGAGCTACGAGAAGAGGTGGAAAAACTGAGGGGCATCTGGGATTCAGAGAGGGAAATAGAGTGGTGGTGCCAAGCTCTGGCCTCTGTGAAACATTAACAGGCACTACAAATTTCCCAACAAGAAGGGAATGCAGTATCCATCCCCCAGCAGACATGAGGCAGAAGCTGAAAGGATGTGAATAAACGGAAACAAGTCCTGCTCAAGGTGGCAGAAGAAATCCACCTTCACCCATCTCACCCTGTCGGGTAGCCCTGAGCAACACTACAGGCCACAGGATCAGGAAGACGAAGTGGATGGGACCTTCTACAGGCAGCTGCAAGTTGTCTCAAGTTCGCAGGCCCTGGTTGTTACGGGGGACTTGAACCACCCTGCTATTTGCTGGGGAGACAACACAGCTCAGAACAAACGGTCCAGGAGGTTACTGCAGAACATTGCGGATAACTGCTTGAAGCAGGAGGTAGGTGAGCCAACAAGGAGAGGGGCGCTGCTGGTCCTGGTACTAACAGAGATGGTCTAGTTGGAAATGGGAAGGTTGAGGGCCGCCTCGGCTGCAGTGACCATGAGATGTTGGAGTTCAAGACCCTGCGAGGAGGAAGTAGGGCAAAAAGTAGGATTGCAACCCTGGATTTCAAGAGAGCCAACTGTGATCTCTTCAGGGACCTAACTGGAGGAATCCCCTGGGACGGGGCCCAGGGGAGTTGGCTCAAGCACAACTTCCTCCAAGCTCAGGATCGGCACGTCCCTACGAAAAAGAAGTTGAGCAAGGGGGGCAGGAGACCTGCATGGCTGGGTAAGGAGCTCTTGGGAAAACTTAAACTGAAGAAGGAAGTGTACATGTTGTGGAAGAAGGGACAGACCGCTTGGGTGGAATACAGGAACGTTGTCAGAGAATGCAGGGATGCAATGAGGAAGGCCAAGGCCTGGTTAGAGTTAAATTTAGCGTGAGACATTAAGGACAACAAGAAGGGCTTCTTCAAATACAGCAGCAGCAAAAGGAAGACAAGGAAAATGCGAGTGCGCTGCTAAATGAGAAGGGTGACAGCAGATACAGAGAAGCTGGAGATACTGAATACCTTCTTTGCTTCAGTCTTCACTGCTAAGGCTGGCCCCCATGCACTGCTGAGCACAGAAATGAGAGAAAACTTGGAGAGAAGACTTTCCCCATGTTGAAGAGGATTGGGCTAGAGGTTATTTAGGCGAGTTAGACACCCACAAATCTGTTGGCCTGGATGGGATGTACCCAAGGGTGCTGAGGGAGCAGACAGGTGTTACTGCTAAGCCGCTCTCTGTCATCTTGGAAAGGTCTTGGAGAACAGGAGAGGTGCCTGAGGGCTGGAAGAAAGCCATCAACCCAGTCTTCAAGAAGGGCAGGAAGGAAGACCCAGGAAACTACAGGCCAGTCAGCCTCACCTCCACCTCTGGAAAGATGGTGGAGCAGCTCATCCTTGAGGCCATCATTAAGCACGTGGAGGAAAAGAAGGTGATCAGGAACAATTAACATGGATTCATTTATAGGAAGTCGTGTTTAACCAACCTGATAGATTTCTATGATGAAATGACTGGCTGGATGGATGAGGGGAGAGCAGTGGATGTGGTCTGCCTTGACTTCAGCAAGGCTTTCGACACTGTCATCCTCCTGGGCAAGCTCCAGAAGTGTGGGATCCATGAGTGGACAGTGGGGCGGATCGAGAACTGGCTGGATGGCAGAGCTCAGAGGGTTGTGCTCAACGGTGCCGAGTCTAGTTGGAGGCCTGTGGCTAGTGGTGTCCCCCAGGGGTCAGTACTGGGGCCAGTGCTGTTCAACTTAACTCATCAGCGACCTGGATGAAGGGACAGAGCGCACCCTCAGCAAGTTTGTGGATGATACAAAGCTTGGTGGAGTGGCTGACACAGCAGAGGGCTGTGCGGCCATTCGGAGGGACCTGGAGAGCTGGGCTGAGAGAAACCTCGTGAGGTTCAACAAGGGCAAGTGCAGGGTCCTGCACCTGGGGATGAACAACCCCAGGCACCAGTACAGGCTGGGGCTGACCTGCTGGAGAGATCTGCAGAGAGGGACCTGGGGGTTGTGGTGGGCAGCAGGCTGACCATGGGCCAGCAGTGTGCCCTGGTGGCCAAGAAGGCCAACGGTGTCCTGGGCTGGGCTGCGTCAAGAGGAGCGTGGCCAGCAGGTCGAGGGAGGTGATCCTCCCCCTCTACTCTGCCCTGGTCAGGCCTCACCTGGAGTGTTGTATCCAGTTCTGGGCTCCCCAGTACAAGAGGGACATGGAGCTACTGGAGAGAGTAGAGCCACGAAGCCGATTAAGGGATTGGAGCATCTGTCCTATGAGGAAAGACTAATGAAGCTAGGCCTGTTTAGCCTAGAGAAGAGGAGACCGAGAGGGGATCTTATCAACTTCTACAAATACCTGAGGGGACAATGTGAAGAGGATGGGGCGAAACTCTTCTCAGCAGTGGACAGTGATAGGACAAGGGGTAATGGTTATAAATTGGGCCACAGGAGGTTTCATCGCCATATGAGGAAGAACTTCTTTACGGTGAGGGTGACAGAGCACTGGGACAGGCTGCCCAGGGAGGTTGTGGAGTCTCCTTCTCTGGAGATAATCAAAACCCACCTGGATGCCATCCTGTGTAATGTGTTCTAGGTGACTCTGCTTGAGCAGGGGCGTTGGACCTGATGAGCTCTGGAGGTCCCTTCCAACCTCAGCCATTCTGCGATTCTGTGAACATAAATATAAGCACCCATTCCAATGAGTATTGAAATAACTTGTTCAGATTTGGGATAAGGGATGAAAGTGGCTAAGTTCCCTCACATGGCTCTTTTTGTCCTGCTTAATTTGTGAAATGATGCAGTTGAGGTAAAATAGCAGAAAGGTGACTGAAATGATGGACGAGGTAGGAGTTTGCTGCTGTGAACCTGCCTGATGCCTTCCACAGAGAAGGCTTACAATGAAATATTTGATTTTCCTACAGAAGGTAGCACTTGTTTTGTAAGTCGGGATTTTTTTTCAGTAGCTATGTGTGATGCTTACCTGCTAACCATCGTTTTATTGTAGATGTGCAACTTCTGTCGCAAGAAAGGAGCCACTGTGGGATGCGAGGAGAGAGCCTGTCGCAGAAGTTACCACTACTTCTGTGCGCTCTGCGATGACGCAGCGATAGAAACAGATGAAGTAAACGGAGTCTACCGGTATTTAACCAAGTCTTTTCTAACTAATTATTCTCAAGGTTTTGGTGTTACTGTCAGGAAGAGAGACTTAAATTGTCAATTTTTTAACTCCTTATTTTTAAAAAGGAAATATGTTCTCTTCAAGTGTTGCTCCATCTATGGTTAGTGTTTGATGCCCTCTTTTTACAAGCAATGCTTTCCTTTATCACAGCAGTGGAAAGGAATCTATTCAGGGACTGAGCTGAAAGATAACTAGACCTAAACTGAGGAAGCCTGTCTTTACTGGCTACCTAGCTAGTCTTCAAGGACAAAGATTTTTATTAAAGTTCAAACTAATGATTCAAATTCTCAATTTCTCTTGCCTCAGACCAGGCTGTCGTGCTTCTGGATCTGTTCATGTTAGACAAATGCTAGTAACTTTCCATCCATGTGCTAGCAGAGAAGTCTGTATTCCCATCCAGGATCTTCTTACATTTCAAGTACGTTGCTAGCATTAACATCATTAAACAGATTTTAAGTAAATTTTCTGTCCTGGTCATGCTAGCCCTAGTGTCTGCTGCCCTCGGACTGCTTACATTGCAGATAGCAGACGGAAAAAGTTGTTCAGAGGAAGGAATGATAATCTGCAGAGGAAAGGGGTAGAGAAACTAGGACTCCAAAAGGAACGAGGAAGTTAGAGTAAAGGTCTGAGGCCCGTAGACACAACCCAGACACAACCCAGAACACTCCCTTCTGGGTAAGGCCAAAGAGGTCACAAGCTACGTTAGTCTTAGATTAATGTGGTAGACTGTCTAGTAATAGCACAAGGTGGGCCCTTTTGTACCCAAAGCAGTTGCAGTCCTGGCTGCTTTGGTAGGGCTCTCACTCCAAAATAAACAGATCTTTCTGTAAGGATGTAGGGCCAGCTATGTAGGAAGAAGAAGATATGTTCAGTTAGTGTTTGTAGAGTTCCCTGGAGCCTGCAAAGCTCCTGACGGAGTGTAGATGGAAAGGTAGGAGCTTCTGTGATCGCAGAATAAATGACTCATTGTAGTGCTTTAGGAACGACACCTTGGGATTAAGAAGAGTGAATATCATCGAGATGAGAAATGAATGGGATTGCCAGCAGGCTGTATGCAGACTGCTGAAGTGGTAGCTGAATATATGGTTTCACTTGGTGTTTTTCTGAGCTGGTGATACTGGAGACTAGGTGGAGGGACCCTGAACTTAAAAATGCCTTGGGTTAAGTCATTGTGTGAGGCTAGTTGCTTGTCCTGTATTGGGAGCAAAACTATAGCAAACCTGCATGAAAAAGGACTGGATGAGAGAAGGGTGGTGAGGCAAGTCTCAGGAACTTGAATCCAAAGCCTTTTGCACTGTATCAGCAGCATGAATGAAGCAGAAAATTTGTAGCTAACATGAAATTATTGGAGAGCAGAAGAACGAGACTTAAAAAACAGTGGCCATGGATTGACAGCCTCCCTGCTGTTTTTCATGGTGAAATACAAAATATAAAATATAGTGAAAAGTGTATCAGAAAGAAAGAATTCCTTCAGTAGGAGGAGAGCTGGTGTTTTTAAATTCTGAATTGCTGTCATTGAGATCATGAGCAGTGGTTATCAGAGCAAACAGCAGAAAAAAAAAGAGAAAGGAACAGTGCTTTGCAAAAGGCAAGTAATAGCACAGTGGGGAAAGGAAGCAAGCATCGTTTCTAGTGCCATCTTCCAAAAATGATGGTAGGGAAATTAGAAATTCAGGTATGTAAATAATGTGCCACCAGTATGTAGTTTTCTGACTGAATTCTTAACCATGTATAAATCTTTTTTTGTGCATCAAAATTAATTTCATGCAAAAAAAGCTGGCTTGTCAAGGAAACAGCCTACTTTTCTAAGCTCAGCACTTCTATTTTTTTAACAAGAAATGACAATAATCACACAATGGCCTACTAAATGCGGTTCCCTTTTAAAATTGTTTCTAAACACTTGAGCTTTAGTCTTGGCAAATGGAGATTTGTAATGAAGAGATCAGCTAAACCCCACTCTTGACAAGGCAATTTTGTTTAAAAAGTGATTTGGGATCCTTCTCTAAGAAAGGTATCTTAGAGAAGCTGGTTTATGTTCTCTACACATTACAGTATCCAGAAGATAAGGAGGATTTCCAGCCGTATTTGCTGCATTTTATTTCTCCCAAGGAATTTGCATTGCTCTCCTAAAAATGGAGAAAGTCTTCCCATCTCATGTATTTCTAAATTATTTAAGGGATGAAGGGATCAGGCAGATTGAAGCTACTGGACCTCAAACAGGCGTGCCCTACTTCCACGGGATTTGGGGACCAAGTTTTGGGGACCTGATCAGCACTGGGCAATGGAAAGGGAGGGGCAGAGATCTCCAAACAAGTAAATGGTCTTGTATGTGGCAGCACACTACTGTGTGGCGACGCCAGCGTGTTATGAAGGGTTTATAAATCCAAGCTGACTGGCAAACAAGTTTGGGACCTGCCCCAACTGGGATAGGGCGAGGGGGCAGAGCAGCAGGAGCTACGACCAAGCAATATCAGTACTCGGGGATTTCATCCTGACAGCATTAAAACAAGTTACTGAATGAGATTAGAATACCCCAGGTCAAACGCTGTCCCAGTGTTTGGCAGCCACACCAGCCAAAATGCACCTGATGTGATTTACACCGTCCAAACACGGTGGGGCGATTGAACACTGAAGCTTTGAGCTGTCAGTTCTGAGCCTGCTGAGGCTCCAAAAGTAAAACCAGAAGCTCGTGCATGTATGAGACTTCACAGCAGGTGCTCTCCCAAGTGGGTAATGCTGAACAACCGTCCTGAGAGTTTTTTAGAACGTCTTTCAATTTACATTTAATGAATAGAGGGGAAGATATTTGTTGAAATCAGTCAGCGTTACTCTGTTTACGTATTTATTAATACTTTTTCTCTTTTTCTTAAAACCGAACTTAAATTTTAGAGTGTTCTGCCCAAAACATGACCCAGGCAATAGGACCAATCACTATGGTGAGTTTCTTTAATGGCTTCCTTGATTTTTATCTGTTTTAAAAGTTTTTATCCTACAGTTGATAACTAATTTGAACAAAACAAATGTTATTCCGCCTTTACATTGAGCGGTGGATTTCGAATCTTAAGGAGGGGTTTGGTTGAAATCCAGGGGTACGGACAGCAAGCAAGAAGGGTTTTTGAATTAGGAAATGTTTGTGTTTGATCATCCCCAAATCCCCTTCAAAACTGACACGGAGCTGATCCTTCGTGGAGTTATTCTGTAGGTAGACCCAAGCAGCTCTTAAAAACGAGTGTGAAACAGGGGGGGCTCGTGCTAGTGAGGGATGCACGAGCTTGCAGATGATTAGCAAAGCGAGGGCTGTTATAGGAGTGCTCACCCTGGGATTTGTGCCTGCAGTTGCATTAAAATGTTCACACTTGCATCTTCTGTACCCACTGCGGTACTTCGAAAACACGGCCTTTCATTCTGAAGGATCCCAAAGCGCTTTTTAAGCGTAACCAAAGGGTTATACGCTCCCTGTTTAAGGATCGCTCCCTCTGCTGCAGAAATGCAGTTTGTGTAATTTGGCAGCTTGCTGACTGAGGCGGCTGGGAGTCTCACCGAATTGACCGCATGGGTTCAGATCACCGAGTTAGCCAAATGCAGGTGCTCGAAATGGAGTGGGTCCTAGAGCAGCCTTTGCTTCCAAGTTGAGTTTAACTCAGCCAGCTGAGCAGTAACACTAACTCTGGCTGATTGTTTCGGCGGTCTGGCTCCATCCTAACACCACCCAAGGGCCAACTGGGGTGGTTATCATCATCGCCTCTTACCCAGGACCGACCTTGTAGACCACCTCCTTCATAAGGAGGACTTAAACCTTCCATGGTTGAAGATCTCAGTGTCTTTGAGTTCTGCATGCGTGCACCACGTATGGGAAGTTCCCTGAGAAGAGTTTATGCCTGATGGAGGTCTGCCAGAGGCACTAAATGCGGAGACCCTTTGTTTAAGAGGGGTAAGTGGATTTTTCTGGCAGCTCTGCCTCCTCAGTGAGCTCCTCCCGTCTCTGTCCGAGAGAGCAGCTGGGTAAATGACGCTTGGTTCCACAACAACCCCGACGTCTCCTGCCTCTGAGCAGCTCTCAGATGCACGCGTGGTGCACAGAGGAGCCAGGCTGAGCAGGAGTATGCTGCTGTTGCCTTGGCTGCAGCCCCAGGTGCTCTCTGACCCGTTCCTGGCCCACCTGTTTGCAGCTAAAATAGGTTGGGATAGAGGCACTGTGGCTCCACGGCAGAGTTCAGACTTTCAGGATCTAACTCAAGTGAAGTAGCTCCGCCGTTCCCCCCGGGGCAGGCTGAGCCAAGACTGGACTGTGTGGGAACAGGAGTTGGTATAAGAGGGCTGCCTCTCCGGGCACGTTTTCCCTGGTAGCCTGGAGAAAGCTACGAGACACATCCCCTTGTTCTCAATACGTCCACCAGCGGCTCCTTGCTCGCTCCAAAATAGGCCACCCGGCTTTATTTTGGATGGTGTGGTAGCCTATGATTTCCTTTCGGGCCATGAAAATAGCAAATGTAAAGCACTGTCTCCCTCGCCCCCACAAAAAGAAAAAAAAAAGGACTTGTTCTGACAGCCTTTTCTGTACCTGCAGTAACATTCCATTCTTAAGGTGATTTCTAAGGAGGAATAAACTTACTGTGCATTACCCGAGGCATGGAGAGGGGCATGTAACCCCACCGCATTTAAAACCCTCTGGGTTTTGGTGGGTAGTTTTACTCCTCTCCAGCTTTCTCTGCCCCCTGGCATGTGCTCCTTGCCAGTTTTCCTTCTCTGCTTGTGGTGCTGCAGCTATTTTCAGCAGCTGCCAGTTACGGCGTTGGAAAGAGCCGGCTGCGTGCTGATAGAGGACAGAATGAAAGCAGAGATCTTCATACAGCGTCAATAAGAGCGCTTTGTAGCTTAAATAATAAAAGCTCACAAGTACAATTGCTTCCTATTAGGAGCTCCTGAGGTTATCTAGGAGGTAGATGTAGCAAAGAAAAATTAATGCCACTCGTATGTCTTTGGGACACCTAAAATAACTCTTGTGGAGCCTTAGTTCTGAGAGTGTATTAACATAAACAAGGATTGATGGGGAACAAACATCATCTTTCATAAATTTGTCACGTTTTGCCTTAAGTTCTTACCGTGTAGGGGTGGTGCTGCTGCCAGGGAGGGTCAGCTCCCTCTGCCGCAGCCAAAAATCTTACGTTATAATCTGGGTTTTGCTTTATAACGGGTTTAAAAGGCAGTGATATCCTAATGCTGCAGTGATTTGCACTTCCTAATGATTCAGGCTTGTACTCTTGCATGCAAATAAGGTGGATTCCACTGAAATATCAGGTATTTGGGAAAGCTGAGATGTATTCCTGTCTGGCTACCCAAAGCGCCTGACTTCTGTAGCTTGCTGGGGAAGGAGAGAACTTGAGCTGTATGAAATTGTCGGCGTAAGGTTGACGTGTAGTTACCTTGCTGTCTCTTGGTTTCTAGATGCAGCTAATAAGAGGAAAAGACATGCACTGAAGTCTTCCACCATCACGGAACAAATGGTAATTCTGGATTTCGGTAGCTCTAAAACAGAAACCCACATCTGCCAAAACAAAGGGCTTCAGTGAAGTATTTTTGGCAGTGCGTTAAGAAGGAGGCTTTCTCACAGAAACGACGACTTTTCCTTTGCAGCTGCCTTGTTTTGATCTTGTCATTTTGTCAGAACAAAGCCACTTGCAATTCAGAGCTGCTTCTGGCAGAGCCAACGCTGCCCTCAGGCAGCGTGGCACGAGTGTGATGGGAACTTCTGAACCAGGCTGACTCAGCGGCTGTGATCTTGAAATGCTGGAAAAAAAGAGCTTTCCTTTGGCGTTCCTTTTCCTTGGAAGCACTGAGGCCCTCAGATTTGCTTAGGGCTTTTTATGTTTTCTGTGAAGACAGCTTTTGATAAGTCACTTGGCCTTGTTAAACTAGCACTTGTTCTCATGGTAGGCACCGCAGATTTTCATTGTAGCTCGGGCAGGTCCCACTCCGTGGGTGAAGATGGCCTTCCCAGGGGCTTGGGAGCATGCCTCTGGCTGTAAGGGGAGTTGTTTTAGGGGCTGTTGTTAGGAAATCTGGAAATACAACTTAGTTTTTGGGGATTCTCTTGGCTCCACTGAACTATGCATGCGAACTCCCAATGACTGATGGGGGTCAGGATTTCTCCTTCCTAGAGGAATTGGCTTCCGGGTCACTAGATCAGAGGGAGGTCATGTGAGAGGACATGGATGATCTCTGCAGCTTTCAAGTGGCATTTTTACCAGTAGGTTATTTGTCCCCAAGAATTTCTCAGCTGTAAATCCGCTCAGGTTCCCGGCGGTGTAACTGAGATCCATTTGACCCACCACCGCTGGTAACGTGCTGTTTCTGCTGCTCCAGCGTTAGTGGTTTTGGAAATCAGTCCAAGCAAATAAAGAAGCTGGGGGGTTCCGTGTATGTTTGGGCACTGCAGGATAAACTGCTTGCCAGTGTCCAGGTGGTGCAGCTCTTACACTGGTGGAGCTTTGTAGTAGAGATAAGAATCACTTGTGGTACTGAGGTGTGATCTGGAACAGCAGAGAATGACTGCGTCCTGTCCAAAGGAAGAGAAAAATATTCCTCCTCTCCTCTCAGATCATTTTTAGTATTACATCTGGCCTGGAGAATTAGGTGTCACTTATGCTGGGAGTTAGCAGCAGCCATCAGTTAACATCTGTGCTATCTGAATACATTGTGCAAGTGCAGTAATAGTAATTGGGCAGGGTAAATGGGCTTTTCGTAGCAGATTTTGCTGTGAAATGATTTTTGCTTCTCCTTTTAAAAACTTGAATGTCTGGAGAGGACTATTGTTAAGTGTGGGGGGAAGCTGACTTTATTCACAGAAATATGGGCTGGTTTTTCTCTCTCTGCTAATGCGGAGTTAAGACACTGAAAATAGAGCAGGAAATGTCCCTACGATGTAAAAATACATTGTTTTGATTTTCTTACAGAGCACAGAAGAAACAGCAGAAGAAAACAGATTACGAATATTAAAAAGAAAAAACAGCAGGCATAAAGGTGGGACTGACTTTACGGAAGAGCTGCGTGATACCGTGACCTGTTGTGTCGATGTTCGGCGCTTGGAGGTGTTAGGAAGCAGCGCTGTTGAAAATGTGCCTTTTATTATTTGCCCGAAACAAATGACCCCGTGTTCTGGCAAGGGAGCACGAGCCTGGTTTGCAGAACGACCGTGCGGGTTTTAATTGCACAGCAGGGTGTTCTGTGCACCTTGAACAAGAGCGTTCTGGCTCCCCGGGCAGGAACCAGGCTTTCTAAATGCTGCTGCAGTTACTGCTGCCCCTGCGTGCTATTTTATGTTACCTTTGAATCCCAGGTGTACGCGGGTTGGTTGACAAAACGTGTAAGGGCGAAATCGACTGCTCGAACCATCCTTCAGCTCCGCAGTTTGCGTTACCCCGAAGTCCTGCTGTAATTGCTGGTCAAAGTTACGCTGCTGCTGCTCAGAAGTTTAGAAAACTTTAAAAACATTGTTTTTGATGGAGGCTGGCAGACTTCTCTGAGCAGTCTGGGAGCTTTTTCCCTTTGAATAGCCCACTGAATTCCCACAGTGGTCCACAGGGACTCCTTACTGAAACCTGTCGCTGAGCTGCTGTTCCGAGATGAAGAAAAAATAACTACCTATTTCCTTAGCAGTAAAAATCTGACAAAGCAGGACCATAAAATGGACTGTAACAGGGTTACATCAATAAATGAGGTTAATGCCTGGATCACTCGCAGTAAACGTAACCTCAGTTCTCTTACCAAGTCTGGTATTGGTTCACTTCTTGCGCTGTTTTCTGTCCTTTAGCCTGCTCAGTCCACGGTGTGGTCCAGAGGATTTGAAGAAAAAAAAGCAAAGCAAATCATCTGTTTTCCTACACCGGGGGTTATTAGGTGGCTTTAGGAATGACACATGTGGAGTTGGGGAGGCATTCATTTTTTGATGAACAAAGCCAAATCTAGAGTGTATGTGAATTTATAGCCAGCACGATGCTTGTGTTCACCTGAGCACAGTGCTGTTCCCACTGCAGAGGGCTGAGCAGGTAGCTGGAGGAGCCAGACACCTGTATATTTGTTACCAGAAGGGAGACTTGAACCAAAGTTTTAGTTTCTGAAGTGAGTGGGTGAAGCCCACGCAGCTGTGCTCAGGACCTCTCGTGTCTAAGAGCGCGTGTGTTCTGTTTTACCAGTCCGAATAGACTTCCTCAGGAAATGCAAGCAAGCCGGGCTGCTGGATGACATCTTTGAAGAGATGCTGGACACGCTTCACTTGGCGCAGGAAAAGCTGATGGATGACAACACTTCGGAAACAGGTACAGGGCTTTCTGCAGCCACCTTTTAGCCATTGGCATGAACGCAGGCCTCTACTCCCTCACTCTGAAGAGGGGAGCGGTTACGAAGAGAACAGGAAGGTTTTATTTGGATTGTAAGGCCGTGTTGCTCTTACGGAAGGACCATCTGCCTGTCTAAATCTGCACTCTTTTGAGGGAAAAATCCTTGAGTATGAATGTTTCAATGCTTTGGATGATTACTTAAAACTTCAATGTCAAATGTTAGCGTGTATTTGTTTCTTTGGTGAGTGCATTGTATGAAACACTTTGTTCTTGGAGGATTCCCCACTAGTATTACTTTGTTCTCAAAACATTTTTTTTTAAAGAAAAAAACAAACAAACCTTCCTCTCCCATTGTCCTCCCAGCTTTACAAAGTTACGAACAATGCTTTTGGATAAGTAATGCTATTTTTTGCAAATAACTGAAGCACGTGCACGGAAGGTGAAATGTCACACCCGGCCAAATCTCCGTCATGAGCAGCTCGTGTGTCGCGGTGCTAGGGGCAGTAGTGAAGTCCAGGACACCTTAGGGTTTCAAAGGACTTCACCGTTAAGCAAACCTCTTAATGCTCATGCAAACTCTGTAGGCTTCCAGTGAAGTGAAACACAAAATGCCCCAATTAGGAAATGGAGGCATAAATCTGGGATGGCAGTGAACGTAAAACACTGATAGCCATGTCTCATGAAAACAGTTGTACAGAATTAGAAGTGTCTTTGTGTGTCTTTGTTATCTTAAAACCTTGAGCAATTGCTGTAATTAATTACTGTTTTGTGCTACACTTAATGTTGGGCAGGGTGTGAACTCAAGTGTTCTGTAAAGCTTTACTCTGATATTCTCTCTTCTTCCAGAGTATGAAGAGACAGTAATGTCACTCTTTGACTGTGGACTGTTTGAAAATATACTGACAAATATTCATTCAGGTACGTGAAATAAGCTGTCAGAACAGCAGCACTTGGTATGGTTTTTGGCATTGATGTTATTCTGAGGATTTTGGTAAAGTCACAGAACCATAGAATGTCCCAAAGTGGAAGGGACCTGATGCACCCCAGGGTACGGCTGGCCCTCCTGGCTGCCAGGGCACGCTGCTGGCTCGTGTTCAGCTTGCTGTGACCACAACCCCAGATCGCTTTCTGTGGAAGTGCATTAACAGGATTTCCCCTCATGAACCCGTGTCAGCTATGACCAATGACTGTGTTGTCATTCAAGTCGTTTTCATCAACTCCCAGAATGATCTTCACAATTCTAAATGATCATAAAATGACCGTTTACAGTGACAATCCCATGGAACTTCTCAGCATCCTCTAAGTAAGTGAATAAAAGCTGTTGCTACCTGAACGACCAGCAGCACGGCGTGCCTAATGTGGCTGTCAGCCGTGAGGCCAGCTGGAACCGTGTCCCAGCTCCACAGCTCCAGAGGACCGCAGGGCCTCAGCCCCAGAGGAGCCTCCCTCCTGCAGGGTGCGCTGGTGCTTGTTCCTGCAGTTATTTCCCCCCCTGCGTGTGGAAGGCTTGCTGAAGGCAGCTTCCCTTTCTTACAGCTGTGCAGCTTTCCGACGAGTGCTGTTGGGACTGGCTGCTCTGTTCCAGTTAAGGGCATCGAACACTACAGACAGAGCTTCCCTGGAACTGATGGCAATTTTAATAGGTTTTGGAAAGGGAGGTGACAATGCTCAAAGAATGCAGTGAAAACGTGCAAGAGCAGTCACTTGGGAGCACCAGAGCGGAAGGAAACTCTAGGGCATGAACTCAAGTCTCAGCTGCTTAAGCAGCATTACAACTTTTTAGCTGTAATGTTCCAACTAAACCTAGGTGGGTCTCTTACACCTTTTTGACAGGGATAAAAGCAGGAGTTAGAACAAGGTTGATAACCGTTAGGAGAGGGAAGTGGGAACAAGTCAGCTAACCTAAGTTCAAGTGCTTGAAGCTGGTGTTTGCTGTTCCCCCCCATTTCCCCTTTGCTTGCCTGCGGAAGGCCAGGCTCCTCCCTCGAGTCTCCGGTTCTTGCTTTTGAATTCCTCTTCTGGAGTGCGAGTGCCTGGCGTTTGTGGAGTTATCTCAACACAGGTTCTGGCAGTGCCTCATCTGAGGGGAACTAATACGTCGCTGCTCGTAATCCCTCATGTGACACGACCTTAGGTCACACTTGCTTCTTTCACAGCTGCGTTGATTATTTCATCCTTTTCTCAGCTCACAGGAGAAATTCTGGTACTGGCATCTAGGTACGCAGCCCTGTGATTGTGCTGTGTGGAAGCTGTCCCCTCTCCAACTCCCTGCTACTTCAGCAGCTCAGTTCTTCCTGAACACACTTATCTTTTCTGATACAATCAAGGCTATTTTAATTTCGAGGTCAATAATGAAAACACATCAAAGTTGGTTCCAAACCTTACCCAGGAGGAGCTCTTGTAACAAACCAGTCGAAAAGGACTGAGAACCGTTTTAGTTGCAAGACGCACTGTAGTGTTAGAAGGAAACCAGCTCTTCCTTCCATCCTTCTCCCCAGTCCGTATTCCAAGCTCTCGCTACTAAGTGTCTGTCACAGTGGATGAAGTCTGGGACTAAATACTGTAGGATTCCTACGGGTACTGTTTTCTTTGCTCTTTCCCTTGGAACTGATGACTTCTGGTCACCTGAAATGCTTTGCTTTTGATCCACTTTGTTGTTGTTGCTTTCTCCTCTACTTTGTTTTAAACCTGTTGTGCCGTACTTTCACTGATTGCTTCTTAGCACTTAAGGAATGGTGAGTGCAGTCTTTCCAGGTCCCTGCTGTTCCCCGTTTTACAGAAACATTCTCTCCCTTTAGTTTCTCTCTTCAGTGAGGTCAAAGGTCTCCAGTCTGTTGCCTGCCTTCTTGTGGAAGCGCCCCTGTATGCCATTCTCACCACTGATAGCGGTCATTCTCACCGATAGCTTTCTCTGGGCTATTTCTGTTTTTCCCATATCCCTTTGGGATTAGAGAACTGGAGCTGATGTCTCCCAGCTGTGGTTCGCCCATAAGTTGAACGCAGTAACACAGTGATCACGGTTGCTGTTTGTTTTTCTGGTAACTTACTCATTTGTATCCAACTATTCTCCAGGATATTTTTCTCCAGCTCCCACTTGTACATGCCCAACATTTTCTGCAGATTTGTGCCTGCTAGTTCATTTAACCTTGAGGACTTGACACCAAATAGACATGCCATAAAGGCTGCCCATGGCAAGCAATGGAGAGTGCTGTTTCACAGGATCACAGAATGGTTGGGGTTGGAAGGGACCTTAAAGCCCACCCAGTGCCACCCCCCTGCCATGGGCAGGGACACCTCCCACCAGACCAGGTTGCCCAAAGCCCCATCCAGCCTGGCCTTGAGCACCTCCAGGGATGGGACAGCCACAGCTTCTCTGGGCAGCCTGTGCCAGGGCCTCACCTCCCTCTGAGGGAAGAATTTCCTCCTAACATATAACCTAAATTTCCCCTCTTCTAGTTTAAAGCCATTTTCATTATGGTCCTCTCAACCACTACAAAACAATGTTACTGAACAAAGCAATTGCTTCAATTAAAACTCACCATTAATACTACAAGCTTCTAGCACCGAGCACGAAGTTACCCAGCGCTCACGGATTTCAGTGATTTAACATTAGGAAAGCAGAAGCAGTAAGGATAAGCTGACAGTCAGCCAGGTAGGGCTTTGCAAATAGGACGAAGCAGCTGGTTCATGCCATTGGTGCACTGGCAGTATTTTGCCAGAAGCAGCTGCATTAAATGCTCTTAAATCATGTTTTTTTGGGAGAAACTAGCCGTTGTCTTCAGTTGTCCAAAGCATGTCTTTTTAAGCTTAAAATTTGGTTGACTAAAATCCATTCGGGTTCTAAATTTGCTTTATGTAATTCAGGGAAGTTAATTTAAAACTTGTAGCTACCTTTGAGATACAGTAAGATGGAAAACAAAGTATGCAACGCTGTGCTTTAGCCTGCGTTTTCTTTTGCCACAGGTTCTTTAACTTGTCTCCCCCTGGGTTAATGAAGAGACAAAGGCACGGAGTGTGAAGCTGAGGCTTCTGAAGGGCAGTGGCTTCACTGTAGACTAAACTAAGTAGTGGAAGCCTCTGCAATCTCAGTGTTAATGCATTATGTAAATTACTATAAATTAATAGTTGCGTATAAAAATAAAATAAAAACATTTGTCCCTTTCTTTTCCATAATAGGGACAGAGGAAAAAATCCAGGAACTTTTGGAAAGCAGGAAAAGACTGGACCACCAGATTGAGCTACTGCAGGATTTAAAAGAAGTCGTCCTTCCCCCCCAGGAGACTGCTGCCAGTACATCCAGTACAGTGTCTGACTAACCCCCGAGTCTGTCTGTAACGGTGTCAATATTCAGAATTTTCTAACGATAGAAAACATAGAGCACGTCGGGTCAGTGTGTAAGTGATTTCCTTTCCTCCCCGAAGTTTGGGACACAAGCAAAGACTGGGTGTTTTACTCATTTTTTTAATACCTCACTGTTGCAATAACTTTAAGTTGTCCCTTTCTTTAAATTTTATTGTGGATAAATGAGTGATATACACCAAATTTAGCTCTTAAAGCTGAAGAGAACCCCTTCCCCCAGGACTTTTTTTTCCCTCAAAGACAAGGGTGTGTCAGCTGCCAGAGAACACTCTTCAGTCACTTTACTTGCAGCAGGCCTCTCCTGTCTGTGGGAGGTGGCTGCATCACTGTCTGCATAGAGACGGTGTTGTTCTAAGGACCACAGTGCTGCTTTGGCTTTCCAAAGAAGATAAATTAGCAGAAGTTGCACTCAAAGAAGCCTTCTGAATTATAAACAGGAGTTTTTTTTAATTGAGCATACATTAAGCAGTCAATGAGGAATTAGAGCTGCTGTAATGACAAGGGTAAAAGGGTGTTTGCAAGCAAGCCAGCAAGGGCTGGCTATCACGCTCCAATCAAAATGTAAACTGATTTCAATCAAAGGACTGTCTCTTCCTTTCTCCATTAAGGAAGGATGTAACTTCTATGTATTTTGGCTGAAAAGCTACTATATTAAAATTATTTGAATACAGAAAAGCATTGTTTAGCTACAAAAGGGTAACTTAATAAAACATTTTTAAGAAAGCTGTGTCTTTAGTAATGCTCCGTGGCCCCACTGTTGCATAGGATAGGGCCTGGGAGGCGATAAGCTGCTGCACCACTGTTTTTAACTGCACCTTGTCCCGCAGGCTGCTGTGTTACCAGCCACCACCCTGCAGGTACAGTTGTTTTCGCAGCAGTTAGTACAAACCCGAGATGAGCTGGTATGAAGTTGGAGATTGGTAAGTAGCGTAACAGAAGTGATAAGGGCTGACTGTCAAGCCATAAGCCCTTGGGGTAGAAGCAGGCTGCCACACTCCCACCCCCGTGAAGTAAATACTGGTCTTTTTACTTGCGTGAACATTTTGGGCCAAAATAGTTTATTAGCTAAGCCAAGGACCCAAGATCCATTCACACCTGTTTTACCTAGAAAATGTTCACTTAGATGTCTTCAATGTATTGACATGGAGCAAGGATTTATCCGTTATTAGGAAACCAAGATGCAAATTCACTAATATGGGAAGGAAGTAAAAGCTCATGTGACTTAGACCAATTCTTTTTCCCTTCATACTGCAGCAATCTGAATTACTCACAAGGACATTTGCATACTTTGCTGTTCCCCCTGCCCCCCCTTCACCATCTAGACCTTTAGCCTAGTGCTTGCAGTCCACAACAAGTTGTTTATTTAAAACAATTTCTGACACATGTGGAAGCATTTCTTCACGTGCTCCTAGGCTGAGCTCTTACTGTCATGCGGTAGGAGATCCCTGGCCTCTATCGGCACTGCAGAACTCTAGGCTCTGCAAAACTGAGCCAAGTTTCAGCCCAAGAAGCAGATCTGTGGTTAGTCTCATCCTGATCTTCACATTTGAAGTTCCAGGTTCTCTGTTCTACCCTACATTTGGGGGAAGATGTGACACCTTTAAAGAACAGTAAGAATAGCAGGTATGTCTATGTAGGCACTGTAAGGTTACGGTCTCAGCATTTCACATACGGACTTAGCGTAAAGCAATCAGATACAGACTGTAACTCCCTGGGGACTACACTAGTGCCTACAAATAACTGCTGCAATTTGAAATTGTGATTACAGCTATTTGTCAAGCACAGTCAGATCAGTAAAAATCAGTAACAGGTGGTAGTAGGAGGACTGGGGTAAAAGCAGAGGACTGGCAAGGAGGAAAGGATCAGAAACAATGCTTCAGAGTTGGCAAGGTAATGAAAGTAATCTGCTGTTTACTCTTTGCATTTTAACTTGGGGTCTGGGGTCATTCCTGGTACTTGCCTGTGCTGACTCACACGCATGGTCTGGGAGGACTGGGGTGTTTTTATTCAAATCAACATATGTGCTGTACATAACACAAAAACTCAATTTTCTTCAAAGAAGTTGACTATTGAACATGTACAAAAAAGTGAATTTTATTACATGTAGTTTAAATTTATACAATACTTAAACAAAAGAACTTTCAGAACAGTGTGCCCCTTTCCCTCCAAGGGAACCAACATAGTCTGAAGTCAAAGAGGGAAATCTTCCATTAACCATTATAAACATTGCTTGAACAGATTACAAAGTATACATTACAACTTGTAGTAAGATATACTCACATACAGAGCTTTACTTCCGATTCAATCTGCTAGGTACCCCTTTCTTCAGGGTCACTTCTGCAGGCTTTGAGGATACATTATTTTTGCACACTTCTCTCAGCACCGAATACACTTGGTTAATTACACACAGCAAATGGCAATGTCATTCACAAGCATGCAGCTGCAATAAAAGATATCCATGCCATTTGCTTCTGTATAATCCCAGGGAGTTAATGATTTAAGTGACATCGTTCAGTGGCTCATAATCCCAAAAGGCCAGTGCCTCAAGTAGTAAATTGAAAATATTAACAGGTAGCTCTACAAGTGTGATTTCCTCACCTAAAAGTCCTTACCAATGCCCGGTATCTTCTGCACGCGGCAGTCTTTCTGTCTGAAACCTTGGACTGGTTCCACCATCCAGACTCTAAACGCAAGTGAGTATTTTGCTTAACATTTATTTTAACAACAGCTCACTCTTGAGCACAGAGAACATCAGTTTTTGCTGTGGCCTTCCACAGCAAGTACAAGAGGCCACTAACGCTTGCTGCTTCCACCTGTGCAGTTACACCAACCCAGGGTAACTGCAGAAAACCCTACAAACACCCATAACTTACAGCCTCGTTTCAGTTCCTAAAGGCTCCACATTTACTGGCTTTAGCAATGAATTCCTTTAGCAGGGGACCATCCATTTGCCAAAATGCTGTAGTTTGTGTCACGTCTGTCAAATGATTGACACAAAATTTAAAGCAGAATTCCTCTAAGTCCTAAACAGAAAAAAAGAAAAAAAAAGTCTCGTTATCTTTCTTCCATTACAGAAAGTTACATTCAGTCAGGCACCGATGCCTTTCTAAGCTTTATTTTCACAGAGAACTAGACAAATAAATCAACCCAGTGTCTTTCAACCTCCCCCCACCCCCCTGTCACTATGTAAATGCAACAGAAAAGAATGATTCTACCCACATAACATGGCTACAAAGACAAAATAACCACAGTTTGGTTCTCCCTATATAGCTGCAGTCACGAGAGCCAGCCATTCTGAGCAATATGTATTTTTAAAGTTTCCCAGCCTGAAGAGTTCCATCTATATTCACAGACAAATATCAAAACCCAGTACAAACGGATTTTAGGGTAATGCAATATATAACCAGGACAGTGGATTAAGAGAACTCAGCTCTTTAATTCCGTATTATGAACTCCAGTCTACATACAAGCCTGCTTGACTTCCTACTTAATTTATGACTTGAGTCAAGCCTTGAAGTGCATTCACCAGGCTCAATGGAAGTGTCTACTAGGTAGTCTGGAAGGAAAGTGTAGGCCAAAGGCCCTTCTGTGCATTACAAACAGACCCAGGTTACAAGACGTGCCACAGTGCGTTTCTTCTGAATCATTTTTGGGACATGCGTGAAACAACGCAGCAGAGCAATTCTTGCAGAAAGCGTGCTCTGGGTACAAGCCTACAGTGCAGTGCCTTCCATTTAAGGATTAGAAAAGCCTCATAGACACCATCATTGCACCCACATGATGTCAGAGAGAAAGGATTTCTAAAAAACAAGAGACAGTAGTTGTCAATATAACATTGACACAGAACGCTTCCCGCTCAAATTATCTGTTTCCAGCTCCACTGTTGAGGAAATCTATTTTTGTGGTGCAGAGCTGGGCTGCAGTACAGAAGATGCCACGGCCTTTCCAGAACATCAGCTCCCCAGCCTGCTCTAGTTCCTTGAGCGCTTCATAAATTCATGGAACTAGTGCTTCACACACGAGAACACAGCCTTCCTTAGCTTTAGGGGCTCAGCAGACTGGGCACTGCAGTAGGGCACAAAAATTTTCAGAGCTTTTAAGCCATGTGAGGTATGAAAGACTGATTAGTATTCATATTTTCAGTTAAAGTAATTACTGAAAGCTAGAGCCACTGTGTGCCAGTGAGTTCTTGACACAGCAGTGATATAAAAATATGTCCTGGCCTAAAACCAGGCTTTCTGAAGCTGCAGATCTTGACTTGTATGGCATCTGTGCAATGAAAAAACGACAAGCTTATTAGAACTGAACACTGAGGGTTTTCTTTTTTCTTTTTAATAACAGAAGGAACTGGCACTTCAAACAAAACTACATCATACGCATTACAGTATTTTGCACTGCTTTATTAAAAACTCACATACCAAGTCAACGCAGCAGATGCATACAGTAACAGTAATATTGTATTGTAAATATGAAACTTTGGAAAGTTTAAAACTCAATAAAGAACTATTTTATTTGCAGATGGATGCACTCCCAGCAAACTGTACTTAATATAGACTTAAGTGAAAAAAGGTACAAGGTACATCCAGTGATTATTTTAAATCTTACAATAAGAAGCCAAACCTGAACTAGTTTCAGCCACTTCAATCCAGTCAATCACCAAAAGAAAGTATAGGAGAGTTTCATGTCATAGGGGTGTTTTAAATCAGTGAAGTGGGTTCTTCTAACTGTTGTCTTCCAGACACGCAGTCCCTTGAATGAACTACGTCAGCCAAGCAATTTCAAACTCGGATCTACCACTTACTTTTTTCAGTTAAAAATAAAAATATAAAAAAATATAAAAAACATCTCAGCGTCACCCATTCTCTCCTCATTTGGGCCAACCATTCTCACTTCACTTCCAACTTCATTTAGCTAGTAAGGTACAGCCAAGGCTCAGTAACTGGATTTCTTCTACCCTTTACAAGCAGAATCAGTGATATACTGAAGACCCATTGCACAAACAATCTTCTGTAAGGCAAAAACATTTTCCTATTTTCCACGAACTCCCACCAATGAAATCTTTATTCACAATGGTGTCTGAATTATGACTTCAGCTCTGAGGCAGCCCTTCATGTAAGGTACATCAAACTAGCAACACGCTATTAGGCTCTGAAGTAAGTTAGGGCATGCTAGATATTAAGCGCAAGGAAAAGCGCTGTATTCATTTACTGCTTACCAAAACTGCTTTAAAGTAGCAAGTTAAAACCAATCAAGCTGCAAATATGATGCACAGATACTATTTCAAACAAAAAGGGCTGAAGAAGTCCCAGGAATACCCATTTGATCACAAAACTGCATGTTAGTGATCTAGTCTTGAAGTCGGATATTCTGCAGGAAAGTTTCGCTACCCCTTCTCCCATTTCACACGCTTTCTCCATGTTCAAAATGTACTAGGTCCATAAAAAGAGTTCTTACCCTGCCATTTCATCAGCGTACTTTAAAAGACTGAAAGTGTATTTGACTGTAGTTAAGCAAGTAATAAAATAAACAAAAACCACACGCCAAAACCCCAAACCTACCATCACGTGACATCACACACAACCCACAACCTTACAAACAAGGCTTACAAAACCGCTCTTCATAATGTTCTGATTTTTGCTTTGTTTTTAAACCTTTCCCTTGTTTAAGATTTAGTGTTTTAACCTCTCCTTTTTTCCCCGCCGTCACCCTCCCTCCCCAAAATAATAATTCACGAAGCTTGGCACAGCATGATAACCTCTTACCATGAATTAAGCAACACAAACATTTATAGATGGTGAGTCTCTGCCTGTGACTTAAATTATCTTTTGATATCTGTGTACTAGTTCACTTTCTCAGTACCAGTTTATGGGGGAAAAAAGATATAAAAACTGTATTTGCAATGAAACTCGTAATTCCAATGGCTACATTGTCAAACTCTGAAAATGGCAGACAGCATTATCTGATAGCAGGTTAGAGAGAGTTTATATAAAAATATGACTGTCTGCTTTCCTCCAGTTTAGGGTCAGAAAGCAGCCACCTATTTAAGAAATTGAACTTTGGAAGTTTACCTCTGCATCATATCTGACAGCAGCAGAGAGCAATGAAAAAGCATTTTCCACAGTAATTCCTCTCTTGATAATATGTTGACACAGTTTTTTCAGTCTATTTTCACAGTATGAAGTAGCCAAATCCAGAAGTCCTGCAATTAAAATGCCATCATATTAGTCATGTGTAATTATTTCTGCCTTTTCAACAATTTATATATCTCTGGGTACAGGTTTTGTCTATACTGTGTGTGCAGTGTTCTATATGGCATTGCAAGTAGGTCACTATTCACAGAAGTGTATTTTATCACCGCACGGGAAGAAAGGCCTTCTAGTACCGCATGCCACAATCCTGTTAATCTCTGTAAATACACAATCTGTTCCACTGCTTTGCATACCTGAATGTTTGAGTGGAACTGTTGCAAAAGAGGCACAACATGAGCAAAAAGTTACCACTATAAAAATCTGTGCTTGAATTACAGCTTGTTCTTCGCTCTGTTACCAAGGTTTCCCATATTATGTCCACACAGATTCTTTCATATTATCCAATAATTGGTTCAAATCAGTAATATACGCAAGTACTCTAACCCAGCATTTTTCTCTCAACTAATAAAACTGCTCACAGTTTATTTCTTAATGTGCATCACTTCTTTAAAGACAGCTTAATTCATCACCAGTAAAATGCACTATAGGCAGGACTAGAAGCCCACGTTAATACATTTATTTTTCATCCCCCTTCTCAGTTTGCCTGGAGGCTGCTGTCTAACACGATCAGACCATAAGCAATACCTATCGCGTCTTCAGGCGGAAGGTCAACACAGTCTGTGTACAAGTACTCAAGAAAGGCACGATACACAGGGTAAGAAAACTGGTCGATTTCTAACACTTCCTTCATATCCTCATTCCAGTACGACTGGAACATGGTTCTGAAGTGTTCGCACCTAAGAGACAGAGACATCATCTGGAACATCTGTATGTACACATGAATGTTATGTTACAGTTCCCCCGAACTATGTATTTGGTGCGCTCTGCAACAGCCCCAAATATTTTACTATATGCCATCACAGCAAACGGTCCACATTTTGGTTTTAGTGCTCTGTTAAACTTATGCATCAAGATAGAACTCTAATTTGACCTATGCTACAAAACCATCTGTGTATGCACTGCAATCAGACTAGTTTAACATGATTTATTATTCTGGGAATAACATATAGGCTCAGTGAAGACTGAATAGGGACCATTTTAAGGCAGAATTTTGATTCAACTCCTTCCATAATCATTTAAAGTGATTACAGACACAGTTAATAATATGTGTTGCAGGTTTAGGGTCCCTCCCCACCACTTACTTTCTTCCCTCCCCTCAGATGGAATACAGAGGTTATTGTATTTAAACAGGAGCTGTGGAACACGACCTCTACCTGATTTTCAGAACAGCTTTGTGAACGTGGATGTACTTCCCCTCTACACGGAACTTTAGGTCTGAGGTTTCTGGGCTGTCAAATTCTCTCCTCAGAGACTCAGCTACTGTTAAAAACTCTTCATGCTCTGGAGAAACAATTTTTAAACAAACAAAACACGTTAAGCATCTTAAACAGAACACATGCGTCACTGTAAGTAAAGCTAGCTATTCAAGTAACAGCATGTGAAGGAAAATAGGTCAGGACCATGGTTCCACTGGGTGAGTCTGGAAGAATGACTGGCTCCATTACCCTTTTCCATTGGCAAGGACAGCTCCACAACAGCTCCACGCAGCAGTGGCAGCAGTCCTTGTTCCAGCTCATTACCCAGGACCCAAAGGACCTGGAGAACTTGCTTTCTCACTCTCCACATGGGGACCACCAATGAAATTACCAGCCTTCTGGCGGCCCTTCAGGGCAAGTGCCAGGTCAGCTGGGCTCAGCACCACTGCCTGGATTACACCAAGAGGGACCAGTCTGCAAACTGGTGGTAAATGGAGTCTATAGCATCACCTACAGCTACAGCTCACTTGAGAAATGAGGCACATACA
Organism: Anser cygnoides; assembly: GCF_040182565.1. Taxonomy (NCBI): domain Eukaryota; kingdom Metazoa; phylum Chordata; class Aves; order Anseriformes; family Anatidae; genus Anser; species Anser cygnoides. The sequence goes on from NC_089873.1 coordinate 183,239,459, forward strand.
GACACACCGTGACCTGAGCCTGAAGAGTAAGAAACGTCACCAGTTGGCCACTTTTGTGCCAGCAGAGCAGACACAGATCATGTTAGTGAGCCCTGGCAAAGACCTTAACAAACAACCTGCAGGCTACCTCAGTTTGTCAGTCAATTATGACAACACAAAATCCAACAGCAGTGCTACAAGAAGAGAGACTGTAGCAAGAACTCTACCTACAACCAAGGACACAGGGCTTCTGCAATTTTGGAAGTGCATTAAAATTGTGTGATTACAGCTCTTCGACAGTTCTTAACATTAAGGTCAGAGATGTCCCGTTCTGTCTCTCTAGAAATCCTAGATTTGCAGCACAAGCTGGCTAAGAATTGTAGTAAAGCAAGAACTCCAAAGTTTTAGGAAACTTAACTTTAACCCACTAGTTGATGGTTTTGTTGATGCACCTCACAAGTGAGTTTCAACACACAGCCTCTAGGCAGCATAGCATGAGAAAGAGGGGAAAAAAAGGCAGTTCCAAAAGGCAGTTCCGCTCTTATGGGATGTGGCCTGTCTCCTGTGTCCCTCAGGACTGTGGACTGTTCATCCATATACAATACAACTACTCTTCACCATTAGCAGCAGTTAAATTAGCTGGTACTTAATATACACACACACAGTTAAAACAAATTGCTTTAACAGACAAGTTATGTTTCTGCCAAAAAACTCCTTTGGTTCACTCTGCATGGATCATTCACAAACTGGCATCTCATCAGAGCTAAACAAACCACACTCCAATCCCCCTTCACCTGCTCATGTGATTTTTTTCAAGGTCATCAGCTTATCTTAAGCTATGCTGATGATCAACTTTCACCCCAAATACCTTAAATTCATTCCTCAAAGAAGGCTGCAGATTTGAACTTCACCACAGTCAATCCTGAGTGGCAGATTTATCTTTCATTTGGCAAAGCCATCATAAATGAAAGTAGAATGATAACCTTTATGCAGAGTTAGCTTTCACGAAGAAAAAAAAAGTTTTTTTAAACCTTTAAGAATAAAACCTATTTAAAATTTAAACCTATAAGAATAAAAGAGATGGAAAGATTATACAGGAAGGAGATTGAAACTGTCCCTAAATTAATGCTTTTGATGTAAAGATTCAGTAATTACGATTATCAGGTTAAGAGAAGAATAATCCCTGAAGGCCAGTAAGAATTAAAATACAGAAACAAGACTCAAATACCTTGTTATGATCAACCTGGGAATACTTCATAAAAATTAAGGAACTGAAAGCGACTGCATCTGGGAAGATGTCATTTAAAGAGCCTTCACTACTAGCTGAAGACAATAGACCAAGATAATCATCACACGTCTACAGAGGGCAAGAGTAACACACATTCCCCAGGATTAGAGAATTGAAGAAGTAGGGGAAAAAAACAAACAAGACTTGGATTTACCCTGAGGCAGATCATTTCAAGCTAATCTCTCTCTGGTAAAATTTTCCAGTTTTCCTCTACAGATGAGATGCTGTTATCTGGACCTTTATACTTGTGAAAACAAGCTAAATGAGAAGTTACAATGGAAAAGCCGGATTAGGAGAGGAATTCTTAGCTACAGACAGAAAAGCCACATGCGAAGATAAAAAGTCTGAGTTTGAAAGAAAGTTACTTAAGATCTAAACCCTCCCCAGCACTAGCTCTCTACAGGAACTACCAATGTTTGGATTTGTTGTCAACATGAAGACAGATTAGACGGCCTAGATGATCTTCAGGACTGAAGTGGAAGATCTAAGACAAAAACCAATAAGCACGATGTGCAAGCTAAGCACTGGATGGCATATTTTGGGTCAAGTAAGAATTAGCAGTATGTGAATCAAAGATAACCAAGAAGAATGCCTTGGGCATATGAGCTGGTCATAGACACTGCCTCATGAAGGGTATTTCAAGGCTGCATAAGAACATAGTTCCAAAAGAAAAAATGATACTAGGATCTTGCTATACACAGACTGTTACTTATAAATCTGACTGGCTTTGAGGAATATCAAACTAAATCAGCTTAAGAAATCATGTCACAGAAAGGAAACTTGGAATCCTGTCATTTTACTTCCTTAACAAGAAACACAAAGCGATTTGCTCTTTCACATTCATATTGGAAGAGTAATTACTAAGAAGGAAAAGCTAAAGACAACACCTAGAATTCAAAGTTATTAGAAACTACAGAAACAAAAGTCAGGAGCAGTATTCCAAGCAGAAATAATTTTAAGAATAAAAAGTTACATTTGATGATCTAGAAGTCCTTCCCTGTCCTGAGCTCAAACAATACAAACAAAGGAAATGGACAATATTCATAGTACAGCGGTACAACAGGGCTCTCTAGTTGTTTGTTTGCAAAAAAACTTGTTAACACTGTTCCAAATCCTTGGCTGAAGTTGACTTTTTCTTCAGAAGAAAGAAAATAACCAAAAAAAAACCGCAACCAAACCACACAGACCCTAGCTAGAAGAGCTAGTTTTAATTGCCAGTTCTCCTAAAAGCAAGAACCATCCTGCCACAGAAGCAGTATGCTGTGCTAACCACTACACACATGCACAGAGACTATAATATGAAAGCACATTTTATAAGAATAATTAAACCAAAGTTATTTGGCTTCTAGAGCACTGGCTTCAACTCAAAGCTTGTTCTCACCTACTGACAGAAGACGCCACATAACGGCAGGGGTAGCAAAGCAAGCAAACACATCGTCAGTGCAGGAAAAGTGAGTGAGGTGGGGAAGGACCACAGACTGGCCGCGGCATTGGCCCCACATGTACACCTGGCCACTCTGGGTCCTGGCAGCCGAAATGTGAGCAGAGTGGCAGGCTGCGATCTCCACAACCCTGCAAACAGAAGAAACCTTGTAAGATACTTAAAGGTATGGAACCAAGTGACCTCCCAAATGCCACACCAAAATAACAGCAAGTGAGCTATGTATCTACACTCCGGTACTTCTTTGTCATGCATGAACGTGATTCTGTTTGAACAGATCAATATTTAAGAATTGCAATGACATTTCCATAGTACTTGTAGGTTTTACTGTAATCAGGTATTGCTTTGATAATGTCATTTTTTGTTGACATTCCTCCTTTTCTCCCATAACCGTAAGAAGGAAAAAGTCTACCCCACCTTTAAAACCTATCAGATACTTATTCTCCTTGATAAATGCTTATGGATCTTACAAAGCTTCCAGCTAGGGAACGGTCTGCAAAGTTAAGACTACTGTGATTTTACAGAGCATTTTACAAAACTTCTTTCAAACGGATGTAAAAATTTCTCTCATTTTGAGATTAAAATCCTATGTATTTTTCAATAAACCCAATGCTTCTGCCCCTCCTTTAATATGTTTTTTGTATGTAGGCAGAAATTAATCTACTGCCCGAGTTTCTGACTTTGTATTTTGCTGTTAATTTCATCTCATCAATGCTGAAACTGTTTGGAACATAATTTTTGCTTGGACAAAGTTTCATTTGAGGAGAGGTGAATACACACGCTTAACTCCTCATTCCTGAAGAGCTATCATTACTTTAAGTAAAATCTACATAGTATTTTCAACCCCCCCCTCCCCCAAGTTCCTTAAAATACTAGAGCTATTGATGCAGACTTACCTATTTTGTTCTCCCATTGTCCACGCAATCCCTACCTCACTATCTGAAGCATTACAAGAACCAAGAAGAACCACATTCTGTTAAAAGGACTGCCAAGATGTTTCCAGTGTCCCTGTTCAGATACTAAGCAAAATTCTGGAGAAGTTCCAGAGTTAGCTCAGAAGTAAAAGCTGTGCTTTCCTGGTTTTCCCCACATGTTTAAAAAGAGAGGATTCCAGGCTTCCGTGTGCTTTGTGTTTATAATAATTAAATGAAAAAACAAAACAGATCAAGCGCGACAAATGTCTTTCCAAACAGTCTAAGCTCATACATATGAAAGTGCTTATTCCCTTACAGAACAGTATCTCTAGCTCTAAGCAACATTGAGACCTTCTAGCATCGCTGCATGAAACATCATAAAGTCACGATTTTATGGGCAACTTACATTTCATTATAGCTATCCAGCAATACGAAAGCGTTCTTCTCCGAATTTTCTTCCCTTAGCAGAACAGATTTTTTTAAGAATAACTATACTATACTTGATACGTAGAGTTAAGTGTACAGCACATTAAGTATATACTCATCAAAATTCAGAAGTGTACCTTCATAACTGTGCCTCCAAGCTAACACAACGCTAAGTTTAGAAGTTCCTTTTAAACTATATGTGCAAAATTCTTCAAAATAACATCGAATGCCACCTCCCAAGGAACTGTCAGAGACATCATGCATAAATGTCAAAAGAGTTACATAAATGAAAGGACCAAGAGAAGCATTAATATGCTTCATGGGAAATGTCAGCTCACCCACTTAATAGCACTGTTTCCAAGGGAGTCAAGTCAAGCAAGATGAGTAAGTTCAAGTGACTTCTCCCTCCCTTGGACTCCAAGCAGAAGTTCAATGATATTTTCTCCCTCCTTTAGTCACTGAACAATTGCCGCTTTTATTATAATCCCACATTTGACTTCACATACAATTCTAAATGCAACAATTCCCCTTCTTTCACTCAAGAAATGAGTCATTAAGAAAGCTGATGCATTGCAAGTATACACACTTTCCTTCTAGCACTTGAAAAAAAAATAATTTCATTTCACTTTGCTAGTGTCACTTCTTCCACAGACAAGTGAGCCTTGCCTTCGTGGTTTCTACTGTGATGGTTACTTCCTTTATTTCAACTCCACACCCCCCTTCCCCCCAATCATTTATAAACCCTTAAATAATCTCAGCATTGTGCAGCTTTTCATTTAAGGCTAAACATGAAAAACAGGAAAAAATAGGGATGACTTCCCAGAAAGACACTTCAGATCTATAAAATGACATCTTTCATAGATAAATTTTCTATTTATATGAAACTGGAAATGGAGTAGAAAAAACAGCCACAAGTGTTTCCTAGTTAAAAGGAAATTATAATTTAAGTGATTTACAAGTTAAGGGACTTATAGGTTACAAGGCTTCCAAACTGAAGCATGTTTATTTACAGGTATGCACATGGGTCCAGAGAACAGGACTGGGGTCCAAGTTTGTAGGTGAACAGCAGAAGAGCCATAGGATTTCTGTCCTAAATATGATGATAAAGGTGCTGAAAGAGGGTAGACAAGGGTGAATCTTCTGCGAGTCCAGGAAACTAAGAGCATATATACATGTTACCTGAGAAACTGCTAACTGCTACCACTGACAAGAGTGGTACTGTCTACCCATAGCTCTAGCAATCTTTGCAAATTGAGTTCTGTTTCCATGGTTGGCTGTTACCCAGAAAGCCTTTCAGAAAATTGATTTTTCTTCATGTGTCACTCCTCCTCCCACCACCCCTTTAATGTGGTCCTCAATACAGCTTAAAAGCTTGGCTTATTGATTTTATAGCTCAAAAGTTTTGATCAAAGGAATCATATTTAGAATAGCCTAACAGTCATTCATTATTTTCAGTGTCAGGTAAGTATAAAATGTTTACATTCAATAATCATTACAGATAGCAAAAAGCACTCAGTCTATAGTAAACAGTAAGTTACCATCCTTTCCTGGAATTTTAACATTATCAATAAAAATACAACCCACCAAACCCCAAACTCACATGCTTCCAACACTAGAGACTGCGTAACATGCCTAGACATATCAACCCAGAAACAGCTTCAGGAAGATTACCTTTCTTTTTCCATCATGATCTGCACTGGACTTAGCTGGTTACTTTTATTGCCAGTTCCCAGCTGCCCGTAAGTGTTAGCTCCCCAGGCATAGAGCACACCCTCATCTGATAGTGCTAGAGTGTGTGCATAGCCACAGACAATCTGTAAGTGAATGTATAAGCATTACTACTGAACAAAAAAAGAGAAGAAACACAATCATTGCACGCATACCTTAGTCTAGCCGATATTAGATACCCCAGCCATTCTTTATTTAGTACTAGAACGTGTTATTTCTCAGTACTTAAAGCTAGAACAAGATACATTAACAGTAACAACTGGGAAACTCCCAGCTTCAACTTCGTTAATTTAGCATTCGTTGGTTACTCCTCCTAAAAAATATACAATATGGTCTAAACATATATAAAACGTAGTAAGTCTTTTCCTACAGGAATTGCCAGTTTCTTATTTTTTGAATCTTAATTTCATAATATTCTATAGAAATCCTGCTAAGTCTCCCCAGACTTTACTTGCTTTCAGCTGCAGACTCCTCGCACAAACAGTGAACTTCATTATCAACTCTGAAATAATTTGAGAATTTGATGTTCACTATATAAGCTTTGAGAGCTGCAGGTCTAAAGTTAACAGAGCCCTTAACCTGTTCAACCTTGGAAAAAAAAACATGAAAACTTCTTGTTTTTTAAATGAAATGAAAACCACTGTGACCATCAGCCACGCCTAAAGGGCTGATTAGAATACTGATGTAGAATCTAAATTTGAGCATCTTAGTTTTCTAGTTCTCCTTAATTTTTTATATTTGCCTAGGATATTTCATTCGCTTTGTAACAAAAATGCAATTTTTAACGATAGCATAATTTACTTAGTCACACTAGCCAAATTCAGATCATTCAGATTTACAAAAGCAAGTGCTTCACAGCTTACTTGTATTTTTTTTTTTTTATAAGCCTAACATAGTTTGAAGGAGCCAAATAAATTCAGCATTGAAATTGTGAAATCTAGAAGCAGGTACAGATTCCAAAGATACAGTTTTAACAGATTCTAGAAACATAAATGCATTCTCTATTTCTGCATTAGACATACCTGGAGTATACACACACCATGCAATGCTGCCACTCTGCACGGTGTTAGCTGATTGCCATTGTTTCCAAGACCTAGCTGACCATTACCATTGTAACCCCAGCCATAAACCTGATTGCAAAAAGAAAACAAAATTAAGCCACTACTCTAGGAGTGCAGCATATTTAAGACTTAGCATTAAGCACTAGTCCAAATCGTACATCTTTTTAAAGAACTATACGCTATTTCAAGAGATATTAAGACTGAAAGATACTAAGTACACTGCAACAATCAACTATATTCAACTTCAGTCCTGTGCTACTTTTTAAAGAAGCTTTCTAAAATATATTCATCTTTGAATTACTAGAACTTTTGCAATAAAACTTACAATGCACCAAAAATTTGTGTGAACATTTTCAGTTGACTTTTTTTTTTAAAAAAATAAAAGTTATTCTAACCAGCTGATCATCTATCGGATTAATTTAAGTTGAAGCCCCCAGTTTAGCTCCAATTTTTCCTTTAGCTCTGTCATAGTAGACAAATCAAGACAGAATTAGGTACAACAAAAGCTCATCTCAACCTCAGGGACCTTTACAGTCCCTCCTGTCACGAGAAAATGCTATATGCTCCAAATGTGGTGTGATATAGTAAATTTGAGGTTACAGTTCATACCTAAAGGCAAGTTCAAATCGTAAATTTCTTATGTGGAATGGAACAGTTGCACAATACTAGGGCAATGTTCAAAAGCTTGCTTTGTTTTTGTAGCTGGCAGTTAAGCAATGTGCTCAAGAACCAGGATCATTCATTGTATTCTTGCAGAAAGATTAACTACTTATTTGTGCAGCTTTCAAAAATCTAATCAAGATGTATGTTCAAGAACCTACTGAAATATACTGAAATAACGCTTAATGACTCATGCTTAATACAACTGTTAAAATTCTTGCAGATGCAGGCCCAGTAAAAATCTTGTTCTAATAGTCTTTGTCATAAGAAGCAAGGTTTACTGCAAAGACAGGATCTCTAGTTAATAGCACAGTTTCTCTAAAGCGGTCTCACAGTAGTTACCAATACATACTCTAACCTGAGTAATCCGTACCAGCCAATATTCCGTGCTCAGACATTAACCTCTTAAATTATGTAAGAGAGAGAGAGAATGTGAGAACACAGCAATACTTACCTCGCCATTGTTTACTACAGCCATGGAGGAGGTCTGACCACAAGCGATGGCAACTACCATTTTACCCTGTAAACAGTTTGAGACTCTACGAGGAGTTGGCTGGTTTGCTGTAGATCCAGATCCAACTTGACCACAGTTGTTATAGCCCCAAGCATATAGCTGTCAATAAAAACAAAGAAAAAAAATGTAGTTTAAGCCTTAAGAATAGTAATGACAGCAATAAATTATAATCTCATTATAGTCAGGATGAGATTATATAAACTATCCTATTTAACTAGCTAAGATGCTTAAGATAATTTTCAACTATTGGAAATTAATGAAGAGCAATAGGACTGACCTAGGAAACATGAACACAGCACTTTTTCAGCTTCCTACTATGGAACTGGAGCATCTGACTACAGGCAACACAAGGAATGTACTTCCATGTAAAACATAAATCGGACTAGAAGACAAAGAGTACAAAGAGTACAAAGAGTGGACTTGCGTATCAAATAACACTTGTGCTTGCATTCATTTTCCCACCATCACACAAGCATGAAGAAGTCCCTGCTTTGCAGGTATTTCATTCTCTTTAGAAAACTCTGATCTAGGTTATTGTGGTGTAACGACCACATGGACACCAGGGTCTGTTTAGGCATCAATAACTTCAACTACCACTTTATAGAGCACAAGCTCCCTTCTTATAGCTCTACATTAGCTCCACAAGCGGTACTTTCCCACTAAATATTCATTGGTTAACAACTTTGCCCATCAACAGCAAACATTTAGCACCTTCCATATCTGAACGGTTGGAGAACAAGCAGTTTGAGACAGCAAGGGGTCTCCTGGATCACCCTTCTTTGTTCCTTCTAAGTTGTTTACATTCCTCATGGCTTCATCATCATTGAGTCCAATGTTATCACCAACCACGGGGCTTGTCGACCCCCATGGCGATACTCCCACAGGATATAGCCGGACAGTCATCATACCTCTTTCTATCTTTCAAGAGTTGTCAGTGGCTAGTTTTATCAGCCCATATTTAACCATAACAAAACTTAAATACCCGCCACAGACGTGCCAGTCACGTGAAAGCTCGCTGACAGATATACCCTTATGTAAAGTCTGCATATCCTAGGGTGCCAGTTTACCACAACACCAAACCAAAACTCAGACATCAGAAACAAACAAAACACAACCTTCCCTCTCACCCCCACTTCCCCCAAATAACAACCCACAATTCATTTGCCATGCCTAATATGAAAAGAAAAAACACCAGTTCTTTGGTTTTTGTTACTTGTATTTGCCAGGTCATCATTCCTACTGAATACCTGAGGAGGGTTATAACTATTTTGATCTATAAAATGTATTTTAATAATAGGAAAATAAAATAAGGAGAAGTTAACTCAGAATGTAGCTCAAAATGCCAAACTGTTTACGATTTTCCTCTTTCAGAGGAGCATGAATGTCTTAATGATTTTTTTTGTTTGCATTGCATTAAAGTTGGACTGACCTAACCGTACAAATCAATTATGCCAAGTATTTCCATGACTACTTCCAAATTCAGTGCCTCTCTGAAACTCCAGATCAAGTCACAAGGTTTTCTGCAGCCCAATGTTTCCGTAAATAAAACTCCATTTAAAACATTTCACTGCTTTCAATATAAATAATTTTGAAACAGGTAAAACCTCCCAGCACAAATAGACTAAGATACTGCAGAGTACACAAGGGATGGATTTATAGTACATTAACTAGCCACCATGGCTAGCCAGCTGCAAATATCAGCTCCATGGTAAATACAAAGAAGCTTCCCCTCTTCCACTGAGATTTCAAGCATGTTATATTATAAAAGACAGCACGGCCGTTGCAGGCAGCTACCACACAGCAGCTGACAACATTAGTTAAACTAAAACATGAACATTCCTGCCTTCCCACACAAAAAATAAAATTTGATCATTTCACCATTTGTCATCAAACATGACAGCGTGAAGATCTTTCCTAAACACAGGCTCCCTCACAGAGATACAACGCAGACTAATAAAACTAACCCAGTGTCTGTTTCTTACCCCAAAGACACCGATTACTGACTGCATTAACCAATGCAGTATGACTCCACACTGCACCAAAACACAGATGTGCTCCTATTACCAGCACAGAAAGAATTGTTTCCATTTTCACGCTTAGGAAGGTTCTAAAATTAACTTTTTTTCCCCCATAAGATCAGAGCTGAACCAGGCTTTCTCCCATGCAGTAACATACCTGAAATCAGAGACACACACTGGTCAAATCTGACCGACTGGAAACCAGCTGAACATGTTTCCCATGACACATCGCCTCAAGCCACATAAACAAATAGCTCGAAGCAGATTTGGGATATAAAACAAATGCTCTTTCAGTAGCTATACACAAAAGTATTCAGAGATGTGCAAAGCAACATTCTTTCCCCTATACCAGTGTGGAAATCACAAAGACTGCAGGAAACAGACTAAAGGCTAACTGGAATACAGACAACTCAACACACCCCTCAAATATTAGAATTGCAAAGCAAGTAGTAATCCCAAGTTTGGCACCTTACAAAGATTCTTCCACGTGTAAGTGGCACACCTCTCTGGTCTCATCACAGAGACATACAACAAATGAAAGACAAACATTTACTAGCCTATCATTCCTCCGATTTGTTCAGGGTTATTTTCAAGTCTGCTCTGAAGGAAAGGACACCCTAGCTTGAGGCAGCAGTAGAAAAGGTTATCTTGTAACTACACTATGGAGAGAGAGCTTCAGACTGCAGTCACCTGCACTATTCGTTCAAGATGGAAATTAAGAGATTTGAACAGGTTTCAACTTACATCCCCATCAGCTGATAATGCCATGGAATGATGAGAGCCACAAGCTACTTCCACCACTCTCTTTATTAACAGATTTGTGCAGACTTGAACAGGAGTAATGCCCTGGTTGGTTGCGCCATTCCCAAGCTGGCTGTAACCATTATGTCCCCACGCATATACTTCACCATCTGCAAAAACATTTAAGTTTGTGATAAAATCATCACAGATTCCAAGGGAATTAAGATAAACAGAATCGTAAGAATTTAGAGAAGGACATCTTGAAAGTAAAAGGAGCAAAAAAAAATTGAAGGAATCCTCTTATTACAAGAATCCTTCACATGCTGAAAGATTATGTACCTTGTGTACAACTATTACATATCACAGTATGACTAGATTACTGGAGAGATACAGGAAAAGCGCACAGGTAAAATCAAGTATGTCATAAATGGTATTGTAAAATTCTACAGAGTTGCAACATAACGGAGGTGTAAGGGAAACTTACTTTAGTTATTGCAGAATATATGTGGCTCCACTTAAGACCAATGAGGACCCCTTAGTGTGCATTACCCAATTAATAAATTCATGCAATTGCCTCTTAACCCATTCTTCTTAAGCTACGCAGAACTTGAATCTGTAACTTGTGCTTCCCTATTAAACACTGATTTCCTACCTTCAGTGCAAAGTACAACATGTGGTCCACTTCCGTAACTGAGACTGGAAATCTTCTTTCCACATAAGGCTTCTAATTTCTTTGGTACTATCGTGCTCTGATTATCTCCAGTTCCCAAACAATTACTGCAATTCAGTCCAAAAGCAAACACCTGAAAAACACAGGAAGACTGATTTCAAGTGACTTACATGCAGCTACGCACAGATGTGGTGATATCCAGGCCTTCACAAAAACACAGCAGAGTTTTGCCATGGACTCCTGAGAAGCAAAGACTTCACTCACAGAAGTTAACAAGCTCAAATGTGAGCACCAGGACACTTTAGGAATTAACTAATGCGTCTGAATGCTTCAGATCTGTGCTGGCCTGAAAGGAACTGCGCTATAAGAAGTACACAACTATGAAAGTGGAACACTACCGTCCTTTAAATGTGGCTTGTAAAGAGCAGCCGTGGTTATACTACAGGGGACTCAATCCTACAGATTTGAGTAAGAGTTGGAAAAAAAAAATCCTGCTCTACACATCCTCACAATAAATCCTCTCATTAACACATCCCAGAACATGTGGCTTGTTTCATCTCAACAGCACAATGTTAACTCACACCAAGTTTCTGAATCCTGGCCTTTGTCATTTCTAAGTTTTCTAAATACTCCATCTGTATTGTCCTCATAAAAGACTAAAAAAGTAATTACAAGTTAAATCCAACATGTTTTGAAACATACTACGTTCACATGGTGCTTCTACAAAGTTATTAACTAAAATACTCTGCAGACTCTGAAACGAACTAATTGGGAGTTATTTGTTCCATTTTCTTAGAGCCTTACCTCGTCATTGTGCGTTATGTATATAGCTTCGTTGGCTGATGTACCAAATACACATGCTTTCCGAATAGATGCTATTTCTTGAGGTGACAGTAAGGTAAATATTGGCCACTTTCCTACATCCACCATGATGTTACTGTGTCTCATGAAGTTTCTACAAGTAAGATGACAATGCTGTAATAAAAAAATCTTATCAAAAGGTGTATTTTATACTTTCATCAACAGGCAGTAAGATAATTTCCTTTAAATGAGAGAAAAGACATCTTCATCAACGCCTCAGAGCGCAATATTCTATTCTGTATGAAATATGTAATAATATACAAATTATATACAAACAGCAAGTCACTGGGATAGGACATTAGAAGCACAATCTTTTCTTAACTGGATATATGAGGCAACTGTATTCAGTACTACTGAACAACCACCATTATGCAAGCAAACTTTTAATAAAGTTTGTGATATAGCAAATACCCCCCGGTGGCAGAGTGGATTTCAGAATTTCAGCTGGTATTCCTGCATATACTACGTACAAAAGTTGTTGAAGTGTATGCAAATAAACAAAGGTAGGACTGTTGGGCATATGAACCAAACATGTCATATCTTGTGTAATCAAAAGTTGCTATTACGGTCAAAAAACTGTTGGAGAGGCCACAAAAGCACGAAATTAACTTACTAGTTTGTACTGTTAAGCAGTGAAAAATTGGAGAAAAAGTGATTAAATGAAATTGTGGTCATTTGTTATGTAGAAACAAGCTGGACCACATTAAACGCTGGAAGGAGATGACTGTAGGTAGACATCATGGCTCAGTGAACATACATGTGTGTAATCCATCCTTACACAATGCTTTAGTTTCCCCAGGAAAATTGCACCAGCTCAAGAACAAAGCTGCCAATCAACATGACCTACAGAGCTTATTGAGGCTTTCAGTCCTGCACATAAAAATTATAACTACTTATAGCCTCAAGGGATTCTGCCACTGACGATCTAAAATACTTTTTCAGGGTCATCAGCAAGTTTCCTGAAACCCAGAAAGCTCTCAGTGGAGAATCCCACCGAATGTCAGTAGCATGATGCAAATCACAATAAACCACCATAAAATGAAGGCTAAGAGATCGTTCAATGATAAAAAACATAGCTCCATCCAGGTGCAATCCTCTCCTCAACATTCAGGTCTTTCCTTTTCATTTGTTTGCTCCAGATGCTTTTGCTTCTGATGCTTGGTTCTCAGAACTGTGCAGACTACCAAGGCAAAGTTTCAGAAAGTTTCAGTTCAGATTCTTTATTCAAGACCCGCAGTGAATCCTGCAATGCAAGATGTTCAGTGCAGTGTTCTTTTTCGTTATTTTTTATTTTGTTTGGTTGGTTTGGAAGGAGGGGGGTAATTTTTATTAAGAAAAAAAGTAGTTTGTGAAACATTGAGATCAGTGGAGGTGTGTGTAGGAAAAAGCAAACAAAAACCTGACCTTGCATATTTATCAAGTTTAACTTTGCTCCAACAAATCCAGCTCTGCTCTCTAGGCACCCACATCTCTCACTAAGAGCATAACTTCACTTTATGTTTCACAGCTGAAGCAAGTCTTGAAAATACCTGAAGCCTCCAGATGGCACATTCATAATAAATGTGTCTGTAGAGCAGCTTTTGAAAACCCACCTGATCACATCACATTCTACACAGATTTGAATGCATTTAAGCCTTCTTAATTTCTACTCCAGTTACAAACTCAGATGAGCTAGCTGTTAAGATTTGTTGTCTCACTTTGGCAAACCTTTAAATTAATGTATAGTGTAACATGTTTAAAGACAGCAATGTCTTGTTCTTCTGAGCATACCAGGTTCTGACTTGGTCCATTCTGACCATACCTACATAATTTGCCCTACGTAACACAGTCGACAAGGCACAAATGCATCATGGACTGAACATTAAGAAAAAAAAATTTCTTCATTAAAGTTCTTTTCAACACATGATGCCCATTTAAGGCATGAATACAAAGCATTATTTTGATGGATAATATCCTAGTAAATAACATCAAAGTTTTGCAGCACAGTTAGAACCTATTCTGCTCTAGAGGTAACCAGATTAAAATGTGCTCCTTTATCTCTCCCTTTCCGACCTTCGCACTAGGTGTTTAATCCACTTGACTTATTTTCCATGACTACATGATTCACTTATTTTCCATGACTACATGATTCACTTAACCGCTCCTCTTCGAGGAGATTTTTCCAAGCACTTCCAAAATCTGTGGTGAGTTATACTCCATTGCCCACACCTCAACGCTCAGCTGGGTACCTTGTCAGACAAACTCATACCATTCTACAAAAAAGAAGCTTTCAAGTACACAAGACTTCCCAGACTGAAGACATGAGAAGTAAACTCTATCCACAGATGACGAACCTCAGGATTTTTGAAGGTCTAACACTCCTTTCATACGTTCATAGAATCATTAAGGTTGGAAAAGACCTCCTTTATCTATAACAGCGTTGGATATTTGCAATTTAAATATACCTGAAATACAATTTAAATATACCCGAAAATACAGGTCTATAATGCAAAAAAAAAATATTTGGGGAATATACACGTGTATATAGTACTATATATGGAGATGTCAATAAAATAACTGTGTTATCAGAACAGAAGCTCAGTTAATTTTACCATCCTCTAAGACATACTGCACACTTTTCAAAAGGATACACCTCACAACGAGCTTCTCACAGCTCACAATCAAGCCTTCAATTCCTGTCCAGCAGATGTTGGAACATGAGGAGGGAAAGTGCCTGTGGAGCTTCTCCTGGGCAGTTCCTTGCTATGAAAGGCTGATCTAGGAGACTTCAGCTGTGCCATGACACAAAGGAACGCAGCGTCCGTCCTTCACTCACCCTTCCTGTACTACATCAGTAAAAGAGCTAAGTTTATTATTTACTTCTGCTGATAAGTCACGTAGAGGCCTGGAGCCCACTATACCACATACCGTGCAAAAACTGCACCTTAATGGAAAGTTTGTAAGCGCAATGGAGTAGCAAAGTACCAGCTGGAATCCCAAGGAATGAAGTTATTTTAATCTGTACGCAAATAGCTCCCTCAATATATTACCTTACAACATTCTGTATGCAACACAGCAGCAGCATTTCTAAGGAATATCTGCATACATCAACGCCTAAATTAAAATTCATATTCCTGAGAACTCTGCAATTAAAAGCCTTCTAAGTGTAGATGTCAAACTTAAACTTGGTGCTCTGGGAAACACTGTATGCCACTGCTCTTAAATGTCTTCTCACTTCTGCTGCACGAACCAGTGATAAACAATACACCGCACGGCGTTACTTAATGTTTGTATTGCACTACTGCAGAACCAACCAGCAGAGGGAGCTTGTGTCAACACCACCTCTTCTAACTACTTTGACATCTTCGAAATTACCCAACAATATCAGTATACAAACAGGAACAGAAACAAAGATGATTGTTTGAATTTCAGTGATGCTAAAAATAAGCAAGAAAGGATGACTTGCTGAGAAGGAAACTGAACTGGCCACGCACTGCGTGGAAAAGAAATTTAACTCCAAGGCATCATCAGCATTGGGGGAGGGGAGGGTGGGAATCTAGGTCCGCTCACAACAAAAAAGCCCCATGCTTTCAAAAACAGAAGCCCTTCAAATATCCTATGCGAAACTGCCGCCTATGCATTCAACATCTCACTGGCCTGAGCTCCAAAGAAACAATGTGCAGGCTGATTCTCAGCAGTACATGTATGCACACACGAATCCCTGCCTGAAAAAGAAAACAAAAAACAACCAAACAAAAAACAGAAGGCAATGTTCACAAAGTTTTGTTTTTGTTTTTTTTTAAATGGTGTTAGACAAAGTTTTACACAGTTCAGCTAAACAATCCCATGCTGGAAAGAACAGTAACCTAACAAAAATGTCCTACGGGGAAGACAGTACCAATTGTCATTGCAACAAAAAACTCACATTAGCTACTCAGATTATCCCCTTACTGTAAAGATTATTTGAAGATAATTGTATGTTTGTTTCACTCTTTCCTCTGGCTCCAATTTTGCAGCTGATTCTAGCTGGGCAGACTTAATTCCTGCACAGAAAGAAATCGCAGGCTCAGGCCTTCATTTCCCCTCCTGGTCTACAGTAATCAAACTGCAGCAAGAACACAAAAGCTGGAATGTCTAGTTTAAGAAAGACAAAAAAAGGGATTAAGTCCGCCAATCTTTTCAAGTACACCTCAATTAAGAAACAACCAAATCCCAGACATCCGGGTAGTCTTCCCTATGCTTTCTCCTGTTTGCCCTTTTTTTTTTTTTTTAAGAAAATCTCGTATTTCAGTATTGAGAAATAACAGGGAAACAATACGTAGTGCTGATGTTAATCAGATGCAGAAACTAAGTGACTTTATTGTGACTTGCTCCCTGCCAACAAAAAGATATTACATTCCCCGAAATCATGTGCCTCAACTTACTTTCCTAAGACCTTACATAAGGCGAGATTCTTATGACAATATGTTCAAACCTCCGCATGCTGGTGATTTATTTTTAGATGCCTTTTATGTGCAATACAGGGAAAGACAAACATGCTAATGTAAGATCTTGAGAAGCAGTCCTCCTGTTTCCTTTGAGCAACTGGCTGAAAGGAGATAACATGCAGAAAATCAGCACGTATATGAACTCTATTGAATATCAGATTGTTTTAACCACACCAAAAAAAAAAAAAAAAAACACCTTACAAGGATAACAGCCATCCAACCACCTTAACAAAAGTACAATTATAGCCACAATATGCTTTTTTTTAAATAATTACCTGAGCCATTAATGCAACTTACTGAAGCCATTCACTCCGTACATCTTCTAAGAAAACCACCTACATTTCAATGTGATGCATACAGAAATAAACGTTCAAAGGAAAACATACGTATCAGGGCTCCAAAGACTTACTGCCTCTCCCAAACACTAATTTTCCTAACCAACTTTGTGCTCCAAACACATTTCCATTCGCAATGCCTCCCTCACAACCCCACTCCTCGGATGCAGGTCCACTTTACCTTCTGTCAATAGGCTGCAGGATGCTTCCCAAAAGAGGTCATTTAAGCTAAATTAAAGCACTGAAAATCCCTTTAAAGAGAAAAAGCGAAGACTCCTTTTGCATTTAGAATTGTAGCAACGCCTGAAGAGATTAATTATTATATAAAGCCCAGTGGGGGGGGGGGGGGGGGGGGGGGGGGGGGGGACGTTGAGCCCCTGTTATCCCAATACGCTCGACCTCTTTGCCTTCAGGAAGCGGATGAGAAGGATGAACACACAAACACCAATCCGGAAACCAACCAAAAAGGCTCCGAGGGAGCCGGGCAGGGCTGCAGGCAGGCAGCCTGCCCCGTGCCCCGCGGTTACACGAGGGCTGCGCCCTCCTCCCGCCGCCCAGCACCTCACGGCCCTTCGGGGCGCCGCTCACCCGGCCGCCGCATCCTCCGCGAGCCCCCCCGCGGTCCCTCCGCCCGCCGCTCCCTCCACAGCGCCTCCGCCGCCGGGGTTGTCGGCGCTCGCCTCAGCCGCGGCCGCTACGGCCGTTGCAGCCGTTGCAGCCGTTACGCCCGTTACGGCCGTTGCAGCCGTTAACGGGGCCGCCGCGCGGCAGCGCGCACGGGAGCGCAGCCGCCTGCGAGAGCTGCCCCGAGCCCTCTGCATCACGTGACGCGCTCCCCCTCCCGCCCCCGCTCCCCCTCCATCTTGTCAGCTCGCCCGGGGGGCGGTGCCCCGGCGGCCCCTCCTCGCCGCCAGAACCCGCTTCGAGGCGGCTTCTGGAAACTCGTTGTGTGCTACCCGGTTCTGATGTATTATTAAAGTTAATATTTGCGGGTTATATCTCTCTACGGCTCCCTGTGTGTTTGTGCCTGCAGGCCGGGTGGGAGGCAGAGCTGCTGGGGAGGATCCAGGAAAAGGAAGATTGGAGAACGGCCCTCCCGAGGGGGATCTTTTGTTACTTGAAGCTGTTGCCAGGAAATGGCTTCCGCTTTTCTTAAAATTTACTTGCTTTCCCGGCTATGCACAGGGTCATAAGGCAGCTGGGGCCTCGTGCCATGAGCGAGGAACCGGCTGATCTGCAGCATGAAGCAGTAGGGTAGAACCCGCTAGAAGCATCAACCTATCTTTGGGGGTACCCAATTTCATAGAATCACAGAACCATTAAGGTTGGAAAAGACCTTCAAGATCATCTGGTCCAACCATCCCCGTACCACCAATGTCACCCACTAAACCATGTCCCTAAGCACCACGTCCAACCTTTCCTTGAACACCCCCAGGGACGGTGACTCCACCACCTCCCTGGGCAACCCGTCCCAGTGCCTGACTGCTCTTTGTGAGAAGAAATGTCTCCTCATTTCCAACCTGAACCTCCCCTGGCGCAACTTGAGGCCATTCCCTCTAGTCCTGTCACTGGTTACCTGTGAGAAGAGGCCGACCCCCAGCTCCCCACACCTTCCTTTCAGGTAGTTGCAGAGAGCAATGAGGTCTCCCCTGAGCTTCCTCTTCTCCAGACTAAACACCCCCAGTGCCCTCAGCCACTCCTCACAGGACTTGTGCTCCAGGCCCCTCACCAGCTTTGTAGCCATTCTCTGGACACGTTCCAGGGCCTCGATGTCCTTCTTGTAGTGAGGGGCCCAAAGCTGAACACAGCACTTGAGGTGCAGCCTCACCAGGGCAGAGTACAGGAGGACGATCACCTCCCTGGTCCTGCTGACTACACTATTCCCGACACAAGCCAGGATGCTGTTGGCCTTCTTGGCCACCTGGGCACACTGCCATCTCATGTTCAGGCAAGCATCAATCAGCACCCCCACGTCCTTTTCCTATGCAGGAATTTAGGACAAAGCTGTTTGAGGAAAAAATAGAAAACTCAATGTCACTACCCACAGAGTCAAATCCGGATGGATTGCTATGAGAGGGAATCAGTGATGTTGAAGAAATTCTGCCCTGGAACATGAGGCAAAGAAGGCCCAGCAGTAGGTCCAGGGCAAAAAGAGATTTTCCCTGCCAAGTTTCTGCTTACTGGACTGCTGAGTGACCACTTTAGCTGGCCTCAGGAAGACTGCTGAATAGCTTGTGCAACGGCTCGAGCTACAAAAATGGAAAGCATAAATAAGAAATTATGTGGAGAAGTGTAGTGAGAGCCTCCACGGGAAGAGCCAGAAGGGGAGCTGCAACTGAAAATCCATACACCAATGGTTTCCCTTTTGCCAGAGAAATAGCAGTGCATATATGCAACATTTGTTTTCTGCTTATGTTTGTGGCTCTGGAAACAAATCATCTGTTTAGAATAGCTGCCTTTCCTGACACTGCTGGGAAGTGGTGAGAAGGTGGAGCTATGTAAACAGAGCTTTGATCCTATTTAGTACCGTAACAAAGACCTGCTTATTTATATTATACGGAAAACCAGTTGTTTAAACAGGTACTGATACACATCCCCCAGTCAAAGTTTTTATTCACATGGGTTTAGGTTTCTTGTCATCAGTTATCACTAACGTCAGCATGTACAGTAAGTCCTTAAACACCTCACAGTAGTTGCAGTTAGTTTACACCATGTCTGAGCTTTACAATGGGCTGAGACAGCTAAAAAAAAAGGGCTCTGTGTGGAGCAGAAGTCACTGTATAACCTAGTGAATGCTACTTACTAGTCTTTGTTCTTTTTCTTTCTGCTAGGCTTTTTATAGAAGCCAACAATAACAAAAAAGTCTTCTCTCATCATTTTTTTTTTCTAGAAGGAAAAGGGATATGAAATCTTATATCCTTCTTGGAAAAGTTATGACAGACTGGAAATGTTATGAAAGCACTAAACAGGTCAACCAGGCAAAGTGCTATCCAAAGACTTTTTATTATTATTTTGTAGCAATTATTGCTTACCACAATGTACTGCCGATGTAACTCATTGCTGACTTGGATGAGTTAGCTCAGATGCTGGTATCTCTCTCTTGCACTGACGGTCTCAACTTCCATCTCATGAAGTTGATAGCAGATGACTATGCAGATGTCATAGCAGGTGATGATGAAGTCCTTTTCTCAAGTGACAAAACTCAAAGCATTGGAGATACAAAACAAACAATAGCATGGCATTGAATTACACCCCGAACCGTAATGTAACTCTAATCAGCAGATTCATTCTGAGGTGCACGTTGTTGAAACGAGATCACAAAGTGCCGTAGTCATAGATAAATTCAGGTTTAGTAGAATTTATAACCTTTTGTCAGTTTTAGATGAAAAAACCTGCCTGTATCTGCAATTCTGTAAGCGACCACAGTGAAGAGAGTGATGATGGCAGCTGTCAATGACCTGTTCAAGGATACTGAAAGAAAATTTCAGAATGTTTCTCTCCTCTTTGTTCGGCCTTATGTTATCCATCACTTGGTTAGCTGCTTTCATTCAAACTGCAGAATCCTAGTACACGATGCCAGCTGATATGAAAACAATCTGGAACTGGATATCCCCTACACACAGCTGGCACCTTATTCCACTCTGTTCTGCAGTCCTCACCATCCGCTTTCTATAGATGTGAAAGAATAGGTTCACTTAACATACCTACAGCTGTTCAGCAAAATCTGTTTTGAAGTGACCCTGCCACAGAAGGGTGCCAAAGGAAGTCCTCCCCTGATCAAAGCAGGGCGCTCCAACCCTGGAGGTTTGGCAGCAGCTGCTTGATTCCTCTGGAGATGGCCTGTCCACTGAGAAATGTGTGAGCTAACAGTGACACTCCGTGGTGAGCCAGATACAATGCAAGAGATCGATTTTCGCAGGTTTTTGCTTTCGTCCATTGTATCAAATGGAAAGGTATTAAAGCTGGATTTGTATATTTCAAAGCAGAGTTTCCTTCTCACTAAGATGAGCCTCAGTGTACCTCCAAGTTGTAATTTTGGCTTCCTGTAGAATTAACAGATTCAGACAAGATATTACCTATAGTATACATAGTGCAAGTAAGTAGGCAGTGTGGTTATGCATCATTAGATATCCTATGCAGGGCTGCCTCAACAGCAGCTGAAGAAATACTAAAAAATAAAATAAAATACGGATGGAGCAAACACTATGATATGTGAAAGGATGGAGTATGAGCCTTTTTCTTGTATTTTTTTCTTTCTTAAAAAAAAAAAAACCAGAGCATTCATATTTTTGTAAGTGTACCACGTTTTGCTATTTTTTTTTTCTTCTCACATAGAAACATTAAGAATAATGGAAGAGTTGAGATTCAGGTGTTTCAGGATAGAGTTATATTTTAACTATTTTTTAAGGTGAAGACAGCAAATATGCAGCACGAAATGCATGATCTAAACTGAGGTAGAGGCTAACCATAAGAGGAAGGGCTAATAGGTAGCGTCAGAAAGGGGAGTGAGAGCATTAGGATAGGCGAGGAAGCTGAAGAAGCTTAGTTTTGAATCACCCTGAGAAGACAGATCTGAGATGTTAAGAGTCAAGGAAGAAGAGACTGGTGAGCTTAAGAGGTAAGAAGAAGGACTTGGAATGAGAGTTTCAGTAGTATAGACAGAAAAGTACAGCCCTATGCCAATTTATGTAGGAAGAAGACAAAACAATTTGGGTCTCACGAATAAATGAAACTACAGAGAGGACCTGCGTCCTGGTACAATTCTAAACAGCTTTGAAAATGATCGGAGTAACAATATTTATGAAATATCCTCAACAATTGCATACAAAAGATGTAGTAACTCAAACTACTGGCTGCTGGAGCCCAGTAGCCACAGGTAGTGGTCTTGGAGGTTTCTCCCCTGGCTTTCAAATGCAAACTTGTGGCAGGGGGGCAACTTGTGTGGTTGTGCAAGGTGGAGCTCAGCTGTAAGCTGTTCTTCACAGAGCTCAGCCATGGCCAGTTTGGTGATCCTAGCCAAACAAACTCTGGTGAGAGAGGCCCAGAATGAGGTAGAAACTTCTTCATTTGGGGTTGTGAAGAGGGACAGGGTCAGAGGAGGGGAGCAGGGGCAGCTGGGGATGGTCTGTGAAGGGAGCAGCTCCATCACAGCAGCACTCATGGGCTGGAGCACCACTGGCCAGTGCTGAGCAAGGAAACCCAAATTTTTGAGGATGTGCCAGGCATTGGGGCTGGGAGGGATTTCAGCTGAGGTAAAAGCAACTCTCCCAAATGCTTGATGGGCATGTGAAGGGCAGGTGCTCAATGTCTGCTGTGAATTTTATTGTGTGAATCTTGTCACTGAACTTTTGGAAGTAGGTCAACGACTTTGAGAAGCCGTATGTTGTGAAGAGACATCACTACAGTGCTTTCCTCCAGCCTGTCAAAGCCTGTGGCTGTGTTGCACTGCTCTCAGTGTGCTCTCAGCCAGCTTTTGAGCCTCCAGGACTCTGGCTCGGGAAGAGGCACCTTGGCTTCAGCTGCTGGTTCTTGCAGCTACCCATCAACACTGATTTTCAACATCTCAGGATTGGAGATGAAGGCACAGTCTGCTTTTGATGGGCTGAGATCCACTTGTTGCTCCAAGCAGACGCCATTGGGAGGAGAGGGATTTTCCCCCAACCTTCCCTCAGGTCGGACCTACCCCTCGGCCCTGAAGGAGTGGTGCAGGAGCCCTCTGAAGGACCATGGACACTCATCCTAAGGACCACATCTACTCCTGTTATTCCTGGCTCCACTCCAGGTTGTCTCCCCCTGGTGCTGCCTTCCAAGGAGGTGACCTGGGCTGGACCAAAGCCCCGTCCCAGCTCCTTCCACCTGGTGACACTGCTTGGGGACACTGTGGGGACGCCCCCTGGGAGGGTGGTGAGGCCCCCTCAGTGCCCTGACACTCACATGGATATTGTGACCATCACTTGGGTGAGATTTGTGAGGTCATTAAGAAATTTTTGGGAAAAAAAATGAAGTACCCATATTATCTACATAAACATTTGGTTTATGTACGCCTACATAAACATCGTGGCATGAAGGTTATCTGGACAGCCATGCTAAGAGCATCTTCGTCTGGCCCTGAAACGAGGTGGTCTCCAGAGGGAACCACCAGCTCTCGGCTTGTTCTCCGAAGCCCGTGCCTCATGCTGTACTGCAAGTCCCCTTCTTTGCCCTGTATGCACCCCATGGAGCGTGGTCAAAATGCTTTGGCAGCAAATACAGCGATTCTCCAGTAACAGGAGTATTTAGGGCATGTGGAGGAGGGGGATTCTGTCCCGTCACGCGTTATTGCTCCTTGTGGAGAATATCCAGGAAACAGGGAAATACATGGCTAAGAAGGAGCAAACAAATAAATTGAAATTCTATGAAATTACAAGCGGAATTAGCTACGATTGGCTTTGCTCCTGTGGATTCAGAGACATGAAAAACAAGGCGAGACCGTTTGTTCTGCCCACATAAGATGTAGCTGGAGTAAGGGCTGCCCTCGCCTCTGAAGAGAGTTTCTGAATTATTTAGTGTATAGCCTTTCTGCTCCAGCAACAGAATCACCCAGCGCTCATCTCGTCTGCTTTTACTTTCTTTTCTTCCAGTCTTTCTTACACAAAATTGCAATTGCCCCCATGTATTATTTATTGGAATATTATGCTTTTATAACGTAGCTGTGGCTGGAACAGACTCTGTAAGTATCTTCTGCATCCCGTGTTTGGAACAATTGGCAGGGAGAAAGAAAACAGACTACAGTTCAATACCAGGGGTATGAGAAAATAAAATAAAATATAATAAAATGATAATAATAAAAAAGAATATAGAGTTGCTTCTACTTCTCTATTTGCCCATGAATTAATCTACTCTGTTATTCTGGGTCACAGAAAACTTAAAAGCACTTAAAACTGCACCCTAGTTGCACAGTTGCATTAGTTGCATTCTTTATTCTGCTTTATTTCTTCTTCTTCTTCCTTTTATATATATATATATATATATATATATATATATATACAGAAGAAGCCTATTTCTGTAGTGTGTTAGAGGGTGATGCCCATTGCAACATATTCCAGATAGTTGTTTGTCAGATGATAGGATCTCCACCCTTGATTCCTGTATCTACACTCCAGTTTAAATAAATTAGTTTTATGAATGAACAACTCAAGCCTCAGAGAAGGTCAGCGGCGAAGGCAGGAGGAGCATGGCAGGTTCAAGGGGCAGCCCGCTAGACCCACTGGTGTTTCACAAAATACCCATCACAAAGACCTCACAGCCCAATGTACTATGAGGAGGAAGGGTTTCTCAAAACGGAGAAGCAGCAGATTAAGGATCCAGGCACCAATTTAACTCATTTTAAGGAAAAGGACTCAGACCAGTGGACAACCCTTGGGCTGCAGCACAGCCTGCGGGATGGGCGAGCAGCCCCCGGAGGACGAGGATCACTGCGCTCCCTACCACAGCTCTTGCTTTATTCCCATCAAGCCAGCATCCCGCCCTTCCCTTGGTGTGTAGACCATTTCCAGAAGCGATGGCACATGAACGCACGCTGCCTGATTTATCACGCACGTGGCGGTGCGTTGCTGCCCGGAGATGATCTACGTGACAGCACTGCAGATAAGCGCTGGCTTCTGAGTTAACCTAGATCCTCAGCCAAGTAACACGTTTCGCACGCCCACAGACCTCGTGGTGGCACCTGGTGCCAACCAGCCCCAACGATGGCAGAGACCTGCACGGGACGTGCTTCAGCCTCTGCTCGCAGAAATACCTAGCAAAGGATGGTCTGTAGGACCAGGCGGTCCCTTACACGTCCCCAGCAGCCTCTGGCATGTAAAGTTCAACTGGGGCCGCCTTGTTAAACGTTTTTCCCTTCTTTTAAGGGATTTCCCTCCCCCCTGCCAAGCCACAGAGGGCTGACTTTGCTTCACATATGGAAATTAAAATATAGTATCTCGACGTAATGAGTTTTATAGATTTTTCAGGCTGGTCATCTTTCCACGAGACATTAAAAATCGTGTTTGTGTGCATTTCTTTAAACCCATCATTGCTCTCTGTGCAGCAGGTAGTGAAAGCCGATGCTGGATTGGATTTTTTGCTAGCACAACATTGAAAACCCGTCGGTGCTGCTCGTGTTGAAATCCACACCCTTGAGCTGTGATTCAGCAAATTCCCAGAGCAACCCCGTGCTTGAAACCCGGCTTCCTCCCTGTCTGTCCGGGGGTGGATTTCCCCTCAAGAAGCCAATGAACAAAAGCTCGTTTATTTCTGTCCATGATGAGGAGGAAACGTGTCCCGCCGCCTCCCCACCTCTTCCTGCAACATGCTGCCTCCCGTTTGCGCCAGCTGCTGAAGGCTGTGCGTGGCGATGGAGGCTGGGGGCAGCAGAGCTGGAAGGCAGAAGTCGCCGTTTCGGACCACGCTCTCTGGCTCCGCTCCACACCTCCAAAATAAGAGCTCTGCCTCGTCCTAGCTGCGAAGAGGAGAAAAGCAAGCTGCCTGATCCTTCATTCAGCAAACGTAAGCAAAGCAGAACCGAGTGCTCTGTTATTAACTGATATTATCCAGGAAATACACTTTTTTTTGTCTACGTTCCTTTTTTTATTTTTTTTTCCCCCACTGTTTGAGGCAGGATCTCGATGGGGAAGCTGATCTCCAAAGGCTGGCGCAGAAGAGAAGCACGAGTGGTCATGCTGGGGCTTGACCTCGCCGGCAAATCCACCCTCCTCTACAGGCTGAAGAGCAGCCGGGCTATGGAGACCTGCCCCACGGTGGGCTTCAACGTGGAGTCCCTGCGGACGCCCTGCGGCGTGCCCTTCACCCTCTGGGACGTCGGGGGACAAAGCAGCCTCCGGGCCAGCTGGCCCCACTACCTGGAGGACACCAACATCCTCATCTTCGTGCTGGACAGCACGGACATGGCCCGGCTGCCCGAAGCTTTGGAGGCTCTGGAGGAAGCCCTGGGCCACCCCAGCCTGGCTGGCGTCCCCGTCCTCCTCCTGGCCAACAAGCAGGAGGTGCCCGGGGCGATGGCTCCTGCCGAGCTGGGGCAGCGGCTGCAGCGGGGGCAGCTGATGGGGCACCCGTGGGTGCTGCGGGGCTGCAGTGCCCTCACCGGACAGGGCTTGCAGGAGGCTCTGGGGGTCCTGGGTGAGCTGCTGAGGGGCGCGGGGCAGCGCTCCCCATCCCCAGAACAGCCTCTCCTCGGGCCGGCAGAGAGGAGGCAAGCCCTCGGGTGAGCCTCAGGTGGAGCCAGCACAGAGCTGAAGCTCGGGTGGACCCTGCATGGGGTTTGCCAGCAGGATGCCAGGCTCTGGGCACCC
Source organism: Anser cygnoides (assembly GCF_040182565.1). Lineage (NCBI taxonomy): Eukaryota > Metazoa > Chordata > Aves > Anseriformes > Anatidae > Anser > Anser cygnoides. The sequence continues at coordinate 183,265,890 of NC_089873.1, forward strand.
CCTGAAAGAAGCAGACCTGCAGCTGGCACACGTCGCGCTGAGAAACACCCAGCTGCTCACCAGCGGGAGCATTTTTGGATCCGTCTCTCGTACGCTCGCCACCAACCACCTCTTGCACCGGGCTCTACTCATCGACTGCGTGGTGTCCAGTGCGTTAGCAGGGATGCATTTTTGGCAGAGAAGATCACGAGGGATTTTTATCTTTCTCCCAGCCCCGATGCAGGTATCCTGATGGAGCAGGACTTCAGCCAACAGCTAATCGGCTTCCGTACGGCACCCGTGGGTATAACCTTCAAACCATGGAAGCGAGTCAGGATTAGATGGTGTGACACTGTTTCAGGATGTGTACTTACTAATTCCT